>NC_041394.2:198421246-198744579 GCF_900747795.2 Erpetoichthys calabaricus
GTGATGATTTCATGTGTGATTTGCTGTACTGGCAGGAATTTAACCCACAATGAAAATTAGTCATAGTTTAAAAGAAGAAAATTTGAAATTTAGATTAGCAATTCCTTTAAATTTTTTAATTTTATTAACTATTTGAAATCTTGTTGTTGTATCTTCAATAGAAATTAAATGAGTCTTATAGTCATATATTTATAAAACCTCCATGAGAATAAGTAAAAAGCTACCATATACAGGTAACTATATAACTGCAACATGTCATACATTTAAACTGTATTGTGTATTGCATTTTTATTGTCTTTAAGATTACAATACTAAACCCCCAAGGCTACCCTATGTGGTGCATGAATCCTTTTGTTCTTAATAATGGCCCATCAGCTTGGCATCCAGATAGCACATCTCTACTGTCCCAAAGTCAGAGATAGCTTAACAGATAGATAGATAGATAGATAGATAGATAGATAGATAGATAGATAGATAGATAGATAGATAGATAGATAGATAGATAGATAGATAGATAGATAGATAGATAGATAGATAGATAGGACTTAGTTTGTCCCCAGGGTAAATTTGGCCTTTTACAGAAGCTCTTTAAATACATAAATAGATAAGTAAGTAAATAAATGAATATACATGCACACTTTGGTCTGAACAAAGACCAGAATGAGTATAAAGGAAGAAAATTCAAAGGAAAAAAAATTCTGAATTGGTTGTCACAGTCCCAGTGAGGCATTATGCAGACATTTTGCTGTTGGTATAAAGGAGCCCCAGTTGAGATTCTTGACACACTTCTGCTGAATAATTTGTTAGCGAAAGTAAGTGTTGGTGTGTCAGAGAGAGGATGCACAGCATTATTCTATGTATTTATTATGAACGGAGTATAATGCTGTCCACAGCACCAGTCCACTATCATTTTTGTAGGCTAACTGGTTCAAGAACCAAAAATGGGTGCACTGTATTCACTTTTGTTTTGCTGCATGTGTGTTTTCTCACTGCCTCTGTACTTTATTGTTGTCTGTCTACTGGGCTAGCAGCTCCCAAATTATTTTGTTTACTGTTCAGTACTGGTTTTTTTTTTTTGTTTTTTTTGCAGAAAGTGAGCTGTTTAGAATATAATAAATCAGAGAGTAGCCTTGGTGTGATTTAGGTTTGTTACAGTGTCTGTTTTGTTTTCTTGTCTGATACAGATGGTGAGTTGCATCATCCTGAAAGGGCAGACACTCTTTATTTACTGGTTTGTATTTATATATGGTGAGTCTGGCCCTTCTCATTGCCATTAAGAAAAGTTCTTTCTCATAGAGGCCCTAAAAGCAAGTTTAGTCCACATTTCTTAAAAATTTTGGGTGTCTACCATATGAAAAGGGATATGAAAATGGGTCCAGTCTATAGTTGAGGTCACAAGAAGCTGCACAGAGATAAGGCCCTGGGTTGGGATACCTAAGAGGACTGGTGAGTAGGTTACAGTGTCTCTTAATAACTGTGTTTTAATATTGTGTTTGTTGTGATTTGTGTATAATAAAAATTCAAAAATGGCCCAAATACCATAAAGAAGTCCTGAAGCTAAAAAAGATCACTTAAAGGGAGAGGAATCACTAAACCTCTGGCCCTAAGTACAAAACTATCACTTAATTAATTCAATGAAATAAATAAAATTTCAGGCCGCACAGTGGTGCAGTGTATAGCACTACTGCCTCGCAGTTAGGAGACTTGGGTTCGCTTCCCGGGTCCTTCCTGCGTGGGGTTTGCATGTTCTCCCCGTGTCTGCGTGGGTTTCCTCCGAGTGCTCCAGTTTCCTCCCACAGTCCAAAGACATACAGGTTAGATTCATTGGTGATCCTAAATTGTCCTTAGTGTGTGCTTGGCATGTGGGTGTGTGTGTTCTGTGGTGGGCTGGTGCCCTGCCTGGGATTTGTTCCTGCCTTGTGCCCTGTGTTGGCTGAGATTGGCTCCAGCAGACCCCCATTACCCTGTGTTAGGATATAGCGGGTTGGACGATGACTGACTGACTGACTGACAAAATAGCATTTAGAATGTACTTTCTATTTACATGAGTGGCTACTCAGAATTTGATGCCAGACTTGCCAGGTTGGTATGCCATGTACTGGATGAGAGGACATCAAGCCCAAGCTTATAACACAAAATGCAGCTCTGCACAAAAACATGCCACATGTAAGGTATAGCAACAAATCTGTCACTATGCAGATGCGCTTGATGGTTATTTGCCAGTGCCGATTTCATGGTTTTCATCAAAAATCCTGAACATGCTTTTCCCACTTTATGCAAATAGGAAAGACCCATGAAAGCCATCAGTTATTTCATGGTGGAGTCAAACGTTGCATTAGTTCTTTGGGTTTCACTCAAAGTCTAGTCTCAGATATGTCACAGTATTTTCATATCACACAAGCAGAGAAAACCGTCAAGGTTATTCTTGCCTTTGCATAAATCTTCAGGCTTTTGTGTTAGTGAAAACATTGTGAGCCAGCCACTTTCCACCACCATGCACTATGTCTGAGGCTTGCTTCATCCAGTCTATGCCATCTCGTGCCTTTTACTTTCTTCCTGTGGAAACCAAGTCTGGTTCAGTGGTGTCAGCTTAAGTCCCATTTTGTAAGGAGGATCTCAGGATTTCTCTGACTGGGACTCCGTCTCACACCTAGGCTCTTTGTCTGGTGCACACTCAGATTCAGGTTCGGAATCAGAGGAGCTTTTGCTCTCTTACTCCAAGTCGATGTCAGACAGAATCTTCAAAGTCTCCTTGGCATTCACCTTACTCAGATGGCTGAAACCGCTTACCACTGGGTACTTACTTGCTCTTTGAAAAACAATGCAATGGAGGAGAGAAAGACATCAATTCACATTCTGGTAGCAACAAACAAAAATCTTGATTACAGCAGCTAAACTGTACAAACGTTCAATAACGTTGCTTGTGGCAGTAATACGAGTATTTTTTGTAATAAAACAAAGAAAAATGTAATCAATCATGTTATCTCAGTAGAATTTTAGAGTTACAACTACATTGGCATTTACAGTACAGCTTTGTTGGGAAAAGTAAAGGAAACACAAGTGTGTGACACATACTCAAATTAAATAAATAAAGTTATATAAGCGCAATACCAACTGGCATCAGCCGTGGCACTTCTGTTGTTTACAGATACCTTGAGAGGCTGCCCATGCTTAAAGATCCAATATAAAATAAAGTTTGATTGCTTAACTGTGATAAATCATTGCTATTCCAAATGCAATACATCACACTCACTTTGCCATTGTCTATAGAAAATGATCTCTTTATTGGAGAGTTTTCATATTAAAATCACTTTTGGGTGAAAGGCTAGACTAGACCAATTACTGAGTGAGATCATAGGCCCACTGACTCCTAGCCTAGATTTACAATATCTAACTGTATTTGTCATCTTAGTTAGCCTTGCAGCTAACGCTGCACATCATTTTCAAGGTCTGTCTGACTCATGTTCTGTAAAGTTATTTTGACAAATCAGTTAATAACAGAATACTCACAGAAAACCTTTACATTCACCTATACAATCAAGACAACTATCCCCTCCATTTGCAAACATGCAAAGGACAATATTTTAATAATATTTTACTCCTTCTGTTTATTTCTGTCTCTGAATGTTATTTTCAAAACTAAGTTAGATAGGGATCTGGTGTTACCCAGCTGTCAAGCATCTCACCTCAACAAAAAAATAATAAAATTTGTTGACATAAACACTTTTGATTTTCACAAAGTAAGCCTTACTATAGACTTCTAAAAGCATGGCATGCATAATGTCTAAGAACCCAGAGCAGTTAAATAAACACAAGACCCACTGTTGCACTGACTATATTCAGCCATAACAAGACGAAGAGCCTGGTGGGTTTTTCCTAATCTTTATTGCCTTTGCTATCACCTAAACTTCATATATTCTGTCCTACCATGATCAAATATGTAATACAAAGTCCCTAAAAGAAAAATTTCTCCAGTTCAAGCAATAGATCATAGATTAACATATGGATGTTCAAATGCAACTCACCTTTATTCAGATACAGTGGTAAAAGATGACAATAACACTTCAAAAAGATGGAAAACCTTCAGACAAAATATGGGCCCTGAAGAATTCAGAACCATCTTTTATCAGGAAACTTCACTGAGCAGATATGGATATAAGCAAAAATAGTAAAAATCGTGCACATCACATTGAGTGATTAAGCTCTGTAGGACAAGACTACAGCTCTTGAAGAGCGCTTTAAGGGAAATAAGCAAAAATTGTAAGGACTCATTCAGCATGATGACATGCAAGATGAGAGTCCTAACAGCTTTAGACTCAGTTTCTTTACCAGTTTACTAACAAACAAGCAAAAATAAGAGTGCTTATCATGAGGACTTTTGCAATGGAGAAAAACTACTTTAGGAAGGTGTTGTGATGTGAAATTTTGCATACAAGTTGATACATATTTTGTATGTATGTCTTTATTTGTAACTTAGACAAAGCAATGTAATATTAGTGCTACATTATTAATAATAACAGCAACTAAAGGGCTTGAGTACATGTAATTCCATGCCGGACCAGGGGGTGGCAAGGTGCACTAATTCTCCCTCTTGATCTTTTGCAGACAATTCTAGGGAAATCCAGCCCAGCTCTGGGGCAGCCAACTACGTCACTTCCAGTTCCAGTCCTGATGACATCACTTCCTCTACGGGCCTTTAAAGCTGCCATCTTGTGTAGAATGAATCAGTTCTGTTTTGGACTCTGTTGTATGAATATGTCTGTACTTTGGCATCAGTTTTGCAGCTGGGAAAAATTATACAGGTGGCTGCCCCAACCCTTTGCAATGTCTTATGGTCGTTCTTCATACACATGTAAAATCTGGAATGGTTTGCGCCAGCCCGGTATTCTAACCTTGTCATTTACCAGGAGTGGTTGCACAAATGAACGCCGAGGAGTTGTTTCAGATCGCTCAAAATGTCCCGCATCCTCCCGACCTGGAGGATGATCCGGTTCCTGCTCTATCTGCTAATTCCAAGGATGTGCTGACGAAGATGGGTCCTTCCAATGACCCAGAGATGTTTCTTTTTGTTTTTGAACATGTGGCGACTTTATTGGGATGGAACAAACGAAACTGGGCTGTCATCATCACCCCTTTTTTGTCTGGGGATGCCTTAATTGCTTTACGGAATGTGCCTTGCGATAAACTCGCCGATTATGATTTCTTGAAGCGGCAGGTTGTTTTACGAAGAATTATGAGCTTTTTGTCTAAAGGTTTTGCGCTTCATGATAGGAAACTGAACATGGACAGACCCATTCATGCGCAAATTCAAGATTTGATTCATAAAGTTTACTGCTGGTTTGAGGGAAACGAGATGGAGCGAGTTGTGGAAAAGGTTGTCATGAACATACTCCTGGCAGGGATTCCTGCAGTTCTCCGAGATGAATTCCTTCCTCATGATGTTGAATCATTGATGATCATAGCCAGACGTTTGGAGGGTTCTCGAACCGCTTGGAGAAAAAGCGGTGGATTTGTTGCTCCTTGTGCTGTTCCGCAGCCTCTGAGAGATCGTCCAGGGAATGCTCATCGCTTTGAACAGAGGTTAGAGCATCAACGTGCTGTTAACCCTGAAAATCTGTTTTTCTCAGGAAGACCACCAGGGGATCCGGCTGGATCTAAGGTAATGAAGTTCATAATTGCACATGTATGAGGTTGATTAGCATGCCTCATATATGGATGTTTCAGGGTAGTGTTCAACATATGTTCCCATACACATATTTACAAGATGATTGTGATTTCACATTGTAAATTGTGTAGAAATGTGCGTACACTGGGTATTATAAATCAGATTTTTTGTGGTTTACATATTTTTATTGTTTCTTTGGCATTCATATTGTCATGCTTGGGTCACAGATTTGCATAGAAACACAGAAGGTTGTAGAGACAGGAACTTTATTCAAACACTGCAAACAAACATATGTCTCTTTTTCAAAAGTTTAAACGTGCTCCTTGACAAGACGGAGATGACAGTTCTGTCTCACAATTAAAAGAATACAAACATATCTTCCTCTTCAAAGGAGTGTGCGTCAGGAGCAAGGAAGGTCAGAGAAAGAGAGAGAGAAAACCAAAAACTGACAGGTGCTGTTCGGATTTTTAAGTATGCGAAGTACTGCGCGGATTGTGCAATAGATCGGTGCAAGTAAGCCCAGCAAGGGAGCAATGTGAAGGTAGTCTTTCAGCATTTTTTTTACCTGTAGGGGTGTGATCAGCCCCCCAGCTCACAATATATTTTCACAATCAAATCCTTGTAAAATGTTATAAATGAGGCCCTTGTTCCTCAGTGCTCTATTATTGTCTGCCCAAGCTTCACTCTGTGGTAGTACAATGATAGTAAAACTAGGGGAGTTGAAATATTGATGTACAAATATATTTTCTGAGCAAAAGAAATGTCACAGTCTTGTTGTTTTTTTTTTTAAATTATATGAAACTAATTTGTTTTTGGGTAATGTATATGTACCCAGTCCAAAAAAACATGCATTTGTATGAAAGATAGTTTTGAATTTTCAATTATTTCAGATCTAATAACATTGTTAAGAGCAACACCATTTGGAACAGCACTCAAAAATCCTATTTGATACCTTACATTACTCTGCTCACTCGTGGTAGTATCTTACACAGTGTGGACCTCTAAAGTAGGCATCGCTGTCCCAACCCGGCACAGACAGACAGACGCAGAGGCACAACTCCAAAGCACACAGGGCTTTTTATTTTTGTTTTCCCTTGTGGGAATCATCTTCCCCGTCTCCCCCAAGAACAACAACACAGTCCCAAGCACAAGCACAATACGCAACACAATCCTTTTGATATCTTTCCTTCTTCTTTTTCTTTTCCACCTCCACTCCTCCCAGCAAATTTTGTCTTCCTCCTTCCGACTCTGGCTCACCGAATAGTGTCTGCTGGCCCCTTATATAAGGCACCCAGAAGTGCTCCAGTTATTTGATGACCTACTTCCGGCAGCACTTCCCGGTGAGGCAGAAGAACTGCCCATGAGGGCTCAGCAGTTGCTGCAGCAGCCCCTGGCGGAACCCACATATCCCAACAGGGCTGCACCAAACTCCAACTCCCATGGAGCCCTGTGGGAGTCCGAGGCACCGCTGCAACCCAGGGGGGCTGCCATCTAGCGCTCCGGGGGAGGTAATGCTCTGGCCACACTTTCTCCCACGGTCCTCCCATCCACCACAACAATTTTAATTCAACTTTCATAGCTCAGCAAGGAAAGAGTCTTATTTGCTTATAGATTGTAAAAATATATTTTTCTCTAAGATGAATCATCTAAAACTTTTTCAGAACTGGCAATGATTTCTTAATGTAGTCCTAAAAATAAACAGGCTGGGTTTCTGTTGACCTTATTCATATCTTAGTGTCTTTGACAATCTCCTTCCTATTGGGCTATATGTTCACATAGTTCTCTGAACTGGGTAGGAAGCAGTATTAAGATTGATTTGAAGTGAAACATAAATACATATATAAAGTATTACTGATTGTATCCTTGATTGACTCATTGTAATGAAATTTCTGCAAATTAAAATCAATTTTAAAACAACAACAACAGAATATTATAACAGCGTAACACAACATTCTTAAACCATTGCCTTAAAAATATTGTATAAATATAAACTGAAGTGTAGCTAAATTTTGCTTGGTGTTCAGTTTCATGTTAAACTGTTTATGAGTAGGGGTGTCATGGAGGTACAGAGATTAGTGCTATGATCTCACATATACAGAGCCCAGAGTTAAACCTCACACCAGGTTGCTGCTCCTAAGGAGTTTGTACTTTTCCTCCATGTCTTCCTGCATTTCTCTCTCTCATCCCAAACATTTACATGTTAGACATGCCCGATGAGTCTAAATTGTCTCAGTATGCATGAGGTTACCTTGCTATAGACTGGTCACGATATGGATTTGCCTACTCTGGACCTGATACAAAACTCACAAAATCGATAGATGGATGAATGGATGCTTTCAAATATCAGCACAAAATGAGTGAGTTTTATTATTTGAAGTCAAGTAGTAAAAAAAAAAATGCACATTTTTCTGTTCCATTCTTACACACCTCTGGGACTTTTTTTATTTGGGGCCCTTTCTGAAGATCAGTCTGTAATATTTGCTGTTTAAGTATGGCTTATGCAGTTAATTTCTTCATTTATCTTCAAATCTATTTATTAGCATTATAAACATTGATTGTTACTAAATGAGATATTTTAAAGGAGGTTCCAGAGAAGGACAACTAACAGGTTAACCAATTAATTGTCAGCTTTTTACACGGAAAACTCTCAATACCTGCATTCCCCTTTCTATCATTGCCTCAACGGCAGAAATTATTTAAGACTTAAAAATATAAAGGGCTTTCTACTAACCAAACCTTAAACATTCTTTCCACTTACAATAACCATTTTGCCAGTAGTAAGACTGGCTGGACATTTGAGTTGATGGATGCAATTTAGAAAACTGAAATAATATATAAAAGTAGACTTATTTGACAGAATATAGCAAAGGGCAATTGATTGAGGAGACTCGTTGTTCAGAGATAGTTCATGCTATAAATGTTCTCTGAGTTGGGAGCAAACTAAGGAAAATAATAAGCAAAATTGTGAGTCACTGCATCTTCTTTCTTTGTCACTACAGTGTACAGACACAAGAATGGGAGTGTGATTCAGAATGTCAGTCGAGAGTGTCTGCACTGTATGACTACCTGCTTATTGTTTGTTTACCACTGTTCCTAAATGGAGCAGTGACTCTACCATTATACATTTTCAGCACTTCTGCTGATAACAAAGGTTTGGATAGTGGACTGCATACCCTTTGCCAAATCTGACTTATAATGCAATAGCATCATTACATACTGCACCACACTGCATTTTAAAGATGCCAATCAACCTAATACCAGCATTTCTGAGGTGGTGCAGAAAATCACAATACACAAGAACACTGGGAGTGCACATAAACTCTCAGACAACACAATGGCTCAAACCAAGGTTGCCAACCTTACATATTTCTTTACATTGACAACACTTGTTGAACAGGCATTTTTACAGACATTTTCTTACTGCCACTCTTAAAGCAACAAAGTTTTACACTCACTCTACTCTGCTGAAGTGTCCTGATGTTGTTTGTGGTCATACATGGAACTATCTGAAACCCCCACCATATGTCTGGCATTCCCTCCTGTTGTTTACTGCCGTTTTTACAGTCAATATTCAAGTATTTCAGTTGGAAGCTAATTTACGATATCAGGCTTAATCAAATTAATCTGTGAAAAAATTATTTCAACCTCTTTAGTGCTTTAGTGTTAATTTTCACTCGTATGCAGATGACACGCAATTATACCTTTCATTTAAATCAAATGAAGTTTCTCCAATGTTGTCTTTAATTGGTTGTGTTAATAAATTAAAGGAGTGGATGAATGAGAACTTCTTGTCTCTAAACACAGATAAAACAGAGATGTTAATTGTTGGAGGGAATGACGCTGATCATAACAATATTTTGTCATCATTTAACTCAGTTGGAATCACCATTAATTTTACTGAATCAGCCCGCAATCTAGGAGTTATCTTTGACTCTAGCATGTCATTTAAAGCGCATATTACAAAGTTGTCCAAATGATGTTTCTTCCATCTTAAAAATGTTAGGAAATTAAGGCGCTTTCTAAATAAACAGGATTCTTAGAAAATAATTCATGCATTTATCTCTAGTAGGATTGACTACTGCAATGCGATGTTCACTGGATGTTCAAACTGTTCTTTATACAGCCTCCAGCTACTCCAAAATGCGGCTGAAAGAATTATTACAAGAACAAGAAAATACGAACACATAACTCCAGTTCTTAAATCCTTACACTGGCTCCTGGTTAAGTTTAGGGCAGATTTCAAAATCCTCCTTTTAACATATAAAGCATTAAATGGTCGAGGTCCGGCTTACTTGTCGGAACTTATCATGATTTACAAACCAGAGCGCACATTAAGATCTCAAGATGCCGGTCTGCTTATGATTCCAAGGATTAATAAAATAACAATGGGAGGTCGAGCTTTTAGTTACAGGGCCCCTAAACTGTGAAATGGTCTGCCTGCTACTATAAGAGATGCCCCTTCGGTCTCAGCTTTTAAATCCCGGCTGAAGACTCACTACTTCAGTTTAGCATATCCTGACTAGAGCTGTTGATTAACTGCACAGACTGCATCTTTGTTGTTAGTCATTAGCACTAAAACATAAGTAACATGATAGTTATAATTGGATACTAACCCTCACCTATTCTGTTTCTCTTCTCGGTACTCAAATGTGGCACTTGGTGCCACGGCCCACCTGCCAAGTTGTTTTGCCTGCCCAAGGTAAAGTCATCTCTGATGGAGGATCGCAGGAATCATGGGAAGGAGGGGTCCTTTCATTGGATTGGCTGGCCCAGCACTGTTTCAGCCATGGAATGGCCAAATGGGGGAGGCAGCTTGATGGACGAGGTCTTCAGGACTCTAAATACATCCAAATCTTCTTATGTGATATCATCTTCTGTTAAATTCTGCTCCGTACTTCTAAAATTTTTATTTTTATACTGTATTGAGGATTTGTTCTGTTCTGTGTATTGTATTGTATTGACTCCCTTCTTTTTGACACCCACTGCATGCCCAACCTACCTGGAAAGGGGTCTCTCTTTGAACTGCCTTTCCCAAGGTTTCTCCCATTTTTCCCTACAAGGTTTTTTTTGGGACTTTTTCCCTGACTTCTTAGAGAGTCAAGGCTGGGGGGTTGTCAAGAGGCAGGGCCTGTTAAAGCCCATTGCAGCACTTCTTGTGTGATTTTGGGCTATACAAAAATAAATTGTATTGTATTGTATTGTATTGCTGAAAGCTCTGAAAGGTGAAAGTACATGGGAAACATGGTGGCAGCATTGGTTGATAGTCATACATTGTTCCAAATCTGTAAAGGTTTAGCTTTATATTCAAGAAACTCCCTTTCCAATGTATCAAGACTACATTCATTCACAACTTGTGGAAAAATGTCAACTTGGACCATTACATTTGACCTGGTTGTGTCTTTATTTATTGGTTTAAAGGATGCGTTTAAGATTTTTCAAGTGAAAGTTGTTTTTTCCCAATCATGGTATATATTAATCTGCCACATGAAGTGAAGCATTTTCTATCAATTTTAAAATGTACCTGTGAATGCTCTTGTGTATTAAAATTGAGGTGAATAGTACCGGAGTCCAAATGTAAAAACTATAGTCTTATACTTACAGAATATGTTGATTTTTCAAGCCAAGTGTGTTATCAGGTTTTGAACCATGTCTCATGATTGCACACATATTACCAAACAGCAAAGCCATGTCATTTTAGGAAAAAAGTCTTGTGCAGTTCAATCATTTTTAAAGAAGACCAGCTCTCCACTCCACTCAGTTGTGAATCCCTGTCTCCGTTCCACAGACAACTAGACATTAATGAGTGAGAAAATGACACATAGTCCATCATGGTATTTATGCTTCCATACATAATAATCTGGGAGAGATATAATTTACTTCTCACCACAAAAATGTTCTGTTTTTTTATTTTGGGAATATGACCTAAAACAAGAACAAAGCAGAACATGTGCCAGGGTCAAAACCAAAGAGATAAACTGATTTTTCATCAAGCCAGAAACGTGAGACAAGAATCAGAATCACAAATTGGAAAGTAAGTCAGAAAACCGAGAACAAGAATACTGACGAGCACATGTTAAGTCTTTCAGTTTTATCCAAAACAAGTATACCCAAATGGTGCATAAATGACCTTTTTCAAGGGTAGCATCACGTGAGCACGCTCCTGGTGACTTCTGGAAGGTTGCCTCAGCAGTGGTGGACACGAAAGTCACTAAACAGTGCTACCCATCAATATTCAAAATAGGGCTGTGATAAGAAAAAAAAATTACAGCTCAGTCAGGAAGCAACATAGGACAAAATAAATGCCTTATTTGAATTTTGAATAAACTAAGAAACCCCAAAATAGCCACCAAAAAGTCCCAAAAACTCCACAGGAAAGTGTAAATAAATCAATAAAAAACACAAATTGCAATAATAAAGAACTAAGCTTTTTAAGTATTTGACAGGGGTTGCTGAGACATTTGTAGTATTTACTGTTAATACAGATAATCTGCCACAGTTAAACACACTCACTGATACCAATCAATCCATAAAAGGGAGACTGTACAAATTCCATGAAGACCTCACAGTGAGACATAATGGCAGCTCCGCCATGTTAAAACATCTGTACTAAACACAGAAAACTTTAACTTGATTAAAACTAAATGTATGCCTATGAAGTCTTATCACTTGATTGCACATTACAGATGTGCTGAATCTTTCTCTCTGTAGCTCTCACTGGACAGTGTTGTGCATGAACTAGATCAAAAGAGCACATTCATTGAACAAGCTAATTTTTCTAAGAACGGTGAACTAAACATAATGCATGTGCAAGTGAAGAACTTGAATGTGAGCTAGTTCCGTTTTATGTGACATTCTGGATCTGGTTTTGGTCCAAATTAAACGTTTTGCCTTACCCTGTAATGTAGGGGTGGAGTCGAATCCGAATACGGTATTCAGATAAGCACAAATAGTGGATTTTTACGAATATTTATTTTGTATGAATTTTTTCCCATTTTGTATGTGGAAAAAATAACGCAAAATCAAATAGGCACTGTCTGTGCCTGCCTGCTGGTGCTTAAGTTGCACCCCTACTGACACAAGCACGCGGTAAAGCTCCGCTTTTGCTTTTAGGAAATCATTGCACTTCATAAGGCCACTTTATATTTTTCCCCATTGGACATGCAATATGTGACGTGAATTTTGACCGGCAGCATAATAGGTTAGGTCACCTACACACTGATTCCACAGTCACCATTTGTGTCACATGGTTGGAAATAGAGTAGTAATTTATATGTATACTTGCATCTTATTTAATTTCTTTTTTTGACCAGGAGGATATATAGCATATATGGTTATACATGTTTGTTGCTGGGTAAAACTCAATAAAGCTTAATTAAATAAAAAAGTCTTCATTATTATTGTATTTTATTCAAGAACGTGGTAATAGCCTAATATAAGGCATGCAAAATTGAAAAAAGTAAACTCATGGGTCATTTATTCTCTCTCCTTAAAAAATACAAAATGAACTGAACATGAACTAGTTCAAAATTGAAATGGTGAACTCTCAACGTGAATTTATTCATTTTAATCTGTGTGAACTGGACTTTGAGTTAGTTCTTATGAGGTATGAACCTGCACAACACTGTCACTGGACTACCAAAGCACAAACATGCATGACAATAGCAGCGGCAGCAGGCAATATCTTTGCAAAATAAATAAAGTAATTACTGTGAAGTAATGCAATAATGCTTTTTTTGAGTAGCTTCTATAAGCTTCTATTTGATTCACTATGTCTACAAGCATTGGGGATGTGCCCAAGGTAAATGTCAAAACAATAGCCACTGCAAGTAGACAGGTGAAGAGGAAGCATATCTTTACCTCAAAAAACGCAGTATCAAAAATCTGTGATAAAATGTATTACTTGCAGTTTACTTCTATTGCCACAGGAATGCCTCAGAAACACAGAAGGCATATTTTCTTTAACTGTAACCTTTGCACTTTCAAATTTGACATATTCTGTAGGTTTTAATGCTTTTATTTTAATTTGTTTGGATTTCGGTACCATTCACTTTCATTTTAAAGTGCAGGAAAGGTTAGGTAAATTTTATAAAAGAATTCTTCACTTTAGAACACAGTTTTGTATGGGAAATTAATATGTACCATGATTGTGAAAACTAAACTTCAACTTGAAAAATAGCAAACTTATCCTTTACGGACAACTGCCACCTTGAGCACTTTATTGTTCATTGGCATGCGCTTTTCTGCACTGTTAACCCAACGACACAGAACTGTGCTACAGACTTCACAAACCTTTAAACAGCTGTTGCATCCTCAATACCAACAAATTCCTTTTTTGTTTAACAAAATCAAACTGCTTATCCTTGTATGTACGTGAATTTAAACTTGGTTATAGATGTCCCTGGAGAACTGTGCAATTATTTTTGGAAGAGCCTTTCATGCATCTGATGAATGAAATTCAGGAACATGACAGTCTTCTAGCGCCACCCTAAGCGAATGAAGACTTTTTGCATCCAAAACAATTTTTTTTTTACTATTTTCTTTCTCTGAATCTATTGCATTTACTCTTCCTCTTTATCCAAGCTGTCTGGAAACAACAATGCGTGACTTTCTTTTGTCAGTCATTTTCATTTTTATCCACTGTGCCTAACTGCACTTACATAAAGGAGTAAGCACATTCACTAATATCATTGCTGCGCATTGTCTAAATCTGGGTCTGGAGGGAGTCCTAGGTTATCCATCTGCCTTTTCCAGGCTAAGAGGTGTGAGATGTGGAGGTATTAGTGACCTTAGAGCCCTTAAGGTTCACCCTGCACTTTCAAATCTCTGGTCCTAGCACCTGCTGTTGACTTTAACAGGTTTCGTTTGTCTGATGGGCACCTGTATTTAACATCCCTAATGCTGCTTAACACCTCAATGCAAAAATAAGTAATAAAGAAAATAATATTCTTATAACAGTTCAGCAGAGGTAACATACAGTTGATTCAGGCCTTCCTTTCTGTCTTCAAGATGCTCTCTCTGTCGTTTAAAATTGAATTTGGTTTTTGGATCTAGAATTGACCCACTCAGGACTTTCCTACTGAGATGGTGTAATACTTTGATTTAGACAATTTCCTTTTAATTTCGAAAAATCATTACCTCACATTATGACCACATTGTGACCAACCAATTTTAGTCTGTTATTATCTGAGTCTCTCCCAATTTGGCTTTTAGGCCGAGCTTTTGCTCAGGGGTCAGGGTGGTCTGTTTTTTTGATAGTGTTGGTTGCTGTGATATTTGATTGACAGGCAAAAAAAGAAGCTAAATGACCGAATTCATCTATGCATTTCATGGAGAGAAAAGTAGAGAATTTGCGCGGTCTTATGTTTGCAATACAAATTAATATCTATCATTATCACTAACCTGCAAAAATAATTTTTCAGACAGTCAAATGTTTTTATTGAATTACAAAAGGCTTAAAATTTGAATACTTTTTGCAGATTCCACACAAATTTACAGACAACAATAACATTTATTTATATAGCACATTTTCAAATAAACAATGTACAATAGGCTCAAAGTGCTTTACAAGATAAAGTTACATGAAAAGAAAAAACAATAAGATTAGGAAATATTAAAGAATAAGTAACAATAACCAAGATAAGGTCAGATGGCTGGGAGGACAAAAAAAATGTAAATTGAAAAAAAAAAAACTCCAGTTAGGCTAAAGAAAAAAAACAAAATCTGCATGGGTTCCAAGGTCCAAAAGACCAGCCAGCCACCACTGTGCATTTTGCCTAACTTAGATATTCTTAAATCAATCCTCTTTGTTTTCATTCTTCACATGATAGTATTTGATGATGTTGGTCTTATGGACAGCTGAGGACAGGTGAGGACAGCTGAGGAGAATCACCTTCATTCCATCAATGCATGCGCCTGGCGAATTTCTATTGGTAAAGTATTCCAGATTTTAGGTGTATAACAGCAAAAGAACGCCTTGCCAGTTTTTAAGTTTGTCTCTTGGAATTATAAGCAGACCTCCATTTGATGATCTGAGGTTATGACTTGGAGTGTAGGGGGATTAGGCATTATAAAATATAAGATGGAGCAAGATTATTCAAGGCTTTGTAAACCATTAGTAGTATTTTAAAATCAATTCTGAATGACATGGGTAACCAATATAATGACACTAAAACTGGTGAGATGTGCTTAAATTTTCTTTAAGTAGTTAAGATTCTGGCTGATGCATTCTGCACTAATTGCAACTGATTAATATCTTTCTTAGAAAAAGAAAGTATTGCTAAGACACTGGATCAGAGAGCCAAGAGCGCCAGGGTCATGAGACACTATCGATAAATACAGTTATGTGTCATCTGCATAGCTGTGGTAACTCCCCTTGTGCTTTGAGATAATCTGACATAATGGAAGCACGCAGATTGAAAAAAGCAGCAGACCTATATACAATGTCATGGGTCTCTGAAGTACAATCACCACAACTAATAAAGAATTTTCTACCTGTTAAGTAAGATATACATCACCAAAAGTCTGCATGATGGTGAAGCGGAGAGGGTCAATGCGGTACTGGATGGCAACGCTAACCCAAGCCATCAGAGGTCATCTATCCTTGAGCCCCCGACTGAAACAGCCAGCCTATTCATTTTGAATAGGAGCAGGAGGTAAAACTCACTCAGCCCAGTAAACGAGCAGCATGGCGCAGGGTTGATGTTGCTGAATTGAGACAAGTTCCGGCAATCTCAGCTTCTGAGGTGGTCTCTTTCAGCAGGAGAGCTTTCAGTTCCCTTATGTGCGTCTGTCTGGCCAGGAGTTGCTGAATCTGAATCTCAAGGGCCCAGAGTTCCTCAATAACGTGCTGCATCTCACAGTTGGTCATCTTCTGCTTCCACTCCCACTTCAACAGAGAGGTTAGGGTTGACAACTCGGGCCAGAAGGCAAACCACGGAATGTGGAGCTGTGAAGTGGCAGTGCTAAAGCACAATGTTATACTCCATATTAATTTTGAGGAAGTGAGCAATTTTACATAATATTTCTATATTTTATGTATTACTTTTAAGGTTGAGCGAATGAATGTGTGTGTTCTGATATGGTTTGGCATCTCAACCAGAGCCTATTCCTGCATTGCACCTGATGATGGTGGCTCTGGCAAACAGCAAACTTGTAGTGGAGTTCAAAAGTGGAGTTCAAAAGAGTTGCAGATAAAAAAACTTTTTATAATTTGTGATATGGTGTCACCGCAATCATGTCTAAGTAAGTGGGTGTGTGGCTTAGTTTGTCATATAATATACTAGTGTCCCATCTAGTTTTGATTCCTGCCTTGCGGCCTGTATTTTCAGATGAACTTCAAGTTTTACTTGGAATGAGCTGGTACAGAAAATGGATAGATGGACGTGTGTTAACAATTCTAAACAGAATATAACATACATGAGTGCCTCGGCTCAGGAATTTGTTCTCCCTAGAATGATGGCAGTGGGGGGAATTGAACTCAGGATGCTGGATTATTTCTGTTGCAATGCTGAAGGAGAACTCTGTCTGACCAAGAATCTGAAGGCCCCAGTTCACATCTTGCCACTGATACCAGCTGTGAAAAGGAGTGCTGCCATGAGTGAGTTCCTGAGCAAAGACAAATAGTGTTGTGACCTGGATTTGCTCAGGGTAGGAGTGAGGGTGTCTTGATGGCATGGAGCAGAGGTTAAGAGAGAGAGAGAGAAGGTGAGAGTGTGTTCTGCTTTATAAGAGGTTCCCTCAGAGTTAGAAGCCCAACTAGCTGTTCATTTCACAGAATTCTTTAGGACAGCAGCCAAAAAGTTGGCTATGTAATCCAGTGGCCTGAATAAGTTGTGAAAAAATAACTTCAGCTTTAACAATACTGAACTAACCGAGCCTAACTTGTCCCTTTTCAGTTTTATAGAGCTGCTATTAAAAGCATCATCACTTTCTCTATAACAATCTGGTACAACAAAGCATCTGCTCACTCGAAAAATAAACTGCAGCATTTTATTTGGATAGCAGAAAAGACTGCTGGCCTGAAACTGCACTCTACTGGAGAGCTGCATAAGTCATATTTCAGGAAATATGCAAGAAATCTAATCAAAAGCCACATTCACCTGGATAATCATCTATTTAAGTTATTACCATCACAGAAAACTTGTTGATCATTAAAAGCAAGAACATAAATAGTTTCTTACCTACTACAGCCACTCTGGTTAAACACAGTCTCCTTTTCATCTTGGTCTGTCACTGATCTTTATATATTTCCATTCAATGTAAATTATCTTTACTTTATAAAGACTTGCTCTATCTATTACTAGGGGGTGCAATTCTGGATTGTTTTATATATTTATATTGTTGTACAATATATTATCATTCACTACTGCTGTATATAATGTTGTTATGGTGTCATGTATTGTATAGTGTGCCATTATCTGTATTTATTTTTTATATATATGGATGTAAAACCAAGAGAAATTCCTTGCAACTATGTTGCCTGTCTATAAACTTTAAGTTCATTGCAAATATTCATCAGCAATTGGCTTCTTCTATCACACTGTAAAGTAACCAGATGCTAACTATTGCCTTGGTTCCTTCAACAATTACCTCACTCTTAGAGTACATTCTACCAACTGAAAATTATATATCTGAGCTTATAAGTAAACTCAGTTCCTACAACTCCCAACCTGATCCCATATCCACCAGTCTTAGTAAGGCTTGCCTGCTGTGTCTAACACTAAGCTAACAGATATAATCAACGGCTGTCTTATATATGATATAATTCCTCTCTCATTAAAAACTGCCTTACTCGCACCTGTTCTGGAAATGAGCTTGACCTCAATAATTATTGGTCTATTTCATTTTTTCTGGAGTTCTTCAGAAGAAAGTTGCTTCCCTGTTTCAGTCTTATCTTATAAATACTAACCTTTCTGAGCCATCTAGTCTGGTTTTTTATCCTAAACACAGCACAGAAACTGCTCTGGTCAAGATCACTAATGACCTCTAATGACAATCTTCCATGCTGTTGACATTAGACTATTATCAGTCCTCATTCTTCTTGACCTTAGTTCAGCCTTTGATACAATATCTCACCAACTTGTGTTGTAATAGCACATAGAACCAATTTATTAGCCTCAGCAAAGAGTCTACAGTGCTTTAGCTTGAATGATACAGTGGACCTCGATTTGTGAGCATAATTCGTTCTAGAAATGTGCTCGCAGTCCAAAGCACTTGTATATCAAAGTGAATTTCCCCATAAGAAATAATGGAAACTCAGATGATTCGTTCCACAACCCAATACTATTCATATAAAAATGATTAATACAAAATATAAAGTAAAAATACATAAAACAAATTAACCTGCACTCTACCTTTGAAAAGAATCATGGCTGGTGTGAGTGAGTTTCTAAACTCTTGTGGGATTCCACCCAATGGGACGACACGCGGAAGAGTGTCCCAAAGCAATCGCAGTCTCCCAGCACTGTAGCAGTTTACCTTAAAAGCGAATCCAAAAAGATCGCAGACATGCTATAAGCATCGACCGTCGATGGGTGATACAAAGAACAAGGAACATTATAAATGCGCAGGGCACAGTACTACTTGGCCACTATCCTGCCCGACTGCTGTGTCTGTGTATAGGAGAGTGGCAGATCCCGCTACAATAAATAACCACACTGTTGCTGTTTCAAGCTGAATAAAGCTGGTGTCGCTAAAGTACTGAGACTCAGCCTAGTGTTTTGGGGCGCATAACAGGGACTCACACGTCACAGCACACACGCGCAAGCACACGCACACACACACACACACACACACACACACACACACACACACACACACACACACAGTCACAATGCTGTAGTAAACAGTATACGCTTGTACTGATGTTGACTATATGAGTGAGAGCAGGCTGACTCAGATGGAGAATAGGAGACGATTACCCACAATCCTGCAGCAAGAGAGAGAAGAACCATAAGCTCAGTTGTGATCACATGACGCTCAGCAGACAAAGTGTATACATACTACTCGTACTGCAAGACCTCGCTCTTTTATCAAGTCAAAATTTATTAAAAATTTTAGCTCGTATTGCAAAACACTCGTAAACCAAGTTACTTGCAAACCGAGGTTCCACTGTATAACTATATTCTGGAATATCTAGCTAGTGTTGGCATTTGTGGACTTGTATGTCAATGGCCTGATAGAACTGTAGTTACTCAGGGACTTCCACAGGGTTCAGTTTTTGGCCCACTCCTGTTTATCTACATTTTGCGTCTATATTTTTTGTTTTCTGTCATCATGGATTTCAGTTTCACTGCTATGCTGGTGACACCCACCTTTATCTATCTACCAAACCAACTTCTCCTCTGCCCCCATATATTCTCACAACTTGTCTCCATGACATGAAGACATGGATGATGAGCAATTTTATTAAATTGAACAATAATTAAACAAAAGTTTTGCTTATTGGTCCTAAATCAACATTTACAAAGGTTAACAGATTGTCTGTTTCAGTTGATAATATCAGTATACCAATTTCCAGGCAGAGAAAGAGTCTTGGTGTTATTCTGGACAGTACCCTTTCTTTTTCTTAATATATAAGTAACATTTTGTGGGCTACTGTTTTCCTTCTTTGGAATATTTCCAGACTCTGTTCTATCCTCACACTGTGTAGCAGTGAACTTTTGGTCAATGCTTTGGCCACATCCTGCATAGTCTATTGCAATGCAATTCTCTCTGGTATCACTAATAAACTGTCATTGACTGCAACTCAAGCAGAATTCTGCAGCCAGAATAATAGTTACAGGTTCTAAGTCCACTGACCACATCTCACCACTACTCTTTTAACTCCACTGGCTGCTTTGTCCCAACAAATACATTTTAAATCAATATTGTAACATGTAAAACCCTACATAATCTTGCCCGTTCCTATCTCACTGACCTTCTACAAATCTACACTCCGTCAGATTCTCATCGGCAGGTCGCCTTTCTGTCTGAGATGTTAAAGTCCACACCATGGGTGTCAGAGCCTTCTCCCATGCTGCACCTATCCTCTGGAACTCTTTTCCCATTCACACCAGCCAACTGGACTCTATAACACATTTCAAAAATGTGTTAAAACTCATCTCTTTAGGTTAACACTCGATTTGAGTACATATACAGTCATATGAAAAAGTTTGGGAACCCCTCTTAATTCTTTGGATTTTTATTTAACATTGGCTGAGCTTTCAAAGTAGCAACTTCCTTTTAATATATGACATGCCTTATGGAAACATTAGTATTTCTGCAGTGACATTAAGTTTATTGGATTAACAGAAAATATGCAATATGCATCATAACAAAATTAGACAGATGCATAAATTTGGGCACCCCAACAGAGATATTACATCAATACTTGGTTGAGCCTCTTTTTGCAAATATAACAGCCTCTAGACGCCTCCTATAGCCTTTGATGATTGTGTGGATTCTGGATGGAGCTATTTTTGACCATTCTTCCATACAAAATCTCTCCAGTTCAGTTCAATTTGATGGCTGCCGAGCATGGACAGCCTGCTTTAAATCATCCAACAGATTTTCCATGATATTCAAGTCAGGGGATTGTGACGGCCATTCCAGAAAATTGTACTTCTCCCTCTGCATGAATGCCTTTGTAGATTTTGAACTGTGTTTTGGGTCATTGTCTTGTTGGAATATCCAACCCCTGTGTAACTTCAACTTTGTGACTGATGCTTGAACATTATCCTGAAGAATGTGTTGATATGGGTTGAATTCATCTGACCCTTGACTTTAACAAGGGGACCAGTCCCTAAACTAGCCACACAGCCCCACAGCATGATGGAACTTCCACCAAATTTGACAGTAGGTAGCAGGTGTTTTTCTTGGAATGTGGTGTTCTTCTTTTGCCATGCAAAGTGCTTTTTATTATGACCAAATAACTCCATTTTTGTCTCATCAGTCCAAAGCACTTTGTTCCAAAATGAATCTGGCTTGTCTAAATGAGCATTTCTTTCTCATCACCCTGCCATGCAGATGTTCTTTGTGCAAATTGCACTGAATTGTATAACGATGTACAGATATACCATTTGCAGCAAGATGTTCTTGCAGGTCTTTGGAGGTGATCTGTGGGTTGTCTGTAACCATTCTCACAATCCTGCGCATATGCCGCTCCTGTATTTTTCTTGGCCTGCCAGACCTGGGTTTAACAGCAACTGTGCCTGTGGCCTTCCATTTCCTGATTACATTCCTTACAGTTGAAAATTATAGTTTAAACCTCTGAGATAGCTTTATGTAGCCTTCCCCTAAACCATGACACTGAACAATCTTTGTTTTCAGATCTTTTGAGAGTTGCTTTGAGGATCCCATGCTGTCACTCTTCAGAGGAGAGTCAAAGGGAAGCACAACTTCCAATTGACCACCTTAAATACCTTTTCTCATGATTGGACACACCTGTCTATGAAATTCAAGGTTTAATGAGCTAATCCAATCAATTTGGTGTTGCAAGTAATCAGTATTGAGCAATTACAAATTTTTGCACTGCCAGTTTTTCACATTTAATTTAATTTCATACAACTAAATACTGCTTCACTAAAAATCTTTGTTCGGAAAACACCCCAGTACTCAGATATTCCTAGGAAATGAAAGACATACCACTGTTTTCTTTTTTGTTGAAAGTAGAGTAAATTATTATGCAGGCTGAAAAGGGTTCCCAAACTTTTTTATATGACTGTACTGGGAAGCTTGTGACTTGTTGTTTTATCATGTTCAATTTTATTGGTGTCATTGTGTTTGATGATTTTATTTATTTATTTATTTATTTATTGTGAGATGACCTTAAATATCTTGAAAGGAGCCTTTAAATAATATGTTTTTTATTATTTTTATTAATCCAACTCATACAGCCCTGATATACCTCCTCTGTTCATAAGATAAGAAGGATTAAGTTTGGCCCCGTCAATGGTACAAACAGAATCCTAAGTAATTACACTTGTAGTGCACCAGTTATCAGTAATGGAGCAACTGTACCTTAGTGTAACAGGTGTCTGGTCACACTTACAGGTAATCTAACTTAGTCACCATTAAAATATCCGACTACGCCACCCAGTTTTATTAAGAGACTGGGAACTCATGAAATTTACTGATAATAGCACATAGGTTTCTTTAAATTAGGCGGTGAGTAAACACACAATGAAAGACACAACAGAAATTTCAGAAAAAAGCAACAGTAGGTTCTATTACACAAGACAATAAAAAGTACATTAAAAAGATAAACGAACATAACAAAATCTAAACATATCAGGAACGAATTTCCTTTTTTTAAAAGGAAAGCACACAGTCCACACTCTAAAAGTCTGTTAAAAGCAAGAATTGGAGGATACAACCTTTAGTGGTGCAGAGTCCAGTTTGTGCACTGTGTTACCCCAACACTTAATCGTTCAACTGTCCACGGATGCAGTCTGTTCACCGGACACTCGTTTCCCAACAGAAGTTTTGTCAAATTGTTGAATCCCTGTCAGCATCTCTTCGTCATTCCTTTTTTTTTCCACTCTGGGCTCCTTGTGTTGCTGTGACCTAGGCACGCCTCATTTCTCCTCTGTCTGCTTTGCTTGGTCCTTTCATGCAGCTTCCCTCTCTCACTGAACCCACATCCGGCCTGTCCTTGTAGAGCTGTCTCTTCCTCCCTGGAAGTGTTGCCGTCCTTGTGCCTCACATCGTGCCAGCCAGGTACCCTCGTCTGCCTACGATCCCCTGTGCTCTGTCCGAGTGCCTTGGCAGCATTCTCAGTGGACTGTCCCTCTCTGCCTTCTCCTGCCTAGGAGTTTAAATCTCCTTCAGTCCCTGCTGTTGTCAGTCCTGGACAATCAGTTTAATCAATGGCACATCTAAATTTCCCGGGTTTAACAATTAATGAAAACACAAGTTAACAAACTGTATTGTTACCAACCATTAATGAGTACAGATCTGCTGATTAGAAACCAATATTGTCAAACCCGTTAATTTCAGGTAAATACAGACATCCTCCAAGGAAGGAGCAGTTCTGTTATCACAACTTGGTATTGTTTGTAATCTCAACCAGCCAAAGTGACTCCTTTGCAATATGGCAAATACCTACATCCTGCAGACAGCCTTTTAACTTCTCACCCCCCAGTCCCAACAATGGGTGCCTAATGGAACCACCCAGTGCACAAAAAAATGTCCCCCTCTGACATTAGTAATGCCAATGCTGATTTTTGGAAGAGGTTTGCAATCCGTGATGAGACCTATTTTTTTCCATTAAAACTTGAAACATGCTCATAGTTGTTCTCTCTATTTTATTTCCGATGAGCCAACCTGTTGTAATAGCATGCAGAAGTAATTTATTAGCCATGGCAAAGAGTCTACAGTGCTTCAGATTGAACAATATAATTATGTTTACTAATGAGATCTGTAGAGATGTGCACAAAGAAACATTCATTACCTTTACACTCAAAGAGAGTATAAAGCAGACTATACATTAGAATCTCATACAGAGGCAGATGAAATGGAAAAAAATCATATATATTTCGTTAGTCAGAAGGAAGAGACTTTGTTCTCAGTAATGTCATTTCAATCAGTCAGAAATGTATAATATCATTTCATTTAATGCCGAAGCAGCAATTACATTGCCTTGAGGATAAGCAGGATTGATTGTAATCACAGGCTCTGCTGAATATCAGCATGGTTACTGCTGTCAAAGGTTATACTGTATCTTCTTAGTGTATATCAGGGAATTTCTTCTGAGATGGGAAATAACATAATGTAATATTCCTGAACCTGCTGTTGTTTAAAGGTTTTTCTATTTTTTTAACTTTACTATGCAGAAAGGTTAGAATACTGGGAAGTATCTTGTCTTTGCACTGTTCAAAACTTCTCTCTGTCTGAGTTTTGGATAAATTAGCAACTGTAAGCTACTTTTGCATGAGTGTGTCCCGAGACGTACTGACAACCTATTCAAGGATGGTTTCTATCTGAGGTTGTCATGATGGACTCCAGCTCTCCATGACACTGAATTGAATTAAGAAATTTCATTAACAGAAGGACTGATCGATTTCTTTTTAGTGGCTGTTGATATAAATGTTACCTTCTAATTGTCTCTGAACCAGTGTGGCATTGTGGAGATAATAATATACTGCAAATATAAGATCTGATCTTCTGACACAGAATGATGTTAGTAAGCTCTGTTGATGAGACACTTGAAAGTGGTCAGGAACCAAAGGCCTGATGAATATTAACATTATAGTTAATATAATGTAGTAGTAGTATGTGGGTGACTGGTGTCACAGTTTTGAGAACTGTTACCTTATACAGTAGATGCAGAGACCTGGGATTAGTTTCTGTCCAGTTTGGGTGTCTTAACTTAATGGGTTTTCTCTGGTTTCCTCACATCTTAACGATATCCTCTGATTTCTTTTGGCACTCGGCACATGTCTCTATATAAAAGGAGTGTGGGTTTGCAAGTCATGGATTGGCATCTCCATTTAGTGTTGCTGCCTGTCCTAAACCTGGTGCTGCTACAATGGCCTCTAACACATCTGTAACAGAAAAAGCAAGTTTAGAAACTGAAAGGACTGATGTTACAATATGAGGTTTACTCTAATTGTGCCTACTGGAAACTGTGCCCCTAATCTAAAATTATTAACAAACCAAGATCGTGACATCTGGGTTGTGAATACAAGTAATTATAGGACTATTCTTCTTCTTCTTTTGGCTGCTCCCATTAGGGGTCACCACAGCGGATCATCTTCTTCCATATCTTTCTGTCTTCTGAATCTTGCTCTGTTACACCCACCACCTGCATGTCCTCTCTCACCACATCCATAAACCTTCTCTTAGGCCTTCCTCTTTTTCTCTTGCCTGGCAGCTCTATCCTTAGCATCCTTTTCCCAATATACCCAGCTTCTCTCATTTGCACATGTCCAGACCAACGCAATATCACCTCTCTGACTTTGTCTCCCAACCGTCCAACTTGAGCTGACCCTCTAATGTACTCATTCCTAATCCTATCCATCCTCGTCACACCCAGTGCAAATTATAGGACTATTCAAATCAATTAAATTCCATATTTTCTTGTATACAGCTTATCAGCTATGCTTCTTCAAGGTTTCCACAATTCAACAGCTACTGATTGGTTAAGGTTTAAACATTAAGTATGACGCATAACTCAGGATATTCTATAGTCCAGGTATCTTTTCTTTTAAAAGTTTTAGTCAAATTAAAATTAAAAAACATTCACACGAAAATGGCAAGAAATATAAGAGAACAATTGCATATCACACACACACACATACAGAACATGGTTTCTTATCTTTTGTTTTTAATGGCTAAAAGACCTCAGGTTGTAAAATATTATTGGAAGTAAATAGAATTGTTAGAAATGCTTAAATTTGTACTTTTGATTTCTAGGAAACAGTGTGAATACTGTTGGCATGTAAAGAAAATCAGAGTAATCATTACCTAATTTGTTTCTTAATGCTTTTCACTAAATAATGCATGTATTTCAAAACATAAACAGCATGATGAATGAAATTTCAACTTAATGATAACCGTAGCTGGGCCTGAAATTATAATATATCCTGTAATTATATATTTAGCTAATACCTCTACATTTTTAAACATTAATCAACCATGGTGTATGAGCTAGAAACAATGATTAGGTCAACATAAATAACTAAACAGATTAATCAAATGTTTATTTTAAATTAAAAAAGGAATAGCTAAGTGGAACAACCACCATTAGCTGATTTATTTTCATACTTAATTTATCAAATTCTGAGGTCTCTGTAGGATTTCCCAGCAGTAACTTAGATGGTAGAATAGGTGCCCACTTTTGCTAAAACTATGGAGCGTTGACAATCTTTGACCCAATTAACATCGATAAAAAAATACAAACAAAAAATTGCTGCTAAATGCAAAACACATAAGGAAAGGCCTATAATCTGTTTAACAGCAATTAAAAATAGATTGGCTTGCACAGGTAGATATGGTAAATATATAATTACACTAAATTATTATGAAAAACTCCATGCCCCACAAATGAATTCACCAGGGTTGGCAATGAATGTGGCACAGTTGCCTCATCGGTTCAAGGACCTGAACTTATTTTATTTTCTGGTCTTTATACCGTATATGTACATTTTACTTACTCTCCTACTTTATGCATTGATTTTATCTCTTCCAAATCCCAAAGACTTTTTTTCAGTTTTATTGCTCCAAAATGTATGCATTACTATAAGTGTTATAATAAGTCAATCAAAAATATGTGTCAATGATGCAAAATTAAGAGATTTAAAAACTTTGTTCAGTCAGAAATACAATCAATTCCTTGTATCATGGAAACCATTAAGATCTGTAATCCTAAAGCACAAAAACTCCCACCCAGAAAAGGGAGCTAATTAAGAATAAAAAATGGGCCTGTTTCCTCCCACAGTCCAAAGACATGCAAGTTAGGTGCATTGGCGATTCTAAATTGTCCCTAGTGTGTGCTTGGTGTGTGTGTGTGTGTGTGTGTTTGTGTGTGTGCCCTGCGGTGGGCTGGTGCCCTACCTGGTGTTTGTTTCCTGTCTTGCGCCCTGTGTTGGCTGGGATTGGCTCCAGCAGACACCCGTGACCCTGTAGTTAGGATATAGCGGGTTGGATAATGGATGGATGGATGGAAAATGGGCCCACTGTGTTTCAGCATGACCTTAGCAAACTTATTTTAGAATGATATTAATGAATTATTGCCAAATTGTAAAGAAGCTCTGCATAATTCCAAGTAAAGAAAATTAGTTTTTTTTCTAGATTTATCCATCCATTTTCCAACCTGCTGAATCCGAACACAGGGTCCCGGAGCCAATCCCAGCCAACACAGGGCAGGAACAATCCCGGGCAGGGTGTCAACCCACTGCAGGACACACACTAGGGACAATCTAGGATTGCCAATGCAGCTAACCTGCATGTCTTTGGACTGTGGGAGGAAACCCACGCAGACACGGGGAGAACATGCAAACTCCACGCAGGGAGGACCCGGGAAGCGAACCCAGGTCTCCTAACTGCGAGGCAGCAGCGCTACCACTGCACCACCGTGCCGCCCTTTCTAGATTTAGATAATATAAAATAGCATTTTCCCATTATATGACTGAGAGTGCATTAGAATTCTTTCAAGTGAGCAAAATGAGTTAATGAGCTTGTAGCAGTCAGGTACCACTTAGATTCACACCGTCAATAGGACAATGATTTATTTTATTTTTTCAGTGGGGATTCCAGGAACGCACCCAGCCTTGGCCCGACAAGCACACACAGACAGAGACACAAAACAAATAAATAAATAAATAATATATTAAATGGAAAATCAAATACAAAAAACAAAAATCAAACAACCCTCTCCTTCCCCTTTGGCAATACAATTTTAACACAACAATCAAACACGACAATGTTCTTATATAGTTCCAATGCGGCAGAAATGGATGAAATGGTATGGTGTAAAGTTGTCGATGACGATCCTTGCAACAGCTTCCGTAATAAATGAATTAAACAGTCCTACCAGTAGTCCTGAGCGGCGAGAGGTGAGATTTATGGGAGTGGTCCCTCTGAACACACACAACGGCTAATCCACCACTTTTCACACGACAGGCAGGCACAAGACAGTCCATTCTTCCTTGCGAGAAACGATCCAGGGTATAAATGACTTCACAGTGGTTACATTGGACGGGACACATGGGTTACACAGAAACACAGATCTCCCTCTTGCTGCTTCTGTGGCCCCTTTTCAAGTTTCACGCTGGCCATTATTCGCTGGGAAATGGAGTCCTTCCAGCGGTAGGACTGCTACAAGCTAACAGCGTAATACAGGAAATATTAATGAGTTTATCAGTCTAAGCTCATTTCAAATACTGTTAACTCCAAACTCTGCGGAAAGAAGATGTTTTATGATTATAAATCTAACATTTTTAGAGAGAGAACAAAAAATCGTTTTCCAAAAGGGTTTTAATTTTGGAGAATCTCAAAATGTATTCCTGAGCGAGGCCTGAACTACCTGGCATTGTTCACAATTCATTATCAAATCCCTGATATAGTTTATGTAATTTTAATTTGGAGAAGTGTGTCTGGTGTAAGATTTGAATCTGAATTACATTGTGTATTGCACCAGTTGAAGAAGCATGAATGATATAAATTATCAACATCCACTGCTTGCCTGACATATTGACAGAGGGGTCTCTTTCCCAGCATTGCAAAATACTTACATATTAAATGAAATGGTCTGGAATGAGACAGAGCATAAATTTTCCTCCACTGTATTTTACATTGCTGAGTTATGCTCCAGTTCCCAAAAACCTATTGGAAAAATGGATGCATGGAAGGGTATTTAGTATGAACATGATATGATAAATTTTGATTGAACATTCCTAATGTAATGCAAGAAAAAGCTGGGAGAGTTGACTCAAATGAGACAATTATTCACAAATCCCATGTTATTTTATACATCATTTCTCTATTGTGGAAACCATCTCAAGAAATTATTACAAACATTTACATCTGTCCACCAATCCATACATTTTCTGTACCTACTGTTCAAATTCATGTTCACTGCCCAGAGCCTATTTTTCCATGTTTAATTTTACAGCTGGAAGAAAAAAAAGAAGCAACATATAACTGATATAATATACAGGCCACTTAGGGGCATTTATAAATATACAAATAAACATATATGTATATAAATATACATTTAAGGTAAAACATGAAATAACGTTCAATGAATAAACTACAGTGCTTTATATGTAATGTATTATATATGTACAGTACATTACTATATTTTAATATACCTCTAAAAATCCTATTTGTAAGAACATAAGTAAATGGTAATTCATACGAATATTAAACTACGACCATCTGACAGTATAAAAGAAGAAAACAAAACATGATTTTTGAAAGATTTCCAAAAAATGAAACTTCTAGGAAAAAAGGACAGGCAGCCAATGTAATTTTTGAAGTGTTGGAGGTTTTAAATGTGTCACAGTCTTTGCCACTGAATTTTGAACAACAGTATTTCCTGTTTAAGCTCCATGCAGGGATACCACACAACACTCCATTACAATAATCAAGTCGTGAGGTGACAAAAGCATGGATAAGGGACTCCACTGTAGTATCTAAAAAAAAGGAGGCAACCTTAAGATTTACTTAAGATAGAAAAGGATAATATTAATATGTGGTTAAAAGGAAAGTGTGGGATCTAAAATAACACTAAGATATTTAACCTGTGCAGACTGAGATGTAATAAAGCCACGAATTTCTAATGAAGAACTTTTCTTAAAGTACCTGAAGATGAAATAATTAAAGTCTCAGATTTTTCAGTATTTAGTCACAGACAACCAGTGTATTATATTGGCCAAACAGGCAACTGCTATTGCTTGTGTAAGCCCTATGTGTAAATAAACCTGTAGTCATCTGCATAACAGTGAAACTAGCTGGTGTTGTCGAATAATGGCAGCAAGTGGGAACATATAAGAGGGAACTGATTCCTGAGCAACACCATGAAACAAATGAGATAGATCAGACCTGAACCCATCGATGGTGACAAATCGCTGCCAGTAATTAAGGTATGATTTGAACCATGCAAGAGCACTTCCAGTCATGTTTAATTCATGCTTGAGTACAAACAAAACAATATCATGATGCACTGCATCAAAAGCAGCAGAACGGTCTAAAAAGATCAAAAGTGTTAAAAGACCACTATCCACCTCAACCAGGAGATCATAGGAATATAATCTATGATCTTCTAATCTTATATCTTATATCATTCAAAACTCTGCTGCAAGTGTCCTTATATGAACCAGCAACAGTGAGCACATTGCACCCATCTTGCCTCCACTGGCTCCCTGTGTCTTACAGGATTGAATATAAAATTATATTATTAACGTACAAAGCTTTAAATGGCCTCACACTGGACTACATCAATGACCTTCTCCATCTCTATCTTCCTGTTTACCCATTAAGGTCCTCTGATTCTGGCAATTTTTTTGTGCCTCACATTAACTTGCACTCTGTGGGTGACAGGGCCTTCAGCTGTATAGAGCCCAGACTTTGGAATGGCCTCCTGAAATTAATTAAATCAGCGGATTAAATTTATTCTTTTAAATCTTTTAAAAACAAATAAAAACAAATTAAAACTCATCTGTTCAGGGAGGCTTTTAACTTAACCTAACATTCTGCCCCTTCTTTCAGTCTTCATCTCTGTCCAGATACTCAGTGTAATTTGTGTGTGTGTTATATCACAAATTATGTTATTTGCTAGGATTTTTGTTTAGTATTGAATCCAGTATTTTACTCTGGTTTATTGTCTTTTTTTCTATGTAATATTTTTGTATACCCTGTATCTATCTGGCCCTGCGGTAGGCTGGTGCTCTGCCTGGGGTTTGTTTCCTGCCTTGTGCCCTGTGTTGGCTGGGATTGGCTCCAGCAGACCCTGTAGTTAGGATATAGTGGGTTGGATAATGGATGGATGGATGTATCTATCTGTTTTAATGTTCTTTTCAGAAAACATTTGTATCCGATGTTATATATACCTGCTGTTTCTTTCTGAGACTCTGTGAAGCACCTTGAGCATGGAAAAGGCACTATATAAATAAAATATATTATTATTATTAATCAAAACTACAGTAGCTCTTTAAAAGTCAAAACTGCATCAATAAAGTCTAGCTTATCGAACAGTTCCAGTAAAATTGTGAATCACAAATTTCAAGAGTACCATTACAAATTAAGGGGAGTTTTTTATTTCACAAAATAATTTTTTGTATACATCTACCTTATATGTATTCAGATCTGGATACTCCCAATATCTTGCATTTGCCAGAAATCAAAAAAAGAAAAGTCAGCCATAAAAACTCCATCAACTCCAGTCTGAAAATTACATTGTCACTGAGACTCCTCGTCTTCATTATGTTTGACCTTCTCAATCTTTTCTACAGCTGCAGTGTTTACAAGACAGTTGACCGATCCAGGCTCAGCCCTTAAATCCAGGAGATTCGCAGTGTGTGCAGGTTTTCATTCCAACCAGTTTCATAATTAGAAGCCGGGCCTAACAGATAAGGAAACTTTGCATTTAATTTTGTGACTTGTTAGTGCTTTCATTCTTCCAAGACTAATCTTAATTCCATTGTAGATTTTTCATTTTCTGAGAACATTATCCATATGTGTTGTGGTTCAGAACAGATTTCTACCTTCTGGTCCTTCAATTCTTTCTCATTTACTACAAAACATTTTATTTGCACAGATCCTTCATGATGTATATTCACAGGAATATTCCTTTGTCATTTGCACCTCATTATTAAGTGATGGTTGGTAAAGTAAACAGGCAACAAATAAAACCTAAATGCAACTGTTTAAAGTGATAATAGGCAATTATGGGTTCTGAATCAATACAAGTGAGTAAACTAAAGCTAAGCCCCAAAAAATTCTGCTTTAGTAGTAAATTGGTTCTAATTTAAAAAATCGGTTAAAGCAAAAACCTGCGGACCTCCACGACTGGAGTTGAGTACCCCTCCTCCAAAATCTTCCAGCTGCTGTCACTAATTAGGTAGAGGAGTCACTTGCTTCAGTTATTTGTTCCATGCCAAAAGCAAAAATTTAACTATAAAGTGTATTTGTTCTTAACAATAAAGTGCTGGGGAGATGGAGGATTTCATACATATTGTTCCAAAGGACAGAAATGCAGTAAGTAAGTTGTAAGTTATTTCTTAGTGTTGTTTAAAATTGCATTCATTGTGTGGTTTACCATTGTTTTGTGTTTTCTCCTGCTTGTTTCTTTATTAACCATTTACTTCCCTATATTTTTATTTTACCTAACTATTAATTTGTCTTGTTCCTTTTGTCACCTAATGGTTTTTAACCTCTTGGGAATAACAAGGAGCAGCTTCAACTTTTGCTGTGTTGTGGTTAGTATTCAGGTATTAGAATTGCATGGAGTTCTACATTACTCCACCTGCTAAACTACTGTTCAGTACCATGATTGTGATTTTTTTTTTTGCCTGTTGCACAGTTCTATTTGTCTTTGCATGGGCATTTGAAGAGCTATGGGAGTTATGTGCTAAAAGATGAATATGTAACACTGATTATGTGTGCCAATCTGTCCCTTTATTTGGAAAATTTTAAAATTGTGCTGACAGTCTTGGCATTACCTGAATTTGAAATAAGATATGGTGGAATTCACCAAGAGCGTTCTCTACCTATGGTTCTGTTCATAGTTTTCATGGATAAGATATTAAGAGGGGCAGCATATTGGAGCATTGCAGCCTCACTGATCTGGGGTCTTGAGGTCAGTCACACCCCTGGGGCCTCATGCATAACACCGTGCGTAGAATTCACACTAAAACATGGCGTAAGGACAAAAGCGGAAATGTGCATATGCACAAAAAAATCCAGATGCATAAATCTGTGCGATCGCCAACATCCATGTTCTTCTGCTCCATAAATCCCGGTCAGTGTGAAAAGTAACGCACATACACGTGCCTGCTGCCACTGCCAAACTCCTCCCAGAATTATGCCTCTTTGAATATGCAAATCAATATAAATAGCCCTTAAGCTCAGCATTGTGTGAAAAGGCAATGGCAACAGCACGGGAGGAAAAAGAAGAATTTCAGCAAATACCAAGTGGAGGCAAGGAAAAACGTACTATTTGTTGGTTTAAACAGTGGTATAAACAACAAAAGAAAGTTGATCGAGTGACATAGAGTGTCGGAGAAACTCGAAAGCTGAAGTTCACAAAGTCGCACAGTGCCCAAAATAAAAAAGAAGTTGTCAGATATCAAAGTCGCCGTGAAAAGGCGAGTTGTAGCCCACCGTCTGAGTGTCATATGAAAGCTTATTAGGGTACAGAGAAAAGAAAAAAGATACGGACACAGTGAGAAAAAAGCTTGAAATGTCAACTTTAATCTCGAAATTTCCACTTCACATAGTTAATTTTGTCATTAAAGTAGAACATCATAAACTTCATCTTTAAATCATTTAATTTACTAGTTTCTCATATACCATTGTAACTAAAGTAGCACATTAAATACTTTGTTTTGTATTTGTTCTTCTATGTGTGTGAATCACTACGTGCTTCTTAAACGGGCTTTCTCTTCCTCCAACAGGACACAGAATCCATTACATCCGTGATATTACAGCTCTCTGAATAATTAAAATACTGAGATGTATACTTGATATCATTTTCATGATGATAGGAGTTAAAGCATGTTATTAAACATGGGAACACGGTGGCGCAGTGATAGTGACGAGCTGGCCAGAGATTGTTCCTGCCTCCCGCAAGATGCTTGCTGCGCTGTAAGCGACCTTCGATGAAATAATTTATTGCAGCAGTACTGTCTCTTTTAAATGTACTAACCATTTCTGTCCTTCCTTTTCTTTCTCCAAGTAACCAATCGCCACACAATCAGCTCTGTAATAGATGTTAAGCCATCTGTAAGCTTAGAACGCCGATTCTTCAAAGCTTTTAAGGAACATTGAAATATTTTTGTAGTACATGTTTAATTATTTTATCCATCTAATCATCCAGTGTCGTGCCAATCCCAGCCAGAATACAGCACGAGGCAGGAACAATCCCTAAACTAGCTAGCGCTGCGACACCGTGTCCTCACATGTTTAATTATTAACAATATAGATTATTTAAATGATGTTATCTGTATAATGTAATAAACATATTTTGCTGCATTTCATCTTAAAAATGATATCGTCATCATCTGTAAATATGCGCTTTATAAAGTGGCTCAGGTTGCGCAGTATTATAACTGTATTGCAAGTTTACAGTGAGGTAATTGTACTTATAAGTACAAACAATTCTACAAGGAGCACTTGATGGACTGAGAGTGTGTTTATAGTTCTTGGGATGAAACTGTTTTTGAACCGCGATGTTCCTACAGGAAAGGCTCTGAAGCGTTTGTCGTATGAGAGCAGTTCAACAGAATGTGCGCATAGCTGAGGCAGCATGTGCTTGATGAGGTATACCGATAATTCTCTTTCCGATCAGCTGCTGTAGAACTGTGATTCCCCACACAGATACAGTGGGATAAAAACTTGAGGGTAACAACGCTAAAGCAGCTATGGTATTTGGAATCGTTTGGCCATTCCGTGGACCATTATATTGTTACAGATTAATTACAATCAGATGCCTTAAACTAATAAACAATATGTGGTTTATTTATAAAGCCGTGTCAGAGATGTACATCTAAAAAAGAAAGGGAAACCACACTTGAACAAAAGAACTGCTTTGACACTGGGTGCCGCCAGTTTGCAAAACTGAGCGGAGAACTTGTGTACGCCAGGGTTTCAGCTAGCATGAAAATGTTCAATTTCAGCGTGGAAACAGAAGTATGCAACATTTTTGTGCATACGCACCATTTATACATGAGGCCTCTCGTCATTATCTGTGTGGAATCTTCTCACATTGCTAAAATACTTTGTTATAGGTCAATTGGCAATTCCAAAATGGTACTGTGTGTGTGGGTACATGCAAAAGTGGGTCTTGTAACGGACTGCCGTTCAGTCCAGGGCTATTTAAACTTTTATGCCCAGTGTGTCTGGGATAGGCTTTGGCTTCCACGACCTGTATGTTTTATGTTTTAATATTGAGATGAAGCTGAGCATTAATTTTGTCTGCTGTTTACTGTTGATGCTATCCTCTTGGTGAGAAGATTTCTTCACATTTTTTTCTGCTGGTTGCATAAAAGTTGAAATAATTATATTGTATATCACCATGCAATCAATCACTGCTGAAACATAAACTGGTGAACTTGTGAGACTGTGGCAAAGCTTGGTATGTATTCTCATATTGTATTTGTCTGTCCACCTATTCATGCTTGGCAATAAACATTTTTCTTTTATTGATTGTCTGCGTGGGTTTCCTCCAGGCGCTCCGGTTTCCTCCCACAGTCCAAAGACATGCAGGTTAGGTGGATTGGTGATTCCAAATTGGCCCTAGTGTGTGCTTGGTGTGTGGGTGTGTTTGTGTGTGTCCTGCAGTGGGTTGGCACCCTGCCCAGGATTGGTTCCCTGCCTTGTGCCCTGTGTTGGCTGGGATTGGCTCCAGCAGACCCCCGTGACCCTGTGTTCGGATTCAGCGGGTTGGAAAATTGATGGATAGATGGATGATTGATTCATTCATTTTCTGAACCTGCTTACTCCAGTGCAGGATTGAAGCACAACCACTGGTCCTGCAGTGTGTAGCAGATATAGCGTTTGTCCACCTCTCGAACCCTCAGGTACCACTCTTGAGACCAGGTGAAAGTATAATAAATCTTTATTTTATAATTATACTGTGCACCAAGCACCCTTTCCACCACACTACTCATATACTACAATAAACTCTTCAATAAACAATCTTCCTCGCCCAGACACGTCGCCACCCTACCTCCCAGCTCAGCTCAGTGTTCTGGGCTTTCCTTAGTCCTTTTATAGCTCCTGACCCGGAAGTGGTTCCATGCACAACCCACAAGTCCATTTCCTTCCGGGTCAGGGCAAATAGTCCACTTCTTCATCCCGGGAGCACGTTGCTTCCTCCAGTCACGTGACTGACACGCACTCCCGGGTTATAGGGCATGCAAGAGCCCACTAGCCCCCCTACAGCGACTCCTGGCGGCCCCCAAGGTATCCAGCAGGGCTGTGTCACAACACTACAAAGTCCATGAGGCCCTGCTGGAACTCAGGGCACGAATATGCTGTCCGGAGGGCTCCTCCTAGCGGCCTGGGGGTGAGGGCCGGACTGGAAAGCCGGCAATCCTCCACAAGTGGTAGTACTGGTGCTTCACCACAAGAACAATTGTTTAGCATCCTTGATGCTCCCTCTGTGTAGTTTGCATGTTCTCAACGAGTACATGTGGGTTTCTTCTAAGTGCCTTTGTTTCCTCCTGCAGTCCAAACACAGGCAGCTTAGGTGGATTGGTGATGTCAATTTGTCCCCCTGATATATGTGTGTGTGTGTGTGTTTATGTGTATGTTCACCATGAACAGTCCTGGAACAGACTCCATTTTCTTCAGGAAACTGCTCTGGATAAGTGAGTTTAAAAGATGGATGCAACACATCCTGACACCAGTGGACTCAAAGCAGGAACAAAGTCTTCCACACAATCATGACAGGCTAATCTAAGGTTGCCAATCAAACTAACTTGTATTTCTTTGTAATGTGGAAGGAAAAAAATGTTTCTGGAAATAAAATAAATTTATAGGGCGGAGTGGTGGCTCTGAGGCTAAGGATCTGCGCTGGTATCCCGAAGGTTGCCGGTTCGAATCCCCGTCACTACCAAAAGAGATCCTACTCTGCTGGGCCCTTCAGTAAGACCCTTAACCTGTAATTGCTCCAGGGGCGCTGTACAATGGCTGACCCTGCACTCTGACCCCAAGGGGTATGCGAAAACTAACAAATTCCTAATACAAGAAATTGTATAAGGCGAAATAAAAAAAAAAAAAAAACAAACCGAAATAATCCCCAGAGAACAAGTGAAATCAAACCAGTCAATGAATGGGCTGGGATTTGGACTATGCAGCTGCAATGTTTCATTGATCATCTGTATGCTGTTTTTAATTTATTTTCAGTAAATTTTAAATTATTTGTGAATTTCAGATATGCATTGCCTAATAGATTTCTGGTCATTCAACACAAAGAACCAGGGAATCTGCAAAACTATTTACAAAAAGCTATAATATATTTAGGAATGATTTAACAGCCATTTGACCCCCTGCTACTCCCAATACCCTATCCTTCATAATAAAATTCTATGTATATACAGTAGCTGGAGAAATCCAACTGACACGTTAGAGGCCCAGCTGAAATGGCAGTCCCCAGAGCCCCCTTTTAATAGAGGCGTTCATTCTGATACCCAGTTTGAGTAATCTTGGCCCAGTGGCACCACTTGCTGATATTCGTCCCAGATGCCCCATTAATCCTCACCACTGATGGTTCAGGAATAATAAATAATTCTTCAACAAGAAATACATTTATATTTATAATTGGTGTATGTTTTAAGTGCCTGAATGCATTATTTCATATGCCATATTCAAATCCCCTTAAAACTCTATGAATTGAAGAATTTATTTTCTAAACATGTTTACTACTGTTTATATTTCTATCTTTCCTGATTTTTGAAGCCCTGTTCTGAGGTTTCAAATTGTTAATGTTACACATTCATGTAAGATAGTCACCCGAGATGTGTTTCTGGTTCTTGGGTCTTCTGCTGAATAAGGCCATCTTGTGGTCAGTGAAATAATTTTGTTTTGATGTTCTTATGCTGTACAACTATGTCTTTTCATATGTCTCTCTTGGTTTTAACTTAAAAAGTACACATTGGAAACCCACCATTACCCTCTTACTTTTTACAATGGCATGCTGAATTTAAAATAGCAGCAGGATTGTAATTGTATCACTTTTTCCTGAGTGTCCTTAAGTATAGATGGGTAGTCTTGGCCCTATGAACATCTTAAAAACTCAAGGCTAGTCTGTAGCTGTGAAATCCCACAGAAACATGCAGGTAGTGGAGGAGAAGATCTGAATGAAAGTGACACTTTTTGTTAAGCATGGAGCCAACAAAAAATTAGAATGATGTGTACATAAACTACAGGAAAACGTTGAAGACAAATCATTTTAAAAATCTCCCCATTCACAGAATTTTTTTAAATTTAAACAATACAATTGTGTTATTTTAAAATAATTGGTTTATTAAGTCTTCTGCAAAAATTTTTATACTAGACAAGTGAAATTGCTGTCATACAGAAAACATTAAGTAAGTAATATCATATCTGTAGTAAGATAACTTTAGGAATTCTTACTTTATGAGACTGTGATGGTCAGGGTTGCCTCCACGCTCCCTTGTCACGTTCACAAGCCTCCTCAACCTGTAACCATCAAAAGAGATAGACCGTGATGAGCCGGGCAAAGAGGACACACACATTCAGCAAGGGGTTGGGGCATAAGTGTCAGTGCTATTATTAAAATCCATCACCAGCTCCATCCCATTCCTGCCTTTCTCTCCCTTCCTTCCTTCCTTCCTTTAACCTCGCAGCCTTTCTGTTCTGTTTTCTTTTTGTTCTATCTCCTCTCTGCTGCGCAGGCTCCTTTTTATCCTGCCTGATTGGTGCACAAGCGTGGTGCTTTGCCCACTCAGAAGTGTAAACGAGGCACGTCTGACTGATCCACTCTCATTTGAACGTGTATGCATGATCAGCCAAGCACCCCAATCAACCCTGAAGTGAAGCACACTTGCGCACACCCACACCCAATCAGTCTGCAGTTCCCGGAACATAATTATTTATTTAAAAATTGCACTGTATATATGTTTGTAGCTTTTACACATGATATCTTTTACTAAACATGTTTTAGTGTAAGTGGTGAAACGGTGGAAAAATCAATGAATGAAACAAATCAGCAACACCAATCCTTCATTTTCTATCATATGTGTTGACTGCAAAATATTTTTATTCATGCCTCCCATAATTTTCTTTTAGGGGTGTGTTTTTTTCCTTACATTAAATGCAATTTTTCATTTTAAATGCATCATATCCTTCTGATTTAATTTTATATTAGACAACAACAACAACAACATTTATTTATATAGCACATTTTCATACAAAAAGTAGCTCAAAGTGCTTTACATAATGAAGAGAAGAAAAATAAAAGACAAAATAAGAAATTAAAATAAGACAACATTAGTTAACATAGAAAGGAGTAAGGTCCGATGGCCAGGGTGGACAGAAAAAACAAAAAAAAAACTCCAGAAGGCTGGAGAAAAAAATAAAATCTGTAGGGGTTCCAGGCCACGAGACCGCCCAGTCCCCTCTGGGCATTCTACCTAACATAAATGAAATAGTCCTCTTTGTAGTTTGGGTTTTTCACGGAGACACCAATCATGTTTTTTTTCAGTTTTAAACATTATGCACTCTAAATTGGAAATGTGTGTTTTGAATGTAACAGATTGTCACCTCATTATGATAAAAGGCAAATCCACTATGATATTGCAGATTGAGGAGTTAGAATATTGTTTCAGTGTTCAGATTTTTTATCTGAATTAAACTAAATGCAATTTTCAGAATTTTAGGGCCGGGTTGCTTGGTTTTTAACAATTACAGTAAGCAGATAATATCTGCCTCTTAAACAAAAAATCAGATTAGGCCTGATCAAAACGTGAATTTATCTTTTTGCAATAAGCAAATTCAGGGTAGCACTATATGCAGAATAAAGGACTAGTAATGCAAAATCGTCTGACATTAAATAAATTGTGCTTTTACATGGTGCGTGTACTGAAAGGCACTATATATTTTAACAATTTTTAATGGGCATCATCTGTGTTCAATAAAAAAATCAGAAGTCTTTGTCTGTGCAATTACAAGTGATTTGTGTGCTGAATTTCTTAGCAAGTGGCTGTTGTCTGGTTGCTGTTGGGCATTTTCACTGTCTCCCAACTGCGTTAAGCAAGCAGATGGCGCTGATTTGCGATGTAATTTATGTTATTGACTCTTAGTGCTGGTAAATACCTGCTGGGGATGTTTTCGTATTAGGGATTGTATATTTGTGGCTAAAATCACTTCCAAGCACAGAGCTGCATTGCAGCAAGTGACGTTTCTAAACTGAATATAATGGCTAGAGTTTCAACGTGAGCAATAACAACAGCAAGGTTTATTTCTACAACACATTGTCATACACAGGATGTAGTGTAACTCAAAGTGCTTTACAAGATGTTAATGAAACAGTAACAAGGAAAGAAAAACAAATTAAATTAGGTAAAAATAATAATGAATAAGTAACAAAAAATAAATCGATATGAGCTTACATAACAGATATTGTATATAAAGTAGCTAGTAGAAAAGTAGAGTCCATATATATAATATCATATTGTAAGCCTCTGAAGATGTGTATAATGATCTGGTTAGATGAGTCTATAAAGAAGAAAAAGTTCTTAGAATAGAAATGAAGTCAACAAATATACAATATGTTTTAGTCAAACATATGCAGCTTTATTACCAGGTGCAAACAAAGTGAATAAGCAAGGAAGGCAAATATTTATACAGCATAATAGAGAAGTACAGTTCATCTCAGTTGAGAGTCTTTGTCATTATTTTTCTACTGCACAGGACTGTTCCAAAAATCATTATTTTTTTAGTGGGGGAATTACAATATTTTTTCCACCCTTATGATAGATTTGAAAGTTAACAGGAAAACTAACAACAGACATTTTGAAAGTTCTTCTGTGTATTGTGCCATGTGTCAGAGATGGAAATTAGGAGTAGTCATTAGCCCTAGTGCAGGAAGGTGTCCTGATGATTTTATAATGCCCCTCTCCTGAGGAAAGTGGGAAAGCACAACTTGTGTATCACAATGAATCCTGATCTAGCAACAATCAATCACTGAGGTGGTTAGCAGAGTTTGATACAAAGAAGCCATTTTATCTTTCACAATTACCAAGACTAAATTCAAAGTCAAAACAACATTATTGTTCACTACTGGAATTTTTCTCTTAGTTTTATTTTAAATTGCATAAGCACCAAGTCTCTTGCATTTCATTTAATTAAATCAAAGATCAGATTGTACATTATACATTAAGTATTTTCTAACAACACAAATGTAATGACATCATATAATATGGTTTTGTGGAGTGGCTACAAAATGATGATCATGTCATGTTTTTCTGACCAGTTTAATCCAGACCAGGGTTACGGGGTGTGCCAGAGCCTATCATAGCTAGCATAGGGCACAAGGTAGGAATAAACCCTGGACAGTATGCCAGTGTGTCACAGGGTGAATGCACACTTACTCATCAAACATATACCAGGGCCAAGTAGGCATCACCAAATCGACTAAGCTCCACACAGACATGGGGAGAACATGCAAATTCCACACAGGACGGACCTGGGACGTGAACCCTGGCCTCTATATTGTGAGCCAGCAGCACTACCACTGCACCACTCTCAAAATGGTGTTGCCTGGGCAACTATCCACACAAATGGGTGGTGCCTACAGAAAATATAGATACAAAATGGCAACATGATGAAACACAGTAAAACAAAAAGCAATGGCAAACATTAATGAATGCATTTCTGGCACAAAATGAATAGCCATTTTGAAAAAGGCTTAACTTTGAATGAGCAAATAGTAAACCTTAAACATACACTATGGCATCCAAGATATCAAACACTGTGCTGTTAGCATTTGTGAGAACAGGTTTCACACAGTGGTAAAAATGGTGTATACTACAAACACGATGGTGAAAAACAAGACAAAAAATACTTAGACAACTTGATAATTCTCCTTGACCCCCTTTCCTGTACTCATGCCTCAGTCGGTGACAAGGTCTTCTACACCGTATCGGCATGCAGCTTTTCTAGATTTGTTTGCTGTGTTGATCTCTTGCTGTTAGTGTGAGTGCCCCCTCTTGTGGAGAATCCACTTTGGACTTTGACCCTGCTTTGTGCACAAGGCCAGCATGTTAAATAATGCCAACTAGGGAAAGCCCCACCCTGGCCCAACAAAATATACAGTATTCTTATTAAGCATGAGTTGATAAACAGAATAGACAAAACAATATTATTTAAAAACAAAACTGAAAAAAGTATTAGCTTAAAAACAACTCACAAAATAAGCAATAATAAAATGATACCATTTTCTAAGCCCCATTAATAAATTCTTCACTGCTTCTGTTTGACTCAATTATATATTTTATTCAGTTTTCAAATTGCAAAATTAAAATCAAAATGAAACTTGGCTATTTTTGCTCATCCAGCTTTCTTTTCTACAGTAAATACCTTCAGCAGTTTCAAAGCTCTGCCCTGCCAGCTAAAAAGTGAATGCCCTAAGAAAATCTACTTATTGAAAACTTAAGAGACATGTAACAAACATTGTATCTGTGACACCTTAGTGGAGATATATACAGAGCTATATTGCTAAAGATCTGTAGACAATACAATATGTGAAAAGGTCCAGACAATTAAAGTTGACATGTAGCAGGATCCAAGAGGCTGTAACTGATCTTGGCTTACTGTTAGCGCTGTTTAATGTGGTAAAATGCAGCACGTTTAGCTGCTGTTGAGGGTGATGAATCAGGGAAAATATGAATGGAGGTTATTTTCTAATATAATCCCTTGGTTCTATCTGAGAAGTAACATTCTATGTAATTTAAATTGTAATTTTTCAAAGCACACAATGAGAGTTCTGGATTTTGAGGTATTCGATCCACGTATCTGGTAAGCTGCTGCTATCTCAGTGTCTGCTTTTGAAGTCATCTTCCTCTTCAATTATTTTAGGGAATATTTCAGCAACGAATTTCACTGGGTTTGGACTTTCACAATTCGCAGGGAGACATTTTGATTCTGATATTATTCCTTCTGCATCCATCTTGCAGTGCAGCTAGTCTGTCTGCAAGCACTTTGCATTCAGAATTTGCAGCTGATTCCTTTTTGTCAGCGGTGGAAGCTAATTGTTCAACTATTTCAGTATGAGTCGTGAATATTTGCTTAAAGTCATCCAACTGAGCACCAAGTGCTCTAAGTTTATTCTCAAACTTACTTGCGTTTTCCTGTTTTTCTTCCTCAATTTATTCTAGCATACCTTTTTAAATGTTGCCTCAAAGTGATTACTTAAACATTATTCCTTGTCTTTAATATCCTGAAGGAGTTTCTCGTTTGTCTTGTGTATAACCTATATTTCTTTCTATCCATCCATCCATCCATCCATCCATCCATCCATTATCCAACAGAATACAGTCTGCTGGAGCCAATCCCAGCAAACATAGGGCACAAGGCAGGAAACAAACCCCGGGCAGGGTGCCATATATATATATATATATATATACAGTGGTGTGAAAAACTATTTGCCCCCTTCCTGATTTCTTATTCTTTTGCATGTTTGTCACACAAAATGTTTCTGATCATCAAACACATTTAACCATTAGTCAAATATAACACAAGTAAACACAAAATGCAGTTTTTAAATGATGGTGTTTATTATTTAGGGAGAAAAAAAATCCAAACCTACATGGCCCTGTGTGAAAAAGTAATTGCCCCCTTGTTAAAAAATAACCTAACTGTGGTGTATCACACCTGAGTTCAATTTCCGTAGCCACCCCCAGGCCTGATTACTGCCACACCTGTTTCAATCAAGAAATCACTTAAATAGGAGCTGCCTGACACAGAGAAGTAGACCAAAAGCACCTCAAAAGCTAGACATCATGCCAAGATCCAAAGAAATTCAGGAACAAATGAGAACAGAAGTAATTGAGATCTATCAGTCTGGTAAAGGTTATAAAGCCATTTCTAAAGCTTTGGGACTCCAGCGAACCACAGTGAGAGCCATTATCCACAAATGGCAAAAACATGGAACAGTGGTGAACCTTCCCAGGAGTGGCCGGCCGACCAAAATTACCCCAAGAGCGCAGAGACGACTCATCCGAGAGGTCACAAAAGACCCCAGGACAACGTCTAAAGAACTGCAGGCCTCACTTGCCTCAATTAAGGTCAGTGTTCACGACTCCACCATAAGAAAGAGACTGGGCAAAAACGGCCTGCATGGCAGATTTCCAAGACGCAAACCACTGTTAAGCAAAAAGAACATTACGGCTCGTCTCAATTTTGCTAAGAAACATCTCAATGATTGCCAAGACTTTTGGGAAAATACCTTGTGGACTGATGAGTCAAAAGTTGAACTTTTTGGAAGGCAAATGTCCCGTTACATCTGGCGTAAAAGGAACACAGCATTTCAGAAAAAGAACATCATACCAACAGTAAAATATGGTGGTGGTAGTGTGATGGTCTGGGGTTGTTTTGCTGCTTCAGGACCTGGAAGGCTTGCTGTGATAGATGGAACCATGAATTCTACTGTCTACCAAAAAATCCTTAAGGAGAATGTCCGGCCATCTGTTCATCAACTCAAGCTGAAGCGATCTTGGGTGCTGCAACAGGACAATGACCCAAAACACACCAGAAAATCCACCTCTGAATGGCTGAAGAAAAACAAAATGAAGACTTTGGAGTGGCCTAGTCAAAGTCCTGACCTGAATCCAATTGAGATGCTATGGCATGACCTTAAAAAGGCGGTTCATGCTAGAAAACCCTCAAATAAAGCTGAATTACAACAATTTTGCAAAGATGAGTGGGCCAAAATTCCTCCAGAGCACTGTAAAAGACTCATTGCAAGTTATTGCAAACGCTTGATTGCAGTTATTGCTGCTAAGGATGGCCCAACCAGTTATTAGGTTCAGGGGGCAATTACTTTTTCACACAGGGCCATGTAGGTTTGGATTTTTTTTTCTCCCTAAATAATAAAAACCACCATTTACAAACTGCATTTTGTGTTTACTTGTGTTATATTTGACTAATGGTTAAATGTGTTTGATGATCAGAAACATTTTGTGTGACACACATGCAAAAGAATAAGAAATCAGGAAGGGGGCAAATAGTTTTTCACACCACTGTATATATATATATATATATATATATATATAAAATATATAATATATATATAAAAGAAAATCCTGGAATGGAAAGCAAATGCAAGGCTACGATACGTGATCCTCTCGGAAGACAATTTTAAAGACCCACGAGACCAAAGACACTTGCCACGGTGCAAGACACGCCCTACTTACAAGATAAGACCACGGGCAGAAAAAAAAATCAGTAGTGTAAAGGCAGTCACGCAGCACACACAGCTCCATGGCTCTCAGTGCATATAAAGTGTACAAGGTCAATACGGTAGAAATGAAATGAATAGGGTAGAAATGAAACGTCGAAGACTAAACGAAGACGAAAGAAAAGAGCAGAGAAAAGAGACCCAAAAGTGGTGGAGAGAAAAAAATGCTAAAAAGAAAAACAATAACCTAGGTGCAAATTTAGAAAATAAGGAAAGTGATAATCAGTGGGAGGAGTTTGGGGAGGCCATGGAGAATGACTTTCGGACGGCTTCGAGGAGATTCTGGTCCACCATCCGGCGTCTCAGGAAGGGGAAGCAGTGCAGTGTCAACACTGTATATGGTGGGGATGGTGCGCTGCTGACCTCGACTCGGGACGTTGTGGGTCGGTGGGGGGAATACTTCGAAGACCTCCTCAATCCCATTAACATGCCTTCCAATGAGGAAGCAGAGCCTGGGGACTCAGAGGTGGGCTCCCCCATCTCTGGGACTGAGGTCACCGAGGTGGTCAAAAAACTCCTTGGTGGCAGGGCCCCGGGGGTGGATGAGATACGCCCGGAGTTCCTCAAGGCTCTGTATGTTGTAGGACTGTCTTGGCTGACACGCCTCTGCAACATCGCATGGACATCAGGGACAGTGCCTCTGGATTGGCAGACCGGGGTGGTGGTCCCCCTCTTTAAGAAGGGGGATCGGAGGGTGTGTTCCAACTACAGAGGGATCACACTCCTCAGCCTCCCTGGAAAAGTCTATTCAGGGGTCCTGGAGAGGAGGGTCCGTCGGATAGTCGAGCCTCGGATTCAGGAGGAACAGTGTGGTTTTCGTCCTGGTCGCGGAACAGTGGACCAGCTCTATACCCTTAGCAGGGTCCTGGAGGGTGCATGGGAGTTTGCCCAACCAGTCTACATGTGTTTTGTGGACTTAGAAAAGGCATTCGACCGTGTCCCTCGGGGAATCCTGTGGGGGGTACTCCGAGAGTATGGGGTACCGGCCCCCCTGATAAGGGCTGTTCAGTCCCTGTACGATCAGTGCCAGAGCTTGGTCCGCATTGCCGGCAGTAAGTCGAACCCGTTTCCAGTGAGAGTTGGACTCCGCCAGGGCTGCCCTTTGTCACCGATTCTGTTCATAACTTTTATGGACAGAATTTCTAGGCAGGCCAGGGTGTTGAGGGGGTCCGGTTTGGTGGGCTCAGGATTGGGTCACTGCTTTTTGCAGATGATGTTGTCCTGTTTGCTTCATCAGGCCGTGATCTTCAGCTCTCTCTGGATCGGTTCGCAGCCGAGTGTGAAGCGGCTGGGATGAGAATCAGCACCTCCAAATCCGAGACCATGGTCCTCAACCGGAAAAGGGTGGAGTGCCCTCTCAGGGTTGGTAGCGAGATCCTGCCCCAAGTGGAGGAGTTCAAGTATCTCGGGGTCTTGTTCACGAGTGAGGGAAGAATGGAGCGTGAGATCGACAGGCGGATCGGTGCGGCATCCGCAGTAATGCGGGCGTTGCATCGGTCTGTCGTGGTGAAAAAGGAGCTGAGCCGCAAGGCGAAGCTCTCAATTTACCAGTTGATCTATGTTCCTACCCTCACCTATGGTCATGAGCTATGGGTAGTGACTGAAACAACGAGATCGCGAATACAAGCGGCTGAAATGAGTTTCCTCCGCAGGGTGTCTGGGCTTTCCCTTAAAGATAGGGTGAGAAGCTCAGTCATCCGGGAGGGGCTCAGAGTAGAGCCGCTGCTCCTCCGCATCGAGAGGAGTCAGATGAGGTGGCTTGGGCATCTGATCAGGATGCCTCCTGGACGCCTCCCTGGTGAGGTGTTCCAGGCACGTCCAACCGGGAGGAGGCCCCGGGGAAGACCCAGGACACGCTGGAGGGACTATGTCTCTCGACTGGCCTGGGAACGCCTTGGGATTCTCCCGGAAGAGCTAGAAGAAGTGGCCGGGGAGAGGGAAGTCTGGGCATCTCTGCTCAAGCTGCTGCCCCCGCGACCCGACCTCGGATAAGCGGGAGACAATGGATGGATGGATGGATGGATGGATAATCAGCCCAGAACAAGTGGAATTGAAAACCAAGCACGTCCAATAGGGCTCAGAATTAAAAGATTAGAACTTCATAAACGGGAGCAACGTTATACGTCCTGCAAGAAAGAGATTTAACCACACCCGGGCCGGAAATAAAGGACAATTATTGTTTTTACAACGTCACGCGAGATAAGTCAGTGAGCCATCATTTAAAACAAGTCCACAGACCTCTAATTAAGCAGTTGTTGCATTGCTTTTGGCAGACACGCATCATGTGCTCCCGGCTCCTGAAACAACAACATGCGACAAGCAGAACAGGCAGCTCGCCAGCAGGTTGAAGCCTTTTTTGTTTTAAGTGACTGATAGGTCCGATTGAGGGGGGCGGAGTACAGCACAGAAGACTGATAGCGGGGTACTGATTGATGCATTAAGGGGGAGGCGAGACCCGGGGGAGGAGGGGTCAGAGAGGGTGCTAGACAGTTGTGTTTAGGGTTACGAAGTCGGCAATTGTTCAAGTAAAACTTTTGTGACACTTTATTACGTCAGTCGCTACAGTATCAAAAAAAAAAAAAGATAGTAAAGATCTCATTAGCGCAAACAAAAGGTGATTAATCATCAGAGCCAGGTGTAATTGAAAATATAGCAGGACAAAGCTAGGTCATCCCACAACAGTTAAAGCAACGACAAGTTTAATTTCAAAGAATACACAATTCAGTCAGGTGTATATTTATGATGACGGAGAAGCAATGCAAATTTTAACAGGCAACAAGTAAGGTGATGTATATATTCCGCAAATAACATTAGACACCAAAGGAGATCATGATATGCCATTCGTATTGAAATGTTTGCAGTTTACTGTGAGAATAACTTTTGCTATGACAATTAACAAATCAAAGGGACAACCATTAGAAAATGTCGGATTATTTATTAGAGAAACAGAAACAATATTCACTCATGGGCGATTATACGTTGCGTTGTCACAATGTATTTCCAAAAACGGATTCAAAATTCAATGTGATCTTGAAGAAAAGGTAATTCCATATATTGTTTTTAATAAACCTTTAAAGTAAAAAGTGCAACTAATGAAACTGAAACAATTCCAAAGAAAAAGAAGCTTTTAAAATTGTACATCCGATTAACCAAATAGCGGCACGGGGGTGCAGTGGGTAGCGCTGCTGCCTCGCAGTTAGGAGACCTGGATTCGCTTCCCTGGTCCTCCCTGCGTGGAGTGTGCATGTTCTCCCCGTGTCTGTGTGGCTTTCCTCCGAGTGCTTCTTCCCACAGTCCAAAAACATGCAGGTTGGGTGGATTGACGATTCCAAATTGTCCCTAGTGTGTGCTTGGTGTGTGTGCGAGCCCTGCGATGGGCTAGCGCCCTCCCGGGGTTTGTTTCCTGCCTTTCGCTCTATGCTGGCTGGGATCCCTGTAGTTAGGATTTAGCGGGTTGGATAATGGATGGATGGATGGATTAACCAAACACAGGGGTTGGCGAGCGAAGTGAGCAGGGGGCAAAGCCCACTAGTATGTATATGTGTATATATATATATATATATATATATAATCATTTATATCACTTTTCCTTATATCATTTATTTCTTTCTTTATATCACTTATATCCTTCTTTATATTATTCTTGAGCTCTTTTATGTTTTGAGTGGTGGCTATTGCAGTGATCATTACATTCAGATTGTTTCGGTCTTTTCCATTCTCCAGCCCAGTTGGAGTCGATGTTGCCGGCTTGCGAGGGGTAGTTGAAAACGTGGACGGTAAGGCCATTTTCAGTTTCAATGAGCCTTCTGGAATCAACAAGTTCTCCTGGCCTGACTCTCTGGCACATTCGCTCTGTGGAAGTAACCCCGAGGAAGACAGGAATAGTTCAATCAATCATTCTTTATTCAGTCACAGATGAGCACATGGATTCCACGTTGCAAGGCAGAAGAGCAAAGTTCCTCTGTGTCACTCGACTTTTAATAATTTTCCTCCCCATTCCCCTTACTTATCAATAAGCACAATGTTTATCTAAGCATTTCATCTTACATTGCGTGCATCGGCTAACTGTTTCTACTTTGTGTACATTACAAAAGGGGCCCTAAAGAAGGAAAAGTCATCTTTCCTGTTTTAACGTATGAATTCCACAAAAAGAAAAAAATATTCTTGGTCCGCTTACTGCACCCTTTCTTATAACAAACCCCTGTATGAATAACCCGCCGTTATAGAAAAAACAACTTTGCTAGTTCTCTTTGTATTGTCTCTTTTTATCCGTTAGTAACTTGCAAGCAGTTAATTTTTTTTCTTTCACAGCTCCCACTTTTGCTCTTGGCTGGAGACAATGCAGCAGCATTGGGTCTCGGGAAGTCTGTGCTTTTGTCTATCTGTTCCAGGTCAGTCTCTGGCAGGCCATACCTTGGACGAAGCTTTAGCTATCTTTTCCATTTCTTTTGGAGCCTTTTTTTCATGCTTATATACAGTGGTGTGAAAAACTATTTGCCCCCTTCCTGATTTCTTATTCTTTTGCATGTTTGTCACACAAAATGTTTCTGACCATCAAACACATTTAACCATTAGTCAAATATAACACAAGTAAACACAAAATGCAGTTTGTAAATGGTGGTTTTTATTATTCAGGGAGAAAAAAAAATCCAAACCTACATGGCCCTGTGTGAAAAAGTAATTGCCCCCTGAACCTAATAACTGGTTGGGCCACCCTTAGCAGCAATAACTGCAATCAAGCGTTTGCGATAACTTGCAATGAGTCTTTTACAGCGCTCTGGAGGAATTTTGGCCCACTCATCTTTGCAAAATTGTTGTAATTCAGCTTTATTTGAGGGTTTTCTAGCATGAACCGCCTTTTTAAGGTCATGCCATAGCATCTCAATTGGATTCAGGTCAGGACTTTGACTAGGCCACTCCAAAGTCTTCATTTTGTTTTTCTTCAGCCATTCAGAGGTGGATTTGCTGGTGTGTTTTGGGTCATTGTCCTGTTGCAGCACCCAAGATCGCTTCAGCTTGAGTTGACGAACAAATGGCCGGACATTCTCCTTCAGGATTTTTTGGTAGACAGTAGAATTCATGGTTCCATCTATCACAGCAAGCCTTCCAGGTCCTGAAGCAGCAAAACAACCCCAGACCATCACACTACCACCACCATATTTTACTGTTGGTATGATGTTCTTTTTCTGAAATGCTGTGTTCCTTTTACGCCAGATGTAACGGGACATTTGCCTTCCAAAAAGTTCAACTTTTGTCTCATCAGTCCACAAGGTATTTTCCCAAAAGTCTTGGCAATCATTGAGATGTTTCTTAGCAAAATTGAGACGAGCCCTAATGTTCTTTTTGCTTAACAGTGGTTTGCATCTTGGAAATCTGCCATGCAGGCCGTTTTTGCCCAGTCTCTTTCTTATGGTGGAGTCGTGAACACTGACCTTAATTGAGGCAAGTGAGGCCTGCAGTTCTTTAGACGTTGTCCTGGGGTCTTTTGTGACCTCTCGGATGAGTCGTCTCTGCGCTCTTGGGGTAATTTTGGTCGGCCGGCCACTCCTGGGAAGGTTCACCACTGTTCCATGTTTTTGCCATTTGTGGATAATGGCTCTCACTGTGGTTCGCTGGAGTCCCAAAGCTTTAGAAATGGCTTTATAACCTTTACCAGACTGATAGATCTCAATTACTTCTGTTCTCATTTGTTCCTGAATTTCTTTGGATCTTGGCATGATGTCTAGTTTTTGAGGTGCTTTTGGTCTACTTCTCTGTGTCAGGCAGCTCCTATTTAAGTGATTTCTTGATTGAAACAGGTGTGGCAGTAATCAGGCCTGGGGGTGGCTACGGAAATTGAACTCAGGTGTGATACACCACAGTTAGGTTATTTTTTAACAAGGGGGCAATTACTTTTTCACACAGGGCCATGTAGGTTTGGATTTTTTTTCTCCCTAAATAATAAAAACCATCATTTAAAAACTGCATTTTGTGTTCACTTGTGTTATATTTGACTAATGGTTAAATGTGTTTGATGATCAGAAACATTTTGTGTGACAAACATGCAAAAGAATAAGAAATCAGGAAGGGGGCAAATAGTTTTTCACATCACTGTATGCTTGTATATAGTGTAACTGAAACTCATTGGGTTGAGTAAATACAGGATACCTGGGGATGTTTAAAATAGAGAAAATATAACACTGCTGATAACGGAGTTCTGCCTCAGACGTCCATCTGCCGTAATGGACAAGACCAAGCCAAATGTGCTGTTTTAATGCTCCGATGCATGCACTGTGGCAAGTGGTGTGAACTGTAGTTTTGAGATATCCGAAAGTTTTAAAATTCTATATTTCTTACAATTTTTTTAAAGGTATTATATAAATTAGGCACTTGATATTTATGCAACCCTTATGGTTCATAGTTTACTTTTTTGTTATTTTGTAACATTTATTGTATGATAATACTGGCCTGATCAAAGTGCTGCCTGATACAAGAACCAGTCTCGGACAGTGTTCCAGTGCAACATGCTCGCCTATCACACACAAACACCTGTGCTCACTTGAGGACAACTTAGAATTCACCATAACCTTTCTCACATGTCTTTGTAGAAAAGGGAATGAAACCAGAGTACTTGGATAAAAAACACACAGACAGAAGCTGACCATGCAAACTACCTGCAGACATACAATACAATACAATACAATTTATTTTTGTATAGCCCAAAATCACACAGGAAGTGACGCAATGGGCTTTAACAGGCCCTGCCTCTTGACTCTCTAAGAAGACAAGGAAAAACTCCCAAAAAAACCTTTGTATGGAAATGACATAAGATTTTAACCCAGGATGTTAGATCCATGAGATACCACCGCTAACCAATGCATCACTTTCTTGACTTGTGCTGTTCAGCAGTTCAGACATACTCCTGTTTTAAATTGTAGAACATGTAAAACCTTGATTAATGCATGTCACTTTTTCTTGGTCATCATTGTGAGGAGCTGTAGAAGGCTAATTTGCAATCCTGTTCACTAGGCTCGGTCCCGGAAGTGATGTCAAGAGAGCCAGGTGGAATCTCTTGTGAATGGTCTACAGGAAAGGAAGAAAAAGAGTCAGTGCACTCCGCCACATCCCAGTATGACTCGGAACTGCCCTTACTCAAGCCCTTTAGCTGCCTCCCATGCACACGTGTGTGACAAGGCCCCCCCCCCCCCCCCCAGCCCAGACACATCTGGTTGGGCGACCGTGACCAAGAGGTCATGAACCCAAGAAAGAGCATCAGCATTGGCGTGAAGAGTGAAAACTTGTATGGCTGGAGGTCAAGAAACCACCTGGTGACCCGCGGATTCAACACCTTGTGCAGGGCCATCCACTGTAAAGGTGCATGGTCCATGACAAGGGTGAATTCCTGGCCCAACTGGTAGTACCTCAGCTGAGTAATCGCCCATTTAATCGCCAAAGCCTCTCTCTCCGCTACCACATACCTGGTCTCCCGGTCCAACAGTTTCCGGCTCAGGAACATGATGGGGTGTTCAACACCATTGACACTTTGGATCAGCACGGCCCCCAGGCCTGTGTCCAAAGCGTCCGTCTGGAGGATGAAAGGTAAGAAAAAGTTAGGTGCTTTCAAAATAGATGCGGACGTAAGGGCCTGCTTCAAGTCACTAAATGTAGCGCCTATCTTTTCAGTCCATACCACAATGTTTGGGGCCCTCTTCTTTGTCAAATCAGTCAAGGGCGCTGCTCTTTCCGAGAACCGGGGCACAAACCAGCGGTAGTACCCCGCTAACCCGAGAAAGGCTTGGACCTGCCACTTGGTTTTCGGACGGGGCTATTTCAAAATGGCATCTACTTTAGAGCACTGTGGCTTCACGGTACCCCGACTGACCAGGTAGCCTAAATACTTGGCTTCACTCAATCCAAAGAAACATTTCTTGGGATTAATCTGAAGCCTGGCCTCACCAAGTGTCCGCAATACCACTTTTACCTGCTGTAGGTGTTCCATCCATGTGGTGGAATAGATGACCACGTCATCCAGGTAGGCAGCACTGTATGAGTTATGAGGCCTGAGCACTTTGTCCACCAGATGCTGGAAGGTTGCTGGAGCCCTGTGTAACCCAAATGGAAGGACATGACACTGCCAGCGTCCGCTAGGAGTGCTAAACTCAGTCTTAACCTTTGCGGAGTCCGTTAAAGGAACCTGCCAGTACCCCTTTTTCATGTCCAGGGTGGTCAAATATTGAGCCAGTCCAAGCCTCTCGAGGAGCTTGTCTACTCGTGGCATTGGATAAGCATCAAATTGAGAGACTTAATTTAAGCCAATGGAAGTCCTTGCAAAACCTCCAACTCCCATCAGGCTTAGTGACCAATACAATGGGACTGGACCAAGGACTATAACTTTCCTCGATTACACCTAGTTCCAGCATGTGTTTGATCTCAAGCTCCACTTCAGTCCTTTTTGCCTCAGGAAGACGATACAGACATTCTCGGACTATAACCCTGGGCTCTGTCACAATGTCGTGCTCAACCAGAAAGGTCCTTCCGGGGTTTTCACTCACTACCTCCAGGACAGACAAGATAACTGTTTCCAGCTCCCGTCGTTGTCTGGGACTTAAATCCACACTGAGGTAAAGGCTAGCCGTGTGAGCAAAGAGTAAGCGGGGCTGACCGGAGGAGGGATCAGGATCCCTGTCCTTGCACGGTTTCAGCAGATTTACATGATAAACCCGCTCCCTCAGTCAATGATTGGGTTGACTCACCAAATAGTCGACGAGTCCTTTCCTCTCCTTAACTTCGCAGGGACCTTGCCAATGAGCAAGCAACTTAGAGTAGGAGGTAGGTACTAGGACCATGACCCGATCTCCCGGGTGGAACTCCCGGAGAGACATGCCACAGTCGTAATATTGGACCTGTGCTGCTTGGGCCTCTTCCATGTGACTTTTAAGGAGGGGCTGAAACTTACCAAATCTATTACATAATTGCACGATATACTCCAGTATGTTTGTTGAGGGAAGAGCCTCTTCTTCCCATCCTTCTTTTAGGATATCTAATATGCCCCGGGGTTGTTGCCCATACAATAATTCAAAAGGGGAGAACCCCATGGAGGCTTGTAGGACTTTCTGGTAGGCAAAAAGGATGAGGGGCAGGAGCTGATCCCAGTTTCTTCCATCCTCATTGACCAGCTTACGAAACATTTGTTTGAGTCTGATTGAACCTCTCTACCAAACCGTCGGTTTGAGGATAATATATTGTGATCTTTAAATGCTTTATTTTAAGTAACTTGGCAGTCTCCTTGAACGTCTCCAAGGTAAAGGGCGTCCCTTGGTCAGTCAGGAGTTCCTTAGGAATGTCGCCCACACAAAGACCCCTAGCAATTCCCGTGCGATGGCTTTAGAAGTAGCTGAGCGCAACGGAACCGCTTCGGGGTATTTGGTAGCATAATCCACGAGGACTAAAATGTACTTGTGTCCTCAGGCTGAGGGCTCTAGAGGTCCGACTAAATCGACCCCAATTCTATGGAAGGAAACATCAATCCGGGGAATAGGAACGAGAGGAGAATGGTCCTTCCTAGGAATTTGTCACAATTGACACTCCAGGCAGGAAGTGCAAAAGTGACGAACCTCCTCATTGATTCCTGGCCAATAGAAGCGGAGCTTGATCCGCTCCAGGGTTTTCTCTGTGCACAAATGGCCACCTGGGAGGTGGGCGTGTGCTAACTCATAGACTTGCCGCCGGAAGGTCAGTGGTATTAGCAGTAGCCTTCTCTCCTGTCCATCATGCTCTGCTATGCAATACAGAAGGTCATTTTCTAACACAAAGTGAGGACCCTGTGGCATTGACTGGTTAGTGCGCTGACCATTGACCAGGACCACTGCATTTTTGGCAAACTTCAGGGAATCGTCATTCCACTGCTCCCTTTTAACACTAGAATTACCAGAGCCTACGAAAAAACTCGTAGATCCGGCCCACCTTAAATCGCTTCTTAAATCCGTTCACACCTCTCCGCCAGCATCTTTTGTCCTCTAAATGTGCTGATAAAGACAAGCTGCCAGCAGCCGGCTATTCCATCCCCCCACCGAGTTAGAACATGCACAAACTTCTCCCAGCTCATGCCTTGATTGATTATCTGGGAGTGAAGTGGAGTTTTAGAGTGGAAATAATAGATTGTTATTTGGAACACACGCATTTCATGTGTGTTCCGTTTCCACAGTAATCTGTGTAAACACATTGTTAAAACAGAAACTTTTTCATATTTTAGTAATAAATGTTACAAAATGTAGGCATAAACTATAGAATGTGTAAAGCCTGAGTTCCAAAGATCAAATAAACACTTTCACAAAAGGTTCAAGGATGATACAACAGTTTCTGTGGCATAGTGTGCTAAGATTTGCTTCTCAGAGTACAGTAGCTTTGCTGTGCCTCACAGACCTAAGTTCAATTCCCTGCTGGGGATATAGTGTCACTTTTTTTTTTTCTTTTTAACCTCAAACGGACATACGATTTATAAATTGGTATGCACTGTCAGTTAATGAGATCGTTATATTTTAATGTGGGATGCTCCTTTTAAAATATTTTTTTTAACAATTGAGACTGCAATTAACATGAACAACTGTCCTTATAACTGTTATTTTTAAGATCCAAAACACACAGACAGACCGAGCACTGAGTAATAGAGAGACAGACAGGCAGAGATATATAAATAAACAGGGAAGGCACATTTACTGAAAGAAAATAAAGATCAACATGTGCGTTGTTCCTGCTGCACTGAATAAGCTCACGCGCTCTAACATCACCCCTCCCCCTGATCTGACTCTAAGTAACAGCGCAAGTACAGATGCAAACCAAATGTAATCAAGAGTCCCCGGTTCGATCCCCACTCACTCCTATATTTGCCATTTTCAGTAGTAAGCTGCTCTTTTTGTTAATATTATACAGTACACACATGCACTTGGTGTTGCGTCTGTACTTGCGCTGTTACTTAGTCATCCATCGAGTGAGATAGCGGAGGAAGTCTTGAGTGAAAGAAGGAATTAAAGAAATGAGGAGCAATATGACAAGGAATAAAGACTGGTCATGATGGAAAAGAATTTGGCCAGAAAGAATGTTACAGACAGAAACCCTGAGCAGTTATGAAAGATTCCAACTTTTAAGAATGAATGAACACAAAAATATGGAAGAAGAAAAAAAAATGAGATAAAGGAACAAAAAAATGAATGCAATGCAGTGATAAATAGAATAAAGAAGAGTGTCCCAGCCATTATAGGTTTGATCGATTTAATGGAGAGTAAATTGGAAAAGAATTATAGTATTTTAGGGACCTCCTTAAAAGGGATAAGCTGAGGATGGAAGTGAGAAAGTGGTTGAGGCAGATCCTTGTTCCAGGAAAATGATTGTGTAGAGAATGAGTAACAGTTGTGCTTGCCCTTTGTATGTGTTGCCCTGTAGCTGGCACTGAATCTGTTCAATTTAATAGAATGCAAGCTCCTACTACTGCTGCCTCAGCTCTGAACTCAAGCCCAACTGATACTTGAGTCTGCACCATTACAGTATTAAGGCCCTGTCACAGTATATGATTTTCCCGGTGGAAATTCAATTGCAGAATTAATTTACATAATCTTAGTGGGTTAGGGGGAGTTGCAGCACACTCAACCTTAACATTCCCAGTGGCTCTGTCTGACCAGTCTTTGACTAGAAGATTACATTTTTGTCTTAAGTCATAAGAAAATGAAAATGGAGTTTATTAAATATTCCAGTATTCAGCTACTTGTTCTGCGATTGCAAGCACCAAAACAGCTCGGTTACACTTCACCACAGGAGCTATTTGTCCACAGTTGGAGAGGGTAATGTGCTGACATGAGAGTAAAAGTAAGGTGAAAAGGTTTTAGAACCACTCTACCAACTGTTGTAATAGGAAATGTTTGATCGTTGTCAAACAAGATGAAGGAACTGTTTGTGCCAATAGGTGGCCATGGACCATAAAAGTACAGTGGCATTTTGTGCTTTACAGGGAGCTGGTTTAAGCTTGATATGCCTAACACTGTTTCAATGCTGGATGGGTTTCATCTTATTCAAGCAGACAGAGACCCGGTGCGGTGTGGAAAAAAGACAGGGTGGACTAGTGACCTATGTGAATGAGGAATGATAAAAAAGGGAGTATATATCACAGTTAAAAGTACCATTTATAATTCAGACATTGAAATTCTGGCTGTCGGAATTCTTCCACATTATTTGTTGTGCACTACGCTAATGGGGACCTAGCAACGTAAGTGATTCATTCTGTCGCCAACACTTTAATGGTGACTCACTCTGACCCTGCAGTTATAACATGTGGTGATTTCAACTATGTGACTTTGGAAGGAGCCATGATAAATTCTGTCAGCTTGTGACTGGTTCCACTTAGTGAATTAACAAGCTGGATCTGCAGTATTCAAAGGTTAAAGATGCCTTTAAGTGTGATCTATTTCCTCCTTTAGGCAAATCTGACCACAACCTAATTCATCTTATTCCCAGCAAGAAGCCTGTTGTTAGACAGCAACCTGTTACCACTAGAATAGTGAGGAAGTGGAGCCTAGAGGGTGAAATGGCTCTGAATGAATGCTTCCAAATGACAGACTGGTAAATGATGTGCAAGTCAAATGTAGACCATTTTGAGGGACTCTGTCACTGCATTAAGACTATATTAACTTCTGTGTCAACACAGTTGTACAAACAAAGACAGTCTGTTGTTGTTTGGAAAGCAAGCCCTGGATTACTAAGGAACTTAAAGGCCTCCTAAGTGAGGAAAATGGAGCATTCAAATCCATTGACAAAGAGGCTCTAAAGGACATAATGTGTGCTAAAGAAAAAACTGAGTGAAGGAAAGGAAGCTAACAAAGCTAAAATAGAAAACAAAGTCACTCAGAATAAGATGAAGGATATCTGGAATGAACTGGGTATAATTACTGGACTTGAGTAACCCAGGGCTCATTGATAGAAAGGAATGTGGACAAAGCTAAAACCGTGAACAAATTTTTAATAGATTTTTTCCTTCCCACTGCCACCTTCTTCCAATGACCAGTCTTCCCACACCATCCCTACTATATCAACAACTCCTAACATATCAACTGGAATGGCCAGTGACAAGTTGATCTTTGACCATCAGTGTAGACTGCCCGTAACTGAAGAGCAAGTAAGGAGACAACTGATAAAGCTACACACAGGAAAAGCTGTGGGACCAGATGGAGTCAGTCCTCAAGTTCTTAAGGCCTGTGCTGAACAACTTTGTGGTGTCCTGTCACCAGTTCAATCTGTCCATAAGGATTCAGAAAGTGCAACTACTGTGGAAAACCTCTTGCATTGTTCCTGTTCCAAAAAAGACAGGAACCTCTTCACCTCATGACTACAGATCAGTGGAACCTACGTCTCATATCATGAAGACCTTTCAGAGACTGGTCCTAGACTATATGAGTCCTCTTGCATTAGTCGTCCTGGACCAACTGCAGTTTGCTTATTGGACAAAGACTGAAGAGGAGGATGCAATTATCTATCTGGTCCACAATGCTTATTCTCACCTGGACAAAGCTGGCAGAACTGTAAGAATTGTATTTTGATTTCTCCAGCGCCTTCAGTACCATCCAGTCATTCCTGTTAAAGAGTAAACTCAGAGATATGCAGGTGGATGAGCCTATGGTAATGTGGATAATGGATTATCTGTCCGGCAGACCGCAGTTTGAGACTCAAGGACTGTATTTCTGATATGGATATGAGCATCACTGGGGCTCTTTTATATCAACAGCAATACGTTTACATAATGCCTCGCTGTGACTGTGACAGACAAGTCAGAAGTTTCCTTTCTTTTGAATTTTCTTGCTTTATAGTCATTCTTGTGTGTGTTCAGACCAAAGTGTGTGTGTTTATTCATTTATTTATTTATTTATTTATGTACTCGCTTATCTACCTGTTCATTTATTTAAAAATCCTCTGCAAAAAGCCAAATTTCCCCTTGGGGACAAATACAGTTCTATCTATCTTAATATTCACACTAAAGCTAATTCTTCAGAATGTAGGAGGAAAATGGGGAGCCCAGAGGGACAATGGCAAATTCTTTTAAAATGTACTAATAAATTACATTAAAATGCTATTCACTTATGAAGCCTTGCTGCAAACAGGTAGCGCCTGTTTACTTTTAATCCACTCAGACACAAGTGTTTTTCCATTTCACAGATGACCAGCTCTGAGCCTGACCGAGTCAAATGAAAGCTAATGTGATTCGCACTTCTGTAAAAGTAAAACGATTCAAAGGTTTATTGAAACTGTTTTAGTTGATGATATAATAAAACAGTCACATCCAAGGTCACAAATATTAATTTGCAATATGATGTGCTGCTTAAAACAGACAAACTAAACTAGAGGATAATGTGGCTGTCACATCTCATTTTTATGGCTGATTATACTGTACTGCATTAGTCTCACTTCCTAATTTCAGCAAAGGAAGTATATCTGATTAACATTTCAAGCTTCAGATGTTCCTTGTTTTCCAGTGTTTTTCATCTTAGATCTATAAAGTGTTTTGTATGTGCTGGAGCATTTTTGGAGAAAATGAAAGAAAAACTTTTTCCAGTAGATGGCAGCATTGCTCTGTTGCTTTATACTTGCTCTTTTTTTAGTATTAAATCTATAAAACATGGATCATTGGCGTGAATATTTAATAATGAGATGGTCCATTAATTTTTTTTTAACTTTATGAACTTTAATTTGTTTAAAAATAAATCGGACCATTATAAAACCTTCTTAATCTAATTGAAAGACCATGTGTTAAAATTAATACACAAAATTTCTACTTTACTGCTCTTTTCAACTTTTTTTTGTGTAAACCCTCTTGGTTTTTTCACATCTAGTTGTGTTACAGAATCAGACTTTCTTGTATGATCCATTTTTTGCAATTGGTAAATAAACCGTATAATGTGAAAATGAACACAAAGCTTATCCTTTCTTATTACTTAATTCCTCAACATACTGCATGTTGTCATTTTTTTGAAGATCTCCCTGATATATTTAAAAAGAAGCTAAAAGAATTCCAAGTAAAATTTCTAGTATAGCCTTCAGTCTTTTAAAGGGTCAGTGTGTGTGTGTGTGTGTGTGTGTGTATGTGTGTGTGTGTGTGTTTGTGTATATGTGTGTGTGTATAATATATATAATATGTAGCTAAGGGACAGCTGAAATGTGGGAAAGGCCATGTGATGGTTGGAGGTCCTGTCTGACAATAAGGGAATGGGCTTCCTTCTAAATCTGGAAAATGAGCTTATGTTCATAAATTGCATGCATCTAGAAAAAGTAATACGCTATGCAAGGTTTAAAAGCTATAGATGCCCATGAAGCTATTTCTTCAAGCAAAATATGGAAGAAAAAAGTCCTTGATGACTGAAACAAAACAACTCCTTCAGATTTTTAGAACACAGTCTTCAACTGGGACAAATGTGAGAGCGTGGGGCTTTGGAGAGAATGGCTAGCACAGGCCTTCAGGGCTCAGAGTATAAAGAGCTATACAAGACTTCTGGGATGCACCTAAGATCTGTGGTCCAGCAGATATGTCTAATTTCAGGATAGAGTTTAAAAGCTTCTTCAGCTAGTGTCATGAGCTATGAAGTACAATTCTGAATTGCGACCATAGCTCTTTGGTAGGAGGAAGAGGGGCCAAGATTTACAGAAGGTGATGACTGAAGACTTGGAAAGACTACACCATCTGATAAGATGAGCAACAACATGCATTTTCTTTACTTATATTATACCAGCTATACAAGTGTCAACAAACCAAGAGTTAAGGTTGTTCAAGAAGTGCTCTGAAAAGCAAGGCATTTGTGGCCATTTTAGTCTTCACATGACAGTGATGTTCAGGTGGACAGGTGTCTTGAATGGGAAAAGCAACGGTAGAGGTGGAGTCACCTGGTGGACTTTGGGTGGAAAAAGCTAACCATTGTTAGACAGTGCAACCATTAAATGCTGTTCCAGTGTACCCTTAAATTCCTTTTTCATAAGAGTCATATGGGACCCATGCTTTAGACATAAGTTTAAGTGGGGTACGTTTAAGAGCAATGTGCGATGACTGCACTGAGCGATGGCAGTATAATATTTAATATTTAATTGGAACTGGGAGCTGGAAGAATAGTTGTCTGATAAACAAGTCAAGGTTGTAACCACAAATCAAAATAAATCTTTTTCAACAAAGCCAGTGACATGAACTGAAACTTTAGTAAATAAAATAAAGCAAGAGGGTCAGAAGGCAGGAGTGTTTCACATAACCAAAGTTGAAATAAAAGACAAAAGTCGTAGTTGAGGACAATGGAGATCAAAACCAGAAAATCTTGAAAGAGAGTAATGAACTAACAAAGTTTTTAGTGAATATCCACCATCTGGGATGATCAGGAAGTGCATGATGAGGACCGTCATATTGTTGCGGGGTTAAATTACAGCCAGGGTTTGTTCTGTGGCTTATGTTTATCTTCGGTTTTTGAAGTATTATGTTCTAAGGCTTTTTTTCTTTTATGTAATTTTTGTTATGTTCATATATTATTTAGTATGTATGTATGATATATTTAAGACATTTAAGTATTTTCCTGAAGTTCTGCGGGTAGATCTCGAAGAGCTGGGTCCACCCTGATGTCACTGCTGTCTTCTGCTAGAAGAGATGATCCCAGCAGTTATTTTTATAATTTATTAGTTATGATCTTATTTGAAGTGCTCTGATTTGCTTTAATTTGTGGTCGTATTATTGTCCTTATTATTGTTGCTTCCAGGTTGTTATTCCTTTTCATTGACCCTACTGTGTTGTTGATAGCACCTGAACCCTTGTTAAACCACAAGAACCTAATGCCCGATTGGACATTAAACCTTGTGTGGGATTTTTGAAACCAAAAAAATGGTAAGTTCACACTGCAGCTCAATTCCCTTTTTTTCTTATATATGTGACACAGATTGTAGGTTTTAAAAGAAGTGTAATTTAGTAAAAAAAATATGGAAACCTTTCAGAAAGGATTTACACTGCTGTCATAATGACTGTTTTGCATTGAAACCTCCCCATCATTCTTTAACGCGTCTTGTCTCCTGTCCTTTGGGAATATTTCTATATTCACCACACGAGCAGTGACAAATGTAACCAAACCAACATCTCTGATCTCTCGTTTCCTGTTTCTGTGACAGGTGTCCGGTCACACTTACAGGTAATCTAACTTAGTCACCATTAAAATATCCGACTACGCCACCCAGTTTTATTAAGAGACTGGGAACTCTTGAAATGTATTGATAATAGCACACAGGTTTCTTTAAATTGGGCGGTGAGTAAACACACAATGAAAGACACAACAGTAATTTCAGAAAAAAGTACAGTAAGTTATATTACACAAGACAATATAAAGTACATTAAAAAGATAAACGAACATAAGAAAATCTAAACATATCAGGAATGAATTTCCTTTTTTAAAAAGGAAAACACTCAGTCCACACTCTAAAAGTCCGTTAAAAACAAGGTTTGGAGGATACAACCTTTAGTGGTGCAGAGTTCAGTTTGCGCACTGTGTTACCCCAACACTTAATTGTTCAACCGTCCACGGATGCACTCTGTTCACCAGACACTCATTTCCCCACAGAAGTTGTGTCAATTTGTTGAATCCCTGTCAGCGTCTCTTCATCGTCCCTTCTTTTTTCGACTCTGGGCTCCTTGTGTTGCTGTGACCTAGGCACGCTTCATTTCTCGTCTGTCAGCTTTGCTTGGTCCTTTCATGCGGCTTCCCTCTCTTGCTGAACCCACAACCGGCGTCTCCTTGTGGAGCTGTCCCTTCATCCCTGGAAATGTTGCCGTCCTTGTGCCTCACATCGTGCCAGCCAGGTACCCTCGTCTGCCTGTGTGCTCTGTCTGAGTGTCTTGGCAGTGTTCACAGTGGACCGTCCCTGCACTCTTTTGCCTTCTCCTGCCCAGAAGTTTAAATCTCCTTCAGTCCCTGCCATTATCAGTTCTGGACAACCGGATTAAACAATGGTACATGTAAATTTCCTGGGTTTAACAATTAATGAAAACACAAGTTAACAAAATGTATTGTTACCAATCATGAATAAGTACAGATATGCTGATTAGAAACCAATAGCGTCAGACATGTAATCTCCAAGTCAGGTAAATACACACATCCTCCAAGGAAGGAGCAGGTCTGTTATAACAACTTGGTATTGTTTGTATACTCAACCAGCCAGACTTCAAAGCGGTGACTCCTTTGCAAGACAGCACATACCTACATCCTGTGGACAACCCTGACACAATCAGTAACTGGATTATCCAGGAAATCAAAAAACAAGGTCCCCTTCTGACATATCTCTTCCTTGTTATTACAAATTGACAACTTCACAGATGTCCTGCACTGAAATATGCACTGCATTTAACAGTAGACTGTTTATTGATGACTCTGAAGATGCAACGCTCTGATCAGAACAAGTCCTAGGCTACCTGATTCACCTATTGCTCTTGTTTTAGTTATTTATATTGGTTTAAGTGAGAAGTCAAGCAAAATTACACATTTTATTGGCTAACTGGAAAGATTACAATATGCACGTTTCCGAGGCAACTCAGGCCCCTTCTTCAGGCAAGATGTAATCACCCTAGTACTATATTGGTTTAAGTAATATGAAATCTCAAAAACATAGTATAGCATTTTTTGCAAATGAAACATGAATATATTAGGTCACTTAGTCCTAGCTGGCCGTTAAAAGATTGTCACATTTAAGAAAAGGTCCAGTTCAATAAAACCAAGGAGGATGCTGTAGTTAAAGATACTTAACTAGAGCTCTGGATTTAAATGAGGAACATTACCTTTAATCTGAAACTGATGTTATCTGCCAGCAGATGGTGCCAAGGAAGCTGTTATACAATAATGTGGCACGTTTTAAATGTGAATGGTCTGTATATGAATTCAACAAAAATGTATAAATTGATCATGTGGACCCCAAATTACCAGCTGGGAAGTGTTGTGTGATGATAATAAGAATACTTGTGGCAGAGTTTTGTTCGTCTCTCGACTACAGCACTTCTGTGTTTAACATGTTCAGAGGAGCTGCCGCCAGTTAACTAGGGGGAATGCTGGATCTGACAGACTGGCAGCTCCTTCACCTTCCTCTTCGTGTATGTCCTTGTGCTCTTCTCTGGGTCAGCAAGCAAATTCCATACGGTTGCTGAATACCAATATTCTGCCAAAGCAGTTTGCCTTTTACGCTGACTGTAAAAAGCTTTTTGACTGAAATTAAAAGGTCATAGATTTTTATTTGTGTTGTTCAGCTGCAGTTACAAGCATATACTGGACATTACTCCTCTCTCTTGCTTTCTCTCTCTTAATTATGTAGAACAGCCTTTGAACTAATATTAATATAAACTTCTTAAAATAATGTACAATGAGACCAAATACTTCAAACAAAACACATTTCTGAAATATCAGACTGTTAATACATTTGTAATATTTATGAATTGAAGTAAATGCTCATTTTTGGAATATTTCAAATTAAATTACATATAAAAATAAGAATCCCACTGTACTCTGCACACTTGACAATAATATAAAAACATGTCCCTTATAATATTTCAATTGCAGAAATTTAAATCTGGGCAGAAATGAGTGCAAAAGAAAAGTCATGCTGTGGCGAGAGTGACAAGAAATTCAATGTAATTGTCCATGTGGGAATAACACAAAGTTGACAATCTGCATGTGTACGCCATTGGACTTTATGAAGAATTAAGGCTTTCTGAGCAAATTGTTACAAGTGGTTGCCTTGCTAGCAATGGGTAGCCAGAATCAAAGCACAAAAGCATGATGGGGGCAGGACATGCAGATTCTGTATTTCAAAAGAATAGCCTGGACCATAACTAACTGGATAACCATCTCGAGTGCTCATGTGGGAAAATGATTTTCTTTGGGGAAAATATTACTCATGTACTTAAAAGTAAGAAAGTGGTCATTGGGGAAGGCAGAGGGCTGAGAAAGATTCTTCAAAATGTCATTTGGTAGAAATAGGTTCCTGAGTATAACTGATCTGGCTCTGTTGCATAACATGAAGGGTAATCTGCAGGTAAGCCACTAGTGGTGTCTGGTCCCTCAGAGAGTGTTTATGACCCCAGAAGTCATTTTAGAATTTACCCCAGAATGTTAGGTTACCTCAAAAACTTGAAGTTGGATTTGGGGGTCTTATCTAGCAAGGAGGTAGTTTGGCCAGAATGTGGAGACAGATGTTTCGGTGATGAGCATGGCTTTGTATTTGAGAATGATGACCAGCATCAGGGAATTTTACTTTTAAAAGTAACTTAATAATAATAATACATTTTATTTATATAGCGCCTTTCCCATGCTCAAGGCACTTGACAGAGTTTAAGAAAGAACGGCAGGGTATACAGTATATAGCGTTGTACAAACCAGATAAATAAATAAAGAAGAGTATGATAGTAAATTCAGAGAAAAGCCTAACAGACAACATAATTGATGGTCTAGCACACACACACAGGTTACATGAGCATCTTGACAGAGAGGTAAACTGAAAGAAGGGTAATAAAGTCAAGTAGAGTTAAAGGCCTTCCTGAACAGATGAGTTTTGAGTTGTTTTTTAAAAGAATTCATGGAGACAGCTGATCTAATTAATTTCGGTAGGTCTTTCCAGCTTTCAGTAGGTCTATACAGCTGAAGGCCTTGTCACCCATGGAGTGTAGATTAGTGTGGGGCACAACAAGATTGCCAGAATAAGAGGACCTTAGTGGGCGGACAGGCACATAGTGATGGAGAAGGTCACTGATGTAGTTTGGCGCAAGGTCGTTTAATGCTTTGTAGGTTATTTGTAGAATTTTATATTCAATTCTGTAACACACACAGAGCCAGTGAAGGCTGAGCAGGATGGGTGTGATGTGCTCACTGCTGCTGGTTCAAGTAAGGACTCTTGCAGCTGAGTTTTGAATAAGCTGGGGCTGTGATATAAGATTAGAAGGGGCACCTGCCAGTAGGGAATAACAATAATCGATGCGGGTTTTATTAAATCTAAATGGACACATTTCTTAACATTAGAAAAAGAGAGGAAGGAGCGAACATGGGATATGTTATGGAGGTGAAAGTTCTTAATGTGATTTATGTGGGCGGAATAAGAAAGGGAGGAATCAAAAATGACACAAAGATTCTTTGCAGTAGAGGCAGATCTGATGAGATCACCGACAAGACTGACTGGGAAGGAGCTCATTCTATAAAGTTGCACTTTAGTCCCAATTTGCAGGAATTTCTTTTTTGTTGCAATTTAATTTTAAAGAGTTCTGCTCCATCCAGGTTTAAATTTCACTGAGGCAAGTTGTGAGCTGAGAAAGCTCTGATGAAGTTCCACTTTTAACATTGAAATAGAGTTGAGTATCGTCTGCATAAAAATGCTAACCCAGTCCAAAGCTACGAATAATATGGCCAAGGGGAAGCATATAAATACAGAAAAGATGAGGACCGAGGACAAAGCCCTGAGGAACACCATGTATGACTAGAGCTGTGCTGTACCTGCTGTTGACAAGACTAACAAACTAACAAAATCAGTCAGATAGGACTTGAACCACTGAAGGGGATTGCCAAAGAGATGCCCAGCATGTTCTCCATTCTGGACAGTAGGATGTCATGTCTAACAGTGTCAAATGCTGCACTGAGGTCTAACAGAATTAATATGCTGGTTTGTCCAGAGTCTGCTGCCATAAGAAAATCTTTGGTTACCCGTAGCAGAGCAGTTTCACAGCTGTGCTGTGCTCTGAAACCAGACTGAAAGGGTTCCATCAAGTTATTAGAGGTTAGGTAGTTGGTGAGTTGGGAAGCTACAATATGCTCAAGAACTTTTGACAGAAAAGGTAAGTGGGAAATAGGCCAAAAATTGTTAAGATTGTCAGCATCAAGACCAGACTTTTTTAACATTGGGTTTAACAGAAGCGATTTTAAAAGTGAGAGGCACAGAGAAAGTGTCAAGGGATGAGTTTACTATTGTTGTAATAGTCAGGATTATGGCATGAAGGCAGGATTTAAGTAGTGTGCTGGGAATGGGGTCCAGTACACAAGTAGTCGCCCTTATCTTACAAAGCAGGTTATTAACAAACGCAGATGTGACTGGTGAGAACTTAGAGAAGGAGCTGGATGGAGTGGGAAAACAGGGAGAGATATAAACAGATGATGTATTTATGTTAGTTGAATTATTTAGATCTTTAATTTTGGTATGGAAAAAGTGGAGGTTGGAGTAGTTTATTAATTACAGAGAGCAGAACCCTTGGGTTATCGTTGCCACTTTCTATTATTCTGCCATAATGGGTGTTCTTGGCAGCAGTTAGTGCTTCTCTGTAAGCTTTTTGTTGGTCAGAGAAATCCTGGCTATGACAGTGAGGCCAGACTTACGTGACATTCTCTCACGGCGTCGGCCAGCTGCTTTCATGGATTGCAATTCTGAATTATACCAAGGAGCTGAACGGTTTAAAGGAAACTTTATTTTTTAAAGGAGCTGTTTTATCTAATGCTAAATGAAGGGCTGTATTATAGCGGTCAACAAGACTATCTGGTGTTGATGGAATAGGTGAAGACAGTAAAAGATCAGAAAGTAATCCAGAAAGGATAGAGGGACAGATATTTTTAAGGTTTCTGTAAGAAATTTGTCGTTTACAGGTAAGAGGAGGGAGAGGTAATGAGACAGTGAAAAGCACTGCTTTATGGTCAGAGAGTCCCAAATCAGTGCTGTAAATGTTGACAACAGATAATCCAGAAGTGCAGATCAGATCCAATATATGACCACCAGAGTGGGTGGGAAAATCAACATGTTGTGTCAAGTCAAAATAGTCCAGTAAGGATAGGAATTTATTTCTCAGTTTAGATGTGGGGATGTCAATATGAATGTTGAAATCATCAAGAAGAATGCCTCTCTGGGAAAAGGAACTTAAGTTATTAGGTTAATAGATCAGTCAGATCAGATAAGAAGGATGCATTGTATTTTGGAGGACGATAAAGAACAATGAGTAAGACAGGACCTGATTCCATTATTAGTTTAAGAGCCCAACACTCGAAAGACAATGCACAATCAATTGGAATTCTTTTGATGTTTAACTCCACTCTGACAATTACTGAAAGTCCTCCGCCTTGTCTTGAGCTACGAGGCTCTGTGAGGAAAGTGTAACCATGTGGTGTTGCCTCCGTGAGAGACGAAATTCATTCAGTTTTTGCCAAGTCCTCGTTAAACATAGCATATTAAGTTTGGTGTCAATGATGAATTCTGACCGCACCAATGCTTTGCCATTAAGAGATCTCGAATTAAACAATGCAATATTAATTAATGAGGCTTCTTTTTGCACAGAGCTGTGACTGGAGTTTATTTTCACATACTGTAAATTCGGCACACTGCCACTTCTATTTCCAGGGCCACGAGTAGGACGGCGTATTCCTGAGCAAATGCTGCCTGTGATCTTTTCATTCGCATCCCGGTGGTGGCGGTGACCTGACCCACAATGTACATATTTCAGGCGCCGCAAAATACTGTTTTTTTTTTTTTGGGATATTCCAGTCAGACCATTTGCTCTGGACAAATTTTTTAATATGAAGGAATTTGTCGCGAGAGTATTTTAGCATGATACTGAGCAATACTTATCTGATAGTAGTGGGTGCGGTAGTGCAGATGAGCAGCGATAGCAAAGAAGCAGAAAGCATAGCAGGAGGAGGTAGCAGGATTTGGAGTTTCCAACATACAGCCACGAATATGTAACGCTGGGTATTACAGGCGTGATCACCCCAGAGCCACAAGCCAGGTGGTGTGAACATCAGATCAGTTCTTAGTCATAAAGCACAATAAGATGAATTGAGAGCAGAGCAGCATAGCAACTATAATCAAGGGGACAGCTCATCCCAGGCACCTAGATCGCCAGGTACAAAGAATGTTCGTAGGTCTCGTTCCGTGATCCACAGATTTAGTTGTTCCCAGTCAAGGTAAAGTCCATAAAGTCCATAAAAATTAATCCAAATCCATACAATTCGAGTTAGCTGCATCCACGAACTATATGTACAATAAAGAAATAAAACAAGTGTAAAAAAGTGCAGAATTAAGGCGAATTTTACGAAAAATGTTATTAACAGGGAGGATTGGCAACAGCAGCACTTAGTTATATTACTATCAAAAAAGGGTCTAATTATGTTATTTAGTTAGTTATAATAAAATGTAATGCATTACAAACAATGTGTTACTTTTTCTTTTGTCTGAAAAATTGCTCATTTCATTGGCCAGCATTTGTTTGCAAATCTTAAAGCCATGAACTTTCCTTAAACTAACCAGATACACAAAGAAATTTCATAATTGCTTTGTGTTTTATAAATACATCCAGGCCCAGGGGTGCTACAGCAAGAGGAACACGCTCCTGAAGTGGCAGAGCCCGGTCTGAGGGCCTGGAAATGCCTAGAGAAGCTGGTTATAACGAGCAGCCCCCTGAGCAATGAATTGGGTGGCGGGGTGCAGTCACAGCACTGTGAATATGTTTTCCAGCAGCTAAAGCCCATCAGCTTCTTTCCTCACACCTAGAGCTGCTGTGATTTTTCACTGGCTCACAGTGGCCTTACACTAGCTGGTTTAAATTTACCACTTACTAGAGAAGAGCTAGGCTGATTCCAGGGTTACAGGGATGAATTAGGAAGGATTTTTTGTTTAAGCAAATGACGATTAAGAGAAGATATAATTGAAGTGTTTAAAATTACAAAGGGGATTAGTACAGTGGATCGAGACTAGTTGGAAACTTAAGGGTAAATTTCGCATAAACATTAGGATGTTTATCTTTAAACAGAGGACCATAGACACATGGAATAAGCTACCAAGTATTGTGGTAGACGGGACTTTCAAAACTCCACTTGATGTTATATTAGAAGGATTAAGTGGATAGGACTGGTGAGCTTTGTTGGGCTGAATGGCCTGTTCTCGCCTACATTATTCTAATGTTCTTAGTACATGCAGGATTAATTGCACACTGTAAGAAATTAAAGCAGGAAAACAATGGTTTGGGACACCCAAATGCAAACCCCATATAAGTGAATGAAAATAAAACCTGTTGTATAAACAGAGAAAAAAATGTCTTTCTAGATGCTAAACTATATGTTCACTGCTGAGGCGTCAGATCTTCTGTCTTTAAGCACTTCGTGCTGGAAGAGGTGGGTCCAGGTGGCAGTACACAACGAACATGATGTCATTAGTGTTAAAGCCATCAATCTTTGAATCTGCAGTGGGAGGAAAAAAAAGGCATTTGTATACAGCGCCAACCTGTTGAGCAGTAGGCCATTACATCACCAGAGTCTTTAAGCTGTCCCCCTCTGCGTGAGCGTGTGACAATACCTATAACTTTTTTTCAGTTGTTTCCACTTGATTGCATGCCTAACCTTCTCCTCACAAGCTGTCACCACATGGCCCTATGGTGCATGTGCACATTGTTACTCCACAGCAGCAGGAAATGTACTTGTGAAAAAGGCAATACAATACAATACAATACAGTTTATTTTTGTATAGCCCAAAATCATACAGGAAGTGCCGCAATGGGCTTTAACAGGCCCTGCCTCTTGACAGCCCCAAGCCTTGACTCTCTAAGAAGACAAGGAAAAACTCCCAAAAAAAAAACCTTGTAGGAAAAAATGGAAGAAACCTTGGGAAAGACAGTTCAAAGAGAGACCCCTTTCCAGGTAGGTTGGGCGTGCAGTGGGTGTCTAAAGAAGGGGTCAATACAATACAATACACAGAACAGAACAAATCCTCAATACAGTATAAAATAAAATTTTTTTAGAAGTAAAAAAAATAAAAATTTTAGAAGTATGGAGCAGAATTTAACAGTAGATGATATCATATAATAAGATTTGGATATTTTTAGAGTCCTGGAGACCTCATCCATCAAGCTGCTTCCCCCATTTGGCCATTCCACAGGTGAAACAGTGCTGAGCCAGCCAATACAATGAAAGAACCCCTCTTTCCCACGATTCCTGCGATCCTCCATCTGGGATGACATTACCTTAGGCAGGCAAAACAACTTGGCAGGTGGGCCATGGCACCAAGTGCCACATTTGAGTACCGAGAAGAGAAACAGAAAAGGTGAGGGTTAGTATCCAATTATAACTATCATGTTACTTATGTTTTAGTGCTAATGACTCAACAACAGAGATGCAGTCTGTACAGTTAATCAGCAGCTCTATTCAGGATATGCTAAACTGAAGTAGTGAGTCTTCAGCCGGGATTTAAAAGCTGAGACCGAAGGGGCATCCCTTACAGTAGCAGGCAGACCATTCCACAGTTTAGGGGCCCTGTAACTAAAAGCTCAACCTTCCATTGTTATTTTATTAATCCTTGGAACCATAAGGAGACTGGCATCTTGAGATCTTAATGTGAGCTCTGGTTTGTAAGTCATGATAAGTTCCGACAAGTAAGCCGGACCTTGGCCATTTAATGCTTTATATGTTAAAAGGAGGATTTTGAAATCTGCCCTAAACTTAACCGGGAGCCAGTGTAAGGATTTAAGAACTGGAGTTATGTGTTCGTATTTTCTTGTTCTTGTAATAATTGTTGCAGCCGCATTTTGGATTAACTGGAGGCTGTATAGAGAACAGTTTGAACATCCAGTGAAAACCGCATTGCAGTAGTCAATCCTACTAGAGATAAATGCATGAATTAGATAAATGGATGAATTATATGAAATACTTATGCAAAGAATGTTTCTGAGTGGTGGGAATAATTTTCCATAGTAATGCAGGTAATGTTACTTCAAGAAAATAAGTATTGTGTTATGTTACTTGTTATTTTAAAAAGTAATCGGACTATGGAACGCACATTAATTTTTAAGACGTAACCCCCAGCACAACAGGTGACCCCACCTGAGACGGAGATGTGAAAACTGTGTAGACAGGCCTTGGGGAGTAGTTAGACTTTAATTTGGATTTATCTCTTTGGCTCTTTCTGTTCTCTGGGTGATATTTGTTACTTTATCTGTTTTGATTTAATAATCTAAGCATTTTCACAATGATTTGGAATGTAGCACTTTTTACTCCAGGTTAGCATGGCATATAGAGGTACTCCATAATAGAGGGGAGGGAACTGAATCGATCATAAATGCAAATGAAAACTCTTTATTGTTAAGATTGCATTCATATTTTTGTTTCTGTGAATACATTCACTTTGAATCAATATTTTGACAATCTTCAAAATCAATTGCTCATTGTGCTTTGTCATTTACTCTGCTCAGCAAAACCATGAGCCCTACAAAACATTTATTTTCTGTACATTCGTTTTATGGCCTCCATATGTGTCATTAACCTAACTGTATTAAATACACTTTTTACTGAAGCATTTGTATGGCTGATTTATATTTGTTTACTGATAGAGTGCCATCTGTGATTTGTATACAGAACTGATAGAATAACATTAGGAGTGCGGGGCTCTTGGTGATTTGATATTCCTGCAATCATCTATAGGAAGTTTATTTTACAGAACAAGCTTGTGACTTCTTGAAAGATTACAACTGCAGTTCTGTACTGTACTTAGTCACCCCGAAGAATGGTTTACGCTATAACATCATTTAAAAGAGTTTACAAAAAAAAAGTTTTTTAGTCTGTCAAGCTTATTTGCTATTGTTGTCTTCACTTCCTGATATTTACAGTATGTTTTTTGGTAATGTAATACATTTTAGTGTTAGAGATGAAATATTTAATGATTTGAGATTTTTATTTCAAACAGGTATATAGTAATAACATTACTTTTGCATTGGAGAACTTAGAAAGGTGCTATACAGTGAGAGTGAAAACATTTTTGTAAACTTACTCATGCTAGGAAAGCATCTAAGTGTAATTTTTCTAATCTCATTTTCAAAGTTGATACTTTAAGAATTCTTTCCAAAAGTGGCCTTTTCTTTTAATATATTCCATTTAATTTGGTCTGTGTTGGACTGGTGACCTGTCCAGGGGTTGTTCCTGCCTTGCACCCCGTTCTAGCTGGGTTAAGCTACAGCCCCCTGTGACCCTGGTCTGGGTTTAGTGGGTTAGAATATGACATGACAATTCATTTGATTGGGACCATGCTTACAGATCTGCTATATTTCCTCATTTTCTAAAATCTTACAAGGTTTTAATGTGTTTCAGAAATTGTATTTAAGTAGTAACCAAGTTTATCCAATACAAAATAAAATGTAATTAAAAAAAAAAGCACCAGATGTTTTTTCTTTTCAAAAATTAGATTCCGACATTTTTAAATAAGTCTTGTTCAATCTGTTTCTTAAAATAGTTAATTCAATGAAATATTCATGTTCTTCTCCTATTGAATCAAAAAATGAACGATTTTTGTCAGCTTGTACAAAAAATCCTCTACTAGTTTTACACTTTTAACAGATTTTAAAAGACACGTCTGGCACTATAAGGTATAACATAATGTCAAAACGAATACATTATGAACAGGTACCAAGAGTCTTCTGCATTGCAGAGTTTTATACTAGATCCACAATTATATTAATGAGAGCTCATTTTAAGGATGATCTATCATCTCGAGTAAATTACTTTCCCTTTTCAACAAATGGTATTTTGATGAAGTCCTCATTAAGTAAGGCCTTAACAGTGTTCAGGGCTGACACAGCGTTTTTAAAACTTGTTTTCCAGTTTAGCATCATGGGTGACGAGGACAGATATTGGATATGAGGTGGGAAGCAACCTTGGATATGGCCCAGCTAATAAAGTACATCTGGAGCCAAAGAGAGAAAAATATATAAGAAAAAGGGCCACCTGATAAAAAAACCCTCCCAGACATGAGAACTCTTCCAATCATATTAGTCATACTATTCTTGAATATTTGGTAGGTACATTTTATAGTTAAGAGGAAGTCAGACTTGTACGTACTATTTGTTTTTCTTTAGATCAGTTTGTTTTCTGTCCTGCAAATAATACCTCAAAGAAGTGGGCCAGTGTGTGCTATTTAAGGTTTAAGAGCTTCCATTATCAGTAATTCAATGATTGATGAGACTTCTTGTGTCCATTAAGAATGGTTACCTCAAGTGCGTTTCTGATTACTTGCTTGTAGAGTAAATTTGTGTGCTGAAACACTAAACATTTATGGACTACACCTAACCTAGTCTTAAACCTATTTTTGCAAATGCGGTATTTCAGAAAAGTATGGACTAGTAAAATGAAAAGCTGTGACAACACTTGTGTATTTAATATCTATAGCACTGGACCTTAAAGATAAGGGCACAGGTTCATTGCATGTACAGCAGCTGATTCAATGTGTGAGACTGAACAAGTCACTTGGGGCCAGTGAGAAATGAACAAAAACAATTTTGCAGTGTAAAAGTACCATTTATAGTAACTGTATAAATTTAAAATAATGTATTTTTTTCTCAATATTACATTTAAACAAATATATTGCTTTACTGTAACCTAAGGCTAATCACACACAACACATACAAGAAAACACGTCCATGAAAAGCTTGTTTCAGGTAAGCCAAAAAATTGTGTATTTAATTTGATTTTTTTTTTCTTTTCTAAACATTAATTTGTTCATTCAATGAGCAGTGTTTCATACTCATGTCACAGCAATGACAACTGATGTCTGTGCACCCTTATTAAACTATTGCAAATAAATCTTTACACCATTTTAAGTTTTGACTGAATGGTCCAATTGCGTGGATCTAATGATGTCCATTCAATTGATTAATTAAAAAAACAATCGAGTTAAGTTTTTTTTAGGAATATTTTTTCTGGAAATGTAAACAGGATAAAACTTTTTTTTTTTCTTTTACTTTAAACCCCCCAGTATTTTATTGGTTGGTGGGAGCAGTGGAGAAAGTGTGAGAAAGACAGCAGTCAAAAAAATTAACAGTTAATTTTATTATGTTTCTGTTACATCACCATTAACAATTTGTAATTTTAAAAGTGTCTATTCTGAAAAAGCCTTTGCAGTACTCTGAGTATGTACTGTAAACCTAATGGGCGGTTATTGATGTAAATGCTGAATGACTTAAAGTTTATTATCTCACGTACAATGAAATTCTTTGTTGCACATCTGTGTTAGCATGTCACAGGACTTGTGTTTGTGCCTGTTCCTTTTTGGGATTTTAATGGACAAGCTCAGAATGAGTGAGTGTGAGTATTTAAGCAAGAGTGCCAGTTACAGACTGATGTCCTGGTCAAGGCTGGGTCTTGCCTCGTGTTCAATGATGGCAGCACAGGCGTTTGTTCTAATCCAGCAGGAATACGACTCCCAAGAGTATTTTTAACAGAAGGATTGGGAGATGAATACATAAATGTACTCAAAAGCTGAGTCAAACCCAAAGAAAGTACCCAAAATCAAAACACGACAAATGAACGTTAAACTAAAACTATTTAAACCAAAAGGTTGCCCAAAAACCACAATGAAATATATTGAATTTATTTTGATATTTTTCTTACAAACTTAGACAACAAAAAAGCCAGCAGAGCTGGTTTAAATATTATTGTACAGATGATGACATTGAATTCAGCTTTTGAGGCTGCACCCATTAACAAGGTATCATTAAGCCATAACAACAATAGCAACACCCAGAAATAAAAAAACAAAAAAAAAAACAATGATTTTGCATTAAAATTAAAATCAGGATTCCACTAAAAGATGCATAAAAACATTTTCAAGATCTTATATTCAAAATCTCTACAAAAAATGAAGTTCAGAAATAATTTAATGTTAACAAAGAGCTCCTTTTGTGAAAAACACCACAATGGCTCTCCATGTCCCAGAATAAGAGAAGTGAGATAAGAAAACGGATGGGTGTATGGATGAGAACCTGAGGGAGATATAGCTTGGTTTCTTGAAAATCTGTTCTGTAAACTTATTACTTGTAATGTGGCTGAAATGAGAGGCAGTACCTCCAAATACAAAGCTGCAATTCTGTCCTAAAATAGGCAGATTCCTGCTGTAAAAAGAGCTTAGGAACCTTAGAGTTTGTGATGTAGGCTTCTGAGTTTCCCCATGGGATTTAATACAGTTTATCTAATCTAATCTAATGAATGCGATTGGGGGAGACATTGTGAGATTGTTCAGCTGGTCTGCAAACCAGAGGAAATTTCACAAGGAAAGCAGGAATAGATTGCTTGGGAAAGGACTATCTGGTATTGTAAGAGCCATTTCATAGTTATATACGATTCATAAATATTTTACTAAGATGACAATGCATAATCTATGAGGGGTTCATATAACCCCCATAAGTAGAACTGAATTGGTATATTCTTGCCATTTCTAATAGCTTTGACTAAACGTTATTCTTCAGTTAGTGACCAGTCTTGCCATGTGTAAGGTGTAGAGGGCACAATGTTTTAAACCGTGCTCGTGCCTATGGACCTTTTTAAGTGTGTGAAGTAATTCCTGCTTATTTAAGTGCAAAACCGTACGCTTAAAGCATACTGAAGAAGAAGCTAAGAATCTTTAAGTACAGAAATAACTAAAGTTTCTCAAGAAAGGCTAAGTTTAGAGAAGATAGGTTTTTCCTTTTTTTTGCCTTTTATTCTACATGTGTAACTACTTTTTTCTTTATTCTTGTATGGATTATTTGCCTTTAATTTTCATTAAATAATTTTAAAACAAACTTTTGGACTGAGAGATTTCTTTCAGCACACGTTTTACCCATGCTCAATCTCGCCTTATACTTCGGCGGCTACAGGTATAATAGTTATAATATTATATTATAATGTATGGCAAGAGCTCGGAATGTGTTTCGAGACTAAAGTATAAAATAAGCCAACTGTTTACTTCAACAATTAAACATCATATTGAAAACCTTTTTAGAATAATGGCTGGGTACTTGTTATATGCTTTAAGGTAATTACTAAAAAAATCATTCAGTTGCTGCTCTAGAGTTTAACTGGTTGCAATGTTATCATGTTTACTTCTCATTAATCAATTAATTAATTACCAATGATGAAAAAAGCATGTTAACTGTTTATAGTTATCTCTTTCAATTTTGTACTTAGTCAGTCATTATATGCAAAATATTGACTTTGATATTATTTTTGATACTTTCGTCATGCTGCCATTTTGTTTTGCTTGGTGCTACCATTTTGTATGGTTTTTGTTAACCATTGCCAGTCATGTGACACACATCACACAACCTTTAACTTTACTATGTCAGATTGTAAAGCAACAAATGCTGATCATTCTAGCTAGTGGATAATTAAAACCTTTCAGGGTGTTTAGTGTAGAGATGATTTACAAATATCATCAGGTATTTGTGGGTTTTGTATTTTGTTTGACAAGTTCTTCTTTTTCTTTTGGATAACATTTTGGGTCTTGATGATTTAACTTTTTTTTTGTCTTTTGTTCATATTTTCTGCCCGTTTGTGACTACAACCTTTATACTGTATCTTCTCTGGTCCTGTCAGACTTTGTTTTCAGGATTGTTTCTCCATCTCTGGCATAACAAACAGCAATTGGAGACAGTAATGTCTTGGCCAAATGCCTAGATATCTAAATAACTTTCACAGCAGAACAAACAGCAAAAGGAAAGACTGTTTAGTGCAGTTTACAGAGAGTTGATTCGGAGCAGCACATTTTAGATTAAGAAAAAGGCATAACAGAAATTAAAGTGGAATTGGTGGAATAAGCAGGATATCATCCACATGTAGCAACATTTTTTGGGAGACATTGCATTCAGTGATGGGAAAAGCGAGGGGGTTGAAAGCAAGAGTTAGATTAAAGATGAAAGGGGAGAAGGGACAGCTTTGCCTGGCATTGCTGTAAACTCAAAAAGGGTTGGGACAAGCCTGAATTTATAACTACTGAAGGATGAAAACAAGTGTCATGTTCAATGGTGTTTGGTGAGGAGGTTATTAATATGAACGTAATACTAGTGATGAGAGAAACTGCTGAGTTTTCGATTCACATACAGTTTCATGAAACTGAACCAAATATTTTTCATGCAGTTTACATATCATGACACTGACTAAAGAGAGTAATTTAAAAGTTTTGAAAATACGGAATATTGATTCCTAAAGCCTTGTTCACACTTCTATGCTCATATTTTTTCACTGTAGCTGTGCAATGCAGGTAATCCTCAGCACACCAGTAAAGTCATTTATACTTAATACTTAATGGTCATTGTTCACATCACAATTGAGAATTGTGGTGCACTTTTTAAAAAATGTGACCCAAATGTTTCCACATGAAGTTGTAACCTCTGTCACATTAATGCATGTTCTCCACAGAAGGACACTCTCATATATAGGGTCCTACCCCTTGACATTACCCAGCATCCACACTTTCCAGTTTGATTTTTACCAATGAACCTGAGGATACATACTCTCCAAGAGCTATGGAGGAATGTACCGAGCATTGTTTCTTCTGTTCTGATGCTAGATTGTGATTTGTGGATGCTAGGTGGCACTGTTGCCCCTTTTAAACCCAACAGACAGACATCTGGGACACCAGGTAAAAGCACCAAGAAAATTTTTAATTCTTTTTCTTCTTTTAACAGTGCCCTCCAAGCACCACAGCCACAGTAAACAGGCAAGTATTCACAAGCACAATAATAAAAACAAATATAATTCTTTCTCCTCCGCACCTCCACCCAACTGTGGCTTGCTTGCTGGGTTCACAGCAGTCCTTTATATATGGCTCGATGGAGAACTTGAATTTTTCATTAGCTTGAAAGTACTATTGGGCTTCTGTCCTCGTGGCTTGACAGTACTTCCGGGCTATGTAGTAAATAAGAGTCCCAAGGTCTTCTCATAGCATCCCCTGGCTGCGCCCACCGTACCCAGCAGGGCTGTGATGCCGAACTCCAAATTCCATGATGCCTTGCGGGAATCCAGGGTACCGTAATGCTGCAGGGAGCTGACATCTAGCATTTTGGGGGAGGCAGTCTCCAAATGGCATCCCGGGCATCCCTTACAGATTATAACAGCCAAAATGGGCATTGTGCTGCCAGAACAATCAAAACACACATCTCACGGCTCAACAATGTGTACATGTGGCACTACTGAACTTTATTTAATCGCTAAAAGACAGGCAGAGGCATACAAGCAGAATTAGTGCAGGAAGATTCTTCTTAGATTGGAGCTAAACAACTTTTTTCCTGTGACAATGGTGTAAATTTTGCTGGTAACAAAATGCCATATGTTTTTCATGATTTTTTTTTTTGTGAAGTAAAAGTCTTAAGTTTCACTGTAGTCTCAATTTTGCATGAATTGCTAGCTCATCATTATTAAATACCCTCCAGATAAGGCTAAACTCAGATGGTCGTCTTCACATCTAATGAAAGAAAGGCATAAAAATTAGAGCTGCTTCAATAATGAAGTAAGTGGCAGATATTATCTCCAGCATGGAGGCTACAAAGTAACCAGTAAGAGTCACTAGCTGTCCAGCTCGCAATATTAATTGTAGTAAAGTACAATTGGCTTCATCCATCAAAAATATTTGGAAGAAAGGACAATCAAAGAATAAAAAACAAGCAACAGAAGACCATGATAAATGGCTTGATCCACTTGCTCTGCACCATATCTTCACTAAGCTTGTTGATTTCAGTGTAACTTAAAACACAATATTTCAAAATGGATGATTGGTACACAAGATAGATGGAACTTAATTAAGTTACTACTTTTATATAATATCTTTCAGCGTATTCACTTTCTTGACATTCTCGATTTCCTTTAGGACAGTTAAGCAATATTTTTGATGATTAACTGTAGAACTTTTTTTTTCTTTTGGTTTCAATCCAAATTAAAAAATGTGACTTTTGCCTCCCTTTATCATTATATGTGTGCTTTATTCACCTCAGGAGAACAATGAAAGTGTTGTCCTCATTGGTTAGATCAGGATTTGCACACTGAGTTAAGGCCCACAAGGAGCAATCATAATTAATTATGCATTAAAAAAAGCTTAATTGGAGCTTTGATTTTACCCTAAAAGTTATACTGTAATTTGGAATGAAATTGTCTTTTAAAATGACACATGGCAGAACTGCATTAGTATGATGCAGCAGCTTTCAGATGCAGTCCATTTGTGGGGATATTGCTGGTGCTATGAGAGTCATACAAAACATTTTCTTTTTCTAAACTCAATAATTATTTGTCTTTATTAGCAAATCAGGAATAATTACTGTTTGGAATGATGTCTGAGTCTGAATTTAAGTTTTTATGTATCACTCTAATTCTGACCATGTACACCAGGGGTACTCAGTCACGGTCCTGGAGGGCCGCAGTGGCTGCAGGTTTTTGCTCCAACCCAATTGCTTAATAAGAACCACTTATTGCTCAAGTAACACTTCTGCTTCACTTTAGTTGTCTCACTCATTAAGATTTTTAACCCTTATTGCTTATTTTAGTCTTAAACCGCTCTATTCTTGGTTTTTAATTGCTCCTAATTAGCAATAATATGCAAATGACAAAAGAAACCAGCATTTCTCCATTTAGCTTGTTACCATTTACACCTGTGTGTATTTATCATGCACTGTTGTGTTCAATTAAATACTTGGAAGGAAAGAGAAGAGAAAAAAAGTGAAAGTCTGAGAATTACTCACCCATTTTAGCCTTCAAATCATTTGGATGATGTCCTTAGAAAGGGGAAGAAAATCTAAGATATGAGAATGACCTGACATAGCAGAGTTAAAGCAGTAACAAGCCATGAAATTTAGTTATTGGCAAGAATTGCTTCTAATTAAGTAACCGGGTTAGAACAAAAACCAGCAGCCACTATGGCCCTCCAGGACTGTGATTGAGGACCCCTGATCTACACCCTTGCATTATTAGTAGTTAAATGTATCTTGTAACCACCAAATAGAGCCACTGAACCCCAAATCCTAGACACAGTAAAACCTGTCACACTCGTGGGTTTAAATAAAAGGTATTTATAAAACCTCTGCATGAATTCAACAATCATCCAAAAATAATTTGCATAATCACAATAATAAACAATTCTTTCTTCTCCCATCCTCCTGTTGAGAATTGCCCGCTGCTTTCCTAATTCTGACTCATTGATGTGAGACAGTGAGCTCCCTTTAAAGCCGGACACGGGAATACTTCCGGTGCTATGCTGTGTCTTCCTGCAAACTCTTCTGAGGAATAAAGAAAGCATCCGTTGTCGGTACCAAGGGACCCTGAGAGGGCTGCACTTCCATAGTCCAACTCCCAAGCACCCATGCAGGGCTCCTGCCTGGGTTGCCATATGAGGTCCACTGCCACCTTGCGTATGGGAGATGGAACATTATATCACAATGGCCGGACACAAAGTAGTTTTTCAGTCCCCCCAGCCACTTCATCTGTTGTTTGACTCTGCTGTCCCGTCTGGGTAAGAAACCCTCCTGCTTCCTGGCCAGGATGCCTGTTCTCCTCCTACAATCTGTGCAGGTTCAACAGACCCTACTAATATAAGCACACACTAAAATCATAGAAGAATCAGAAAAGAAATTGGCTTAAAGTTTTCTACTGTTTTCTTGCTTTTTGCCTTGGAATACAGTTCATTAATGTTTTTGATATAGCTCCATAAAACTATGGGTGAACAGAAGCTTTTTTAATATGTGTTTTAAATGCAAATAGGTATTGGTTTGCAGCATTAGACCACTGGGAATAGTTACAAGCCAGCCATACTATTACTTACAAGAAATGTTTTTTACTGGTAATTGGTGTGCCCTCTTGTCACTTGATTTTAAACTGCCAGATGATTTATGAGCTCAGTACAGGAAATAAGGAGTCTCTTTCCATTCAACCGTTCAGACCATTATTACTTTCCTTACAGCTATTCTTCATAACACATATTTCTATGCGTAATCTCAATTTTTAAATTAAACAGTAAATAAAGAGGATAAAGTATTCAGCCAATGTGACAGTGAAGATTCCCTTTATTCTGATTGTGTAACTGAAAGCATTAAGAAGTAAACTATAACCATTAACAGTCACTTAGGGCAGAATTTAACTCTTTGGTTTAATTATGAAACAAGGGACCTCTGCAATTCTGTAAACACTTGTTACTACAGTGTGCTAGAATTGCTGTTTGTCACATTGCATAATACAAAACAAGTGTCTTATTTTAGCATTAAAATATTGTAAACATGCATTTGATCAAATTATGTTGATTTTACAGGCTGAGGAGCAACAAGACTTTAGCAGAAAATGCATAAAGAATATTACAAAAACAGGGCAAAGAGCGTAGTAAGGCTTCCAACACATGAAAGTGTAAATAAAATTCTACAGTAATGAAGAAGACAAAGAGAAATTGCCTGGAACACTTTAGTAAACAATGGAGAAGAAGTGAATAATATGCTGCCTCAGGATTGTGCTGTTAAGTGTGATGAAATAGAGGTGTAACACAACTGGAATTACTGACAAAAATGTGTTGTAAACGCAGCAGATTTGAGATAAATAGATTCTTGGCTACGTTATTATGAACAACTGAAGGAGAGTAATTTTTCAAGATGTACGTTTGTTTTTAGCTGAAGGAGAAAACAATAAGCGTTCAGATATAAAGACAGAATTTCCACAATTCTTAAAACTTTAACATTCATTTTTAACACATTAGATAGGGAAATGTGCAGCACCCATTAGTTAAAATTTGTAGCTCAGAGCTGCATTAAAGTTGTCATTTCAAGACAGTCATTCACCTCCAACCAATCCTCTTTAAAGAGGCTTTTGACATCATAAAAAAGGACTGCAGGAAAATCCCCCAGAAGTAAAAGCAGAACTTTTATCAATCAAGGAAACTCCTGTGAAATCCTTAGAGCTTACAATAAAAAAATAATTTTAATTTCTCAGGTAAGCTGAATTTCATTTTAATAATGAATATAAATACAGCATGTTTCGGCATTCAGTTTCTGGTTTATGATATCCGAGGCTAATTTTAAAATGGACTGATTGAACATAAACAACTTCAGACAAACATTTCATAAATAAAATATGCCATGAACAATGCCAGCGTTATAACAACTAACATGTATAAGACCCTTATTATTATGATTCCCTTGAAAGTTTGGTATTTCTCCCAATAACTGTGATCATCAAAAATAATAATAGAAAAAATAGCTGGAATGGATGAAAAAATAAATGAATGAATTAAAGTTTTAGACGTCACGTTTGTGCAACTTCATATTGTGCAACAGTTCAGTGTTTAGGATTAGGGTTAGTGGCAGATGAATTCACCAGCCTATTCACCTTTTCACTGATAGTTTTTTACTTTATTATATCATCTGTTTTTGAATACTCAGATTTCTTCTTAAAAATATAGGATTAGCTGAGGTAGTGGCTGAAACACTGTCTGGTGTGAACACTAATGGATTGTTGTCTTTCCATCTACCACTGGTCTTAATTGCAGTGGCATATCCAGAAAATTTTCAGTGGTTGGTGCATATGGGAGCCCGGCAACATTTTGAGGGGGCATACCAAAATCAATAGCAAAGCTGATATTAATGTATGAAACTCTATAGACGTGCAATGGCTGTCATTATTTAATTGGTTCAGTCCAATTAAATAAATTCAGCATCATTTAAATTTAATACTTTTAATAGTCATTGTAGCTTATCAAAAGACCATCGCATTAAGTTATTGTACACAACTTTTGATTTAATTACAAATAGTAAATAAAAATTCATATTGTAATAAGGACAAATGTGTCACAAAAAGGTTTAGAGAACGCCACCCTGTACAGTTGAAAAAGCTGTCGTCGTTTAAAAAATAAATAAATAAATAAAAAGCCAAAAATAGGCACGTCTTTACAGACAGGAATTCAAAACAACATTGACTAACAGGTTGAAGGTAGGTCTATAAATATGGCTGAACGGAGGAAGAGGTGAAGTCAGGCAGGCCAGAACAAGAACTGATGTAGCAGGAAGATGGGTTCTGGGTACCAGATATGACGTCAGCAGTGAGTGGACTGGTGGTGATGTCACTGAGAGACAGGGTCTTCGGCTGCTTTGCAGAGGGACAAATGGAGAAAGGATCAGACTACCATGCCAGTCCCTGGTTCGACTAAGAAATAACACTATTTGTGCCTATAAACTGTCTCCCATGCGCACATGTGTAACACCACCAGCCCAGACCTCTTGGTTTAGGCCGCCTGACCTGATGGGTCGTGAACCCACGAAAGAGCATTGACATTGGCCCGGAGAGAACCCTGACAATAAAAGACAGAAAACTTATAAGGTCGGAGGACCAAAAACCAATGAGTGGATTCCTTGTGCACTGCCACCCACCGTAAAGCAGCATGATCAGTGACAAGGGTAAATTCATGGCCCAAGAGGAAGTACCTCAGTTGTGTTACTGCCCATTTGATTGGCACTGCTACATACCTCGTTTCCCTGTCCAGCAGCTTCCGGCTCAGTAACATGACTGAGTGTTCAACAACGTTGACTCTTTGGTTCAACATGGCACCCAGTCCTGTGTCTGAAGTTTCGGTTTGGAGGATAAAAGGCAGACAGAAGGTAGGAGCCATTAAAACAGGTGCCAATGTAAGGGCCTGTTTCAGGTCATGAAATAGTGTCTGCATAACTGTCCCATAACACATTGATAAAAGCCTGTTTCTTTGTTAAATCCGTCAAGGGCACCACTCTCTTGGAGAACCGCATTACAAACTGGCGGTAACACCCTGCTAAACCAAAAAAGGCTTATACCAGCTGCTTTACTTCGAGCGTACATTTGATCTCAAGTTCCACTTTCTCACACTTTGCCTCCGGGAGGTGGTCAGAGCACATCAGACATCATTATGGTTTCCCGGCCAATAGAATCGGAGCTTTATCCTCTCTAATGTTTTGTCGATTCCTAGATGGACACCTAGGAGATGGGTATGTGGAAGTTCACAGACCTACCTGATAGAACACTAGAATTCCTGAAGCCTATGAAAAAAGTCGTAATGCCGGGCCATCTTAAATTCCTTTGCACCTTTCCATTAGCATCTTTGTTTTGCAAATGTGTCAGTCAGCACAAGCAGCCTGCCATCCCATCCCCCAAAGATGCAGCTGACATTCTCCCAGGTTAAGACTGTTTATCTGGATGTGAGGTGCCTGGAATTGTAAAGGGTAAATAATATATCCTTATTTGGAATACATACATTTCATATGTGTTCCGTGACTACAATGATCTGTGTAAGTGTAGGATGACAGGAAATGAGAGGCAAGAAATGTTGAACACATAACTAAAACAGAAACATTTTTTTCATGTTATAGTAAAAACTGATAAAATGTTGATGTGAAATGTATAATGTGTGATGACTGAAGTTCAAATGTCAAATAAATATAGGGTATGGATGATAATACTGCTTTATTTGTATATGTTAGTGAGAGCATTGGAAATGGGAACAATGGGGCAAATGTTTAAAGATAGTAGTTATACTTCAGTTTATTTGAATGTTGTGATTTATATTAGGCTTATTAGTTTCTTTCAGCAAACTTAATTTAATTGATATGGTTAATATGGGGTTCCCTGAATTGATTGTGGTGTCACCATCTCCATAAGCTACCAATTATGCTGATAGCTTAAGTACAGGGCTATCTGTAAAAACCTACAGTAGATAATCTCAATTGCAATACAATTATCTCAATTACTCAATACTCATATGGCTCAGATTCTACCTTTTTAGAGATCTCTGAAATGCAAAAAAAATATCAAAGCCTGCAAGTATAGCCCAATTGCTTTATGCTTTCTGAAATGTCATGCTGCAAGCACATATTGTGCGCCTAAGATTTACTTTTGAACACTCTAAAATCATCTCAGGTAGTTTTTATTCTGCCACCTCCTGGCTCACTAGTAAAAGAAAACCCCTACATATGATAATACTGTTTGACTTGTCTTGATGTCAAGTTATGCAGGACATTTTGCGTTTTGGCCACCCCGCCATTTTTTGTCCTCTAGTCCCTAAAAAAAAAACTCTTTTTCAAGCCATTTCTGGACCATATATTTTGCAGGAAATTACACCCTTATGACCAATAGGTGTCTTCAGCAAAAATGATCAGAAGGACTTGAAGTTGTGCACACCATAGGGTTCACCCCCTAATTGAATAAAAGGGGTCAAATCTAGTCCTTTTCAAAACATTTTTAAAAAAAAATTAAGATTGGTAATGTAGGCATGTGAAGTGTTTTATTCAATCTAAAGTTTCCTGATCACAAAAAATATATTTTTGATATTCTTTAGTGGTGGTCCTAGCTCTCTCAGATCCACTTCTAGAGGGTTAAAATAACTTTGCCAAGATCAGAGATTCTGAATATGATATAATTATTGATTTTCGATCCTATACTAGGGCTCTATCCCTCTGAGTACACATTTAATATTTTAAACGTTCTGCACAACTGTTGTAGTTTATTATGTACTTTTGTACTTTTAGCTTATTATGTACTTTTGTCTCATGAACTAAATCAAGAAGTTAATTTGTTATGAACACTATGAATCAGGGTAGCTTACACTAATTCAAACTTTTTATTCCTGAGATAATCTTGGCTACTTTTCCATGTCCACAGATTAATGTGAGAATTTCACTTAAAGTATCATTGAAAACTTGACATTGTGAGCTGATGAATTTGCAGATGCACTACACTGTAAACAATTGGAAGTAGGCAGACAGCATGTAGCTAGTGTTTGTGGTAGATTATTAGGGACGCATCTGTCCGATGTATTTATTTTTATTAATTTTGCAGATTCAGGATAGATATCAATACACTGTTATATTGGATCTGAACTGCTTGAAAACTTAATTTGAATGCTCAACCAAAAAAAGCTGAAACTGAGTCAGTTTAAAGTGCTATCTAAATTAGCCTCAGTTGGCTGCCGCAACTTAGCACCACTATGGAGTTTTCAGCTAATTTTTACCATCACAACTTTCTTCTTAAATTGTCAAAAAACCCAAAACAAATCCAGGGGGTTGGGTCCCTTGGTGGCACCACTGCTTAAATGAGGACAAGTGGAGGATGTGAAATATATCCTGGATGCTAGAAGAGGAGGACGAGTTAGTATGGGGCTGGAGATGAGCTTAGAGACTTTCTTCTGGTTTATACTTGAGGAAAGCAGGTTATTTCCTACTGTTCTCCCTTTAGACTTGTGATATGCTTTTGCAATTGATCAGATATAATAAAGTAATTTGTTAAATGAAAATAAGTTCAACAGGAGATGTACAATGGTTCTTCTTTTTTACATTGAAAAATATATTACTCTTTGTATACAACATTTTCCAACAATTTAAATTTAAAATATCGTGCATTTAAATTGCTATAAAGGAGCAGTTCTCAGTTAATTACTGGAGATTTATGGTTGTTTTGTCATTTTATATGCAGTTTGCCTCTATTTTGATCTGTATTAAAGTAAAAGGTTTACGAAGGGCACAGTCTGTCTTCAAATTCTCTGAAGTAGACTTTAAGTTTGAGTGATATGAACAATTAAAATTACAGTTATTTGCTTTAGTACTTCTGACAGTATCCCCTGGTGGAGTCTAGTTGGAAAACAAGTTATTTAGATAAAACTGGAAATACAGCTTTTCCTGGGATCTCTTAAATTGGTCTGACATGTAACATAATTAGAGTCTCCTTACATTTAGTCAAATTTGTTTTGAACTGATAGTTATAAAGAAAAAACAGGGATGTTTTTTTAGAAATGTAATCCTAAAAGTATAGTATCACATTTAGCAAATTTACTCTTCTGAAGCTGTGCCTTATAACCATTAAATTCATTATGTGGTCTTAATTGCTTGTATTAAATTTACATTTCTCTGGGATCCCAGCAAAAAAATTACAAATAGTTTCATACAAACCTGTCTTTTCCAAGTGGATTTTTTTTCACAAGAGAATTCACTTTAACCTTGAACAATATCCCGCAATAGTAATGACACGGATGGCAGTGGTAAACCAAACAATTATTCCCTTGTGCCAAGTTTTTCATATCCCAAGTCTGTCTGTCTGCTGAAGCACACCATTGCGTTATTGGCATTGTGAGTGAGTAATATTGTTTAAATTTCATTCAGAATTGAATTACACGACTTGCATGATATGCATTCAGCACATTTTATTTTCCTTATGGCATTTTAAAAATCATAACTCGAAGGCAATGTAATCATTTTTTTCAATCCCCATCCAGATAAAACAGAGTATTATTAATAATGTATTGACTGCCAGAGAAGCCTTAATACAGAGAATATGATTTAGAGCTTTACTTGGGAATCAAACCAAAGATGTTATTTTTAGTTCTTATTTAACCTTTCAACGGGTTTTCTGTCAAGGATGCTCAGCAGGCATTGTTTTCAACTGAGAAAATTTGGCTGCAATGCCCTTAAGCCTTTTCCAAGCAAAGCTGAAATAATTTTACCAGTGTTTACAAAAAGCAGTGCCTCTGAAGACTCACTTTCATGACAGCATATAATTTAAGACATTTTTATGATACCATTTATGGCACCTATGAAAATTACACCTGCACCAGTCATGCAAATGTTGACAAAACACGTACTGTAGGCTTGAATGGCTTGCATCGGGTAAATACGTGGCTCCATTATCTCTGGGTGACGACTCAAAATGTTTATGGCTGTAAGAAATTGAAGTTCATTTAATTAAACAGCCATTTCAGAACAAAAAGACAGTTATTCATCAACTGCACTTTTTTTAAACAGACATTTCCATATTCACTTATTTTCTGAAACCACTTTTTCCTGGTGGAGTAGTGGAGGCAACAGGCCAAGCAGGTCAGCCCAGACTGCCCTGTCCCCAGCTACAAATTCCACCTCCCCTTGAGGATTTTCCAGGTGTTTAAAGCCATCCAAAAGAAATGATCCCTTCAGAATGTGCTGGATCTGCTGCAGAGTTTCTGTCCAGTGTTACATGCCCCAGGTAGCTGCAGGGGGATCCACCAGGTGGGTATCCTTACGACATGCCCAAATCACCTCCACTGGCTCCTCTTATGCTGAAGGTGTTGCGACTCCATGCTGAGGCTCTCCAGAGTCACTGAGCCTTACACCCTATCATGAAGTATCAGCCCTGCAAAGCAACCATTTCCGCAGTTTGTACTTATGATCTCATTCTTTCGGTCATTACCCACAGCTCATGACCATAGGTGAGGACAGAGATATAGACTCACTGTTAAACTGAGTGCTTTGTCTTTAAACTCTGCTCGTGTTTACACTACCCAGACCAGTACAATGCAAAACAGCTGCCATGTCTCCAATGCACTTGTTAATCTCATGTTCCCTTTTTCCATCAAGTGTGAACAAGAGCCCAAGATATTGGAACTTTTCCACTAAAGGGCAGTTGTTTCCACATCCCCTGGAGAAGGTAGTCTTCACTTTTACGAGAAAGAACCATGACCACAAACTGGGGGGTGGTGGACCTCATCCCAGAGACTTCACACCCGGCAGCAAATCACTTGAGTGTGGGTTGTTCTCTTATCCCATATAAGGTCATTGGATTTGAAGTGATAGTCAATTCACAAACCACTTACATGGGTGTAGAAAGTGGAAGACCTTAATGCAAATATAATTGGGGAGAATATAACTGAATTTAAGAGGTAACTTTAGCATTAAACAGTTTAAAAAGTAGCAGTGACTCACTAAGAACAGCAATTGATGCTCACAAGCTAGGTCAAGGCCTTGTGAAGGTACAATAATACAAAAGAAGAAGCATTTTCTCCTTAGTGTCTAAGATGTTATATACAATTTGTCGATCCCTTATTTTGTGATAGCAGTAGCTTGTGGTATTTCTTCAACTGTGCAAAGATGTGAAATTGAATTTTCTGTCTATCTCCAAGTAAGTGATTAGAAGCCTAATAAAAATTGAAGTAAGTATATGGAACACAGAGGCATTTCAATGGAGGCATTTCAACGTTGGAAAGGAAGTGAATTTTTGTTTGGGATGCAAGAGCTCTATGGTCCTTGCTGCACTGCAAGAACAACAACAATATGTATTTATATAGCACAATTTCATAAAAACAATGTAGCTGAAAGTGCAAGATGTCAAGAAGAAAAAACAGTTAAAATGACGTAAGAATAATAATGCATAAGTAGTATACAAAATAAACAAATGTACACTTATGTAAGAGAGAGAGGTAATTAAGAGAAATCAAATTTTTTGTAAATGATGGGCCAATAATAAGGTCAGTTGCCCAGGAAAAAAATTTAAAATAATCCATTTAAGCTGGAGAAAATCTGTGGTGGTTACAAGGCCAAAAGACTTGCCAGCACTTACTGGGCTCCTTTCTTTCTTTCTTTCTCGCCAGACTGGTGAGTAGGCAGAGCTTTGCGTGAGTGCTGGCGCGGGAGCGGCTGCAGGTTTGTTTAATGGTTTTTGTCTTTGTGTTCATTTTGTCACTTCTGAGTGTCCAGAATGCCAATTCCCACATAGAAGATTTTGAATCACTTACTCGAAAATATGGTGTAAAGGTTGCCCCTGACTTTTCATGTTCCCTGGAGGAATGTGCACTAGCAGTGGGTCAGGTAGTTGGCTGTGAACACATTCAGTCTGCTTCAAGGAGGAGCAATACAGTTGTTGTGTTTTGAGGTTCCTACAAATGATTGTTTAAAATGATCAAAATGGACATCAGGACAAATCCCAAGATGAAAGGCTTGACACCAACAATTTCAAAACTGGGTTTGCAGAATTTTCTTATGAATTTTAGCAAATGTTTTATATTTTAAATAGAGATAATTTAACGTTTTATCAGCTTGGTTTTTAAGATTCCCATCATCATCATCATCATCTCCTTCTACTCCTCCACCAGATTTTCATTGTGCATTTCCAGTCGTTCCAGTTATTTTTAAGCCATTATTCACAAGTTATCACACTAGTGGGTCTGACACAGAAGTAGCTGCAGTGTCACTTGGGTTGTACTTTCTGCTAACTATGCCAGACAGAACAATTTCTGATGTAACGGTCACCTCTATTAGCTCATTTAGCCAGTCTGAATTTGACACTAGTATCCATTGTAATTGCTTTTCTACTCTATGTGCTGGTGGATGATCACAAGCCCTCTATGACTCTGAGTCTTTCTCAGAAATATGTTCAAGATCTACATCATCAATTTTGCACAATTGTGTTAAATATTTTAACTTCATAATATATGACTTTGCATTTAATTGCATCAAACTTCATTCACCTCTTTTTTCTCTTTCAAATTTGAATTTATCGAAAAGAATTCTTTAGCGGCTAATCCTAGGGAACTGACTAATCCACTGAATTCTTATCGTCTTCTCTAGAACAGTTAAATATGTGTTCCTAATTAACAGATCACAAGTGTATGCATTGTATTTGAGGACAAAACATTACTGATTTGTTTGGTTGCCAAAATTGAGCTAAGATCATTGTACATTTAAACCGAATAAACACTGTATATCCTAATGTGTTCTTTAGCATAATACTTTAACAATTACTTAATAAAATGTGTTCACACATGAAGAGGTAATAGATTCTATTTTTTTATTCATACAAACACTTCACTCATTTGATGATACCTGCTCACCTTAATTTTGACATTAATACATTATAAACATTGTATCTGTAATTCTAATAAGCGCTGGGAAACAATAATTGCATAATTTCATTGCAGTGATACTTCAAGTCAATGTTGGCTCCTCCACGGTATATCTTTTTCATGTATAAAGTCATTTTAATTAAATTCCACTTAATACAAAGTGTTACCATGGCGATGACAGCAGTACGATCATGTAAGGTTACTTTATAAATTTGGACGTTTGCATAAATATGGTATAAAGATTAAGTCTTTAATACAATTAACAGGCTGAAATATGTTATTTAATAAGGTTAATAAAGGCAGTTTTATAGAATTAGCAAACTCTAAAGTATAAGAATAGTTGAATATGCAAAATCAAATCACCTTTAAGTTTCAAACTTTCAGTTAAATGACAGGCATTAATATTTAAAAATGTTTATAACAAAGCTTCCCTAAACCTTTACAATGCTAGTAATGCTTTTTAATATTAAAATAATTTTCTTAACAATCTAGGGAGACGCATTAGTTGTCTTATATATAGATAAAATACATGACATAGTTTTATCCTGTTAATTCTCATACTTACAAGTACTGCATTGTTGTATGCAAAGCGATACCACTGTAAATTGTAATTGTAAAGATTTGTATTATGGGTACCTTAATAAATGTGGTGGTTCCACCTGCCCTTAATCAAAATTGCACAGGTCAAACAGACCAAAGAAAGTCACCAGAAGAGACCAGTTCAGTTACAAAGGTAACCACATCCATGAATAATCACAATGGACAGAGACTATAAACACAAACATACAGATAGAAGCAATATAATGTGAGGATCAAAAGGGCAATACTCAAAGAGAAGAGGAAAAATTAAAGATGGCAGTAGGATTCCAGGTCTTCAATGGAAAAGCGTAAAGGTAAAAGTAAACTAGGAATAGAGCACTTGTGTGGTATTATGCTCGTGCATTGTGCTGTCCTTGAAATGGGGCTGATTTAGGATTGAAGGAATAGGTTTTAGAAGAAAATATCACAGCTGAGATGTTATTGTCATGAAATCCATCCATGGTTAGTAATTTGTAACTTATTTTTTAAGCTAACTAGTAATTAGTATACTTGAGGCCATGAGACACATTTTAAGAGGGTGATGTACCTGACAGAAAGTCTGCCTGTTTATCTGATATGTTGTAAAGAGATTAAATTAGTATGGTAGACATTTAATTCAAATTATACCTCTGTTCAAACAAAAATATCACAGGTGCACATTGAAAAAAGTGATTTGATCATTTTATGTAATTATATATTTTTGGTTGCTTTATTTAAAAATGAAAACTTTCTTTCTATCATGTAACATTTTTTAAAACACTTTTTTAGCTATCATTTAAGTTTTTTTTATTGTTTTTGAGCAATATAAAATTCAGTATTTTAATCATTTGCTTCAGTTTAATATTTTCTAATATTAAAAACTACGTTTAAACCCTAGCAGTTTTTTTTTAGTTATTAAATATAATAAATATCTGAGGTCCTGCAAGTTCTGTGTCTCTTACTGGGTTAGCACTCAAACATATCACATGCACTTCAGAAGAGGTCCTTCCTTTCCTTCTCTAATGCTGAGAAACTTGTCCATGCTTTTATCACATCCCGCATTGATTATTGTAATTCCCTACTGGCGGGTGCCCCTTCTAATCTTCTATCACAGCTCCAGCTTATTCAAAACTTGGCTGCAAGAGTCCTTGCTTGAACCAGCAGCAGTGAGCACATCACACCCATCCTGCTCCGTCTTCACTGGCTCCCTGTGTCTTACAGAATAGAATATAAAATCCTACTAATAACCTACAACGCCTTAAATAACCTCGCGCCAAACTACATGCAGTGACCTTCTCCATCACTATGTGCCTGCCCGCCCACTAAGGTCCTCTGATTCTGGCAATCTGTAATGTTCTTTATTTATTTATCTGGTTTGTACAACACTATATACTGTATACCCTGCCGTTCTTCTTATATTCTGTAAGTGCCTTGAGCATGGGAAAGGCGCTATATAAATAAAATGTATTATTATTATTATTATTGAAGCTAAGCATGGTAGGGCCCAGCCAGGACTTGGATGGGAGACCAACTAGGAAAAGCTTGGGTTGCTGCTGGAAGAGATTTTGGCAAGGCCAGCAGGAGGAGCTTACCCTGTGGTCTGAATGTGGATTTATGCATTTTTGCACATTTCCAGGTTTGCCTGAGGTTAAATTGAAGTCATTTTTGCTGGACCTGATATTAGAAAACTGATTTCTGATGTAGAATCTGGACGTATGATGAACGATTTGGAACAAGAGGCTTGAGTATCATTCAGAGAAGTCATTTCTTAGTTTTTAGATAACAGTAAAGAAGAAATTGAGTTAAGTTTTTACAGATTGGGTTGTAACCAGAGTCTCAAAGTCCACTTTTTGGATTGATTTTCCTTGTAAACCTTGGAGCAATGAATGAAGAGCAGGATGAAAAATTCCATCAGGATATCAAGGACAAAGCAAAAAAGGTAATAGAGACTTTTGATTGTCGGGATGATGGATGATTCATAGGGACGCGCCAGAAAAGTGCACAAACAAAAGGCCATCAAACAAAATTTTGGATCAAAAAAACTAAAGTAACAAAAACTACAGAAATTATACTGTATGCAAGTCAATGAATATCAAATCAAAATCAATCAAATCAAATAGCCTTTTACTGTCAATTCACTATATGTGCAGAACATACAGAAGAATCGAAATACTGTTTCTCTCTCATCTTCGTAGTACAATAAAATAAAAAATAAAAAAGTATAAAAGTATAACATATAAGATAAATAACATTAGAACTTGTAAAGTAGTCCTGGAACTGTAGATTGGTACACAGCTGTGATGAGGAATCCATCCGGGTGCACTGTTTGTTGTTCACTAATGGCCTGGTACAGTTCATTGAGTGCCTCCCTCCTATCACTGGTGTTAGCGGTTGGAGGGATGTATACAGCGACAAGCAAAATTGATGCATACTCTCTCGGTAAGTAGAAGGGTTGGCACTTAATAATAATAAATTCCCCCTACGGAGAACAGTGTCTATGCACAACGATAGTATTTCTGCACCAAATGTTGCTAATGTAAACACACACTCTCCCGCTGCGAGTCTTACCTCCTTCCATAAAGACTCGGTCAGCTCGATAGCATGTTAGCCCAGCTAGCTGGATAGCAGAGTCCAGGGGGGTATTTTTCATACGTGGATTACTCGTTTAGCTGGATGTAATTGTTGACGATTTGGCCTGATCCTGGATCTGTCGGTTTTTCGAAACTCTTGCTAGAAGTGTTGTCATAGCAGCACATCCAAATCCTCAAACCTGCTCGGAGCAGGTTTGTTTGATGTAAACAAGGATTAGCTCACACACTTAATCAGTGTCCGTGTGTGGAATTCATTTAGTCATGACTTCGCCATTCATGAATGAGTGACCAATTGATATCGGTACGCAAATTATAAGAAGAGAATTTCATATAGAGAGGGTTTTGCGTGATTGGCAAGATCCTTTATTGCTCCCGAAGGAAATTCTTTTCGAAAGATACTACTTTAGCCGAGGGGGAATATTGTACCTCAAAAATTTATTTGGACCTTATATTCAAAGTCAAACTCAGCGAAGTTGGGCTCTCATAACCACACAGACAGTATGCATTGCTTTGAGGTTTTTTGCAAGCGGCACTTTTTTATATACGTTAGGCGATGCGGAAAATCTAACTAAAAGTGCAGTTTGCCAGGCAATTTGTAAAGTCTGTTTGGCTCTGAAATATTTCCTTCGGGTTTTCATAGTGTTTCCTGGACACCTGCGTGTGCAGACAATAAAAGAGGCATTTCATGCCATTGCAGGTAGGTAATACACAGGCAAAAACACCCACGGTTCCATGTTGAATCTCACAATCAGCCTAACATTCTCATTACCCAGGATTTCCAAATGTTTTTGAGGCACTGGATTGTACGCAGATCCGAATAATCAGTCACAGTGTCTTCATCAAATATTTGGCCTTTGTCAATATCTCGTTGGTCAGACACAGGTTCTAGGGATATGACATTCCCTGCCACTGACCAACAGAACAAAGAGGGCTACATGGAACATACATATAGCACACATTGAGGACAAATATATGCAATGACCATCCTTTACCTGAAATGAAGTGACCACTGCATCCTGTCACTGGTTCTGAGGAGGTGCTTTGCCCTGGAATGCCCTCAGAAACAGGGCGATGGGCATTTTGCTGGAGCGCCAACTCTTCTGCAGGGGTTAGGTCTGGACCGCGTGGACCTCCACCTGTTTGTTGCTTGTCTGCCTTCTTATTAGCTTTAAAATTAACTTTCTTTATATATGATTTTTTATGTCAACAATTCTTTAAATAGTTCTATACCAATATTTACCAGTTTGAAGTATATTCTTGTACTTCACTTTCACCTGTTCCCATGTTCTCCTTGTGCTCACGTTTGATCTGGAATTATGACATATTAAATAATTATTAATCTGACACATAGGAAATGAAACGCTGCTTTCAGTAAGTAGCCTACAATGCACACGCGTTTAATTTGTCGCCCACTTTTTGCCAGCAGTCTTTTCTGGTTTGGGCTGCTTTTGCAGCTGTTACCCATTCTGCATATTAAATCTTGAAATCCTTCGAGTCACTAACTAACTAACTAATTAACTAGCTAACTAACTAAAACACACACACACACAGCTTGTGTGAAAAAAAATGCGCCTGTTCTTTCGTCATTTTGTTACAGCATATTAAAGACTTGCTGATCATGTTTTCTAGACTCAATATATATGGGCTTTTCAATCAGCGCGGGCGCGCGCATTCATCTCGGATGATTAGATCCAGCTCGACTAATCTACTATACGGCTGCGTTTGAAAAACCGACTTATCCCGGATGAGTTTCACCGGTATTAACTCATCCAAGATCAGGCATCTAATCTCGGATGATTTAAGCGACGTATGTAAAATACCCCCCAGGACGTTGTCATTAAGCCAAGATTCAGTAAAAATAAAAACACAGCAGTTCCTCATGTCATGCCGCGCAGATCTCAGAAGCTGAATGCGATCTATTTTATTGTCTAGTGAACGTACATTGGCTAGAATGACAGATGGTATCACAGGTCTGTATGGTCTAGCGGCTAACCTAGCCTGGATGCCTCCACGCTTGCCCCACTTCCATTTTCTCTCACACCGTTTCCGGCGCTTCCTCTCTGGGTAAAATACATCAGATGAGTCTAGTGATGTAATAGTCCGGTGGAGAAGTCCCAGGCCCCGAAGCGTCTCTGTAACTCTCTGGTCCAAGATGTGATGTTTGGTTTTGTGTCTTAAAAGGCAGTGGCGACGATATCTTGTAATCAACGTTGTTGGTTGACTATGCTCGAACTCACTCAAACACTCGCACAAACACAACGAACACAAACATTCACTAAAACACACATTCGGTACTACATATATATATATATATATATATATATATATATATATTCTGCTTAAATATCTAGGTGACACTTCTTAATATTTTTATGCATTGTTCTATGCAGCAGGTGGTCAGAAAACTATATGCCTTTAAACTCTATCTGACCGTTCATGTTTCTCTCTACCTGGCTAACTTCAATCTATGGGCTATTCTACTGTCACACAGAGTTAAGATTATGAACATTCCATTTTCTATAATTTATAGGGGGTTAATCTGAATCTTCCATTATCTATGTTAAACTATATTGTATTCAAATTCAAGCTAGGCAGTACCATTAACAATAACTTAAAGGATTTGGCTCTTACAATGTTCAATTGCAAATAAAAACTACTCACAATTGAAACAATTTTTATTAGTTTAATTTTACAGACCTGTGATATTCATATGATGGAAGCAGATACTGATTTGCAGTTGTATGTTCTACTCAGTTGTTAACAAATCAGCATCCAAAATCTTTAGTTTTCATACTGGATTTCCACAGGACTTGACTTTTTAGACTATGGATGTACTCTGCAAACCATCTTATGAAACAAACCATACAATAATGTATATATAGTTATTCAACTTTTAACGGTAATGCAGAGTAATGCAAATCATTGCACATACAAAAGCACTGCCTTAGGCATTATAACGAAAAGACGTTCTACAAGGCACACTGCCGGTAGGTCCAAGGCAGTAACAAACTATCGTCCACATTCCAAACCTAAACTGGATAAGCTTTTGGAAATTGAATCTGTGGCATTCTGCATGAGGCAAAATGAATAGTAATAAATAAAACTACTAGGGGCAGAATATTATATGTATCCAAGGTTGATTCCTAGAATGTGTTCTCTTGTGACTCGGTAGACTAAGCAGATTTGATAATGGATGTATAAATAGATAATGTTTTGTATCAGAATTAGAGCTGCCACTTGTTCTAACCCAGTATGAATGGGTGTAGGTGTAAACATGTCATGTACTCCATGAAAGAACAGTATTGCAGCTGATGTTGGTTTCTGCCTTGTGCCTTATGTTGTAAGAAAAAACTGTAGCAGCCCATGGCATCTATATTTTGCATCATAGTTAATTTCTTCAAATAAAAGAAGGCTTCCATTATCACATTATTCTGCTTAGGCCTCATCTGGTTCTTTTAGCATTTTTATCATTTAACATACTATAGCTTTCTTACTTGATTCTTAATTAAAACACAATACAGTCTTTAATAAAAGTGGCAAAGCTGAGAAGAGTACAGTCAATTCTCTATATATCCACAGGGATTATATTCCTGGGGAAATGGAATAATATGTTCTGTCAGGATGCAGACTTGGCTGGAAGAGTTGCAGTGGCAGATGAGGCTGGGTAAACATGCTAGCCCTCCACTCTTGACTCTCAGTGTTCAGTAATAATCCTTCCACAGGTTCACTTATGAAAACCTTGTCACAACTTTTACTTCCTGTATATTCAAGTTCAATCATCTTTTAGGCACTCTGCCAAAGATCGTGGCAGGGTCATTCCGAGAGTCTCACTAAACCATCTAATTGGTAGTAGTGACGGACGGTGTGGACACAGAGCATGGACTTGATCTGTGCAAGCTTACCTGCACTTATTGGGAATTCCTCATTCGTAGGGCACAATTGTAAATGGTGCTCAATGACTTACCCACACCTTATGGCACAGGTACATCTATCCATTCATTGTACTGCCCATGCAGCCATTGTGCACCCATAGACATCTAAGGGTATTGCAGACTTAATATTGCTCAATCTTGCATGTTGTTACTGTGAAATAGGTCTCTCAGAATTTTTTGTTGGAGTCATGAAATGGATTACACTTGTATGAGAGTAGGTAAGGAAATCTGTGGGAATGGAAATCCATGAATAGCGAGAATTCACTGGATTTCTAAAACGCAAAGAACATCATTTTTTAAACTTATTTTTACTGATTTTAATTAGGAACAGATAACATTCAATACAGTTAAGTCAAATTTAACAAATCAAAGCAAAATTCGACACCCACCTTAGAGAAAGAGAGAGGAGCTAGCAACCGAAGCTACTCTTTAAAAGGAGCAAGAGTATCCTTTTTCCCAAAATGGAAGCTTATTCTGAAATGTTATTGATTAGATCCTGCCATATTTTAAAAAAGTTTTGAACAATGAGAATTTGATTCTTTCCTATTTCAAGTAGTATAGGAATCAGTTACCCACTGACTTAAGAGAGTGAAGATAAGTCTACATGCTAGTAGTGTAGTAAAGGAAATTATAGTTTCTTTGTCCTTCTCCACTTTAAGGCCATCTAGGAGTACACCAAACACAGCTATTAATGGGTTAGGAGTGATTGTGACACCAAGGCTGTCTGATAGGCATTCCAAATTTTTGTCCAAAATTTTGTTAATTTGGTGCACACCCAGAACATATGGCCCAGTGAGGCTGGAGCTAGATTGAAATGTTAGGTTGAATCTTGCCCTGGAAATATTTTGGGCAATGTTAAATGAGATAAATGTGCTTGATAAAAGATTTTAAGTTGAATGACTGAAGGCTATGCACGTGTGGAGCTCGAGTATATTCTGTGCATGGCTGCCTTACACTCATTTTCTGAAATACTGAGTGACAGATCCTTTCCACAATCATACTGTGGGGTCTTTGAAAGGAAGAGACTTTAAACTATTTTTATAAATTGTAGAGATGCTATCTGAGTCTTCAAGACTTATCAACAATTCTTCTGGAATAGAAAAAGGTGGAAGGTGAGAAAAATCAGGCAGGTTCTGTTTAGAAAAATTTCTAACTTGAAAGCAGTGGAGGAATTGTGTTGATGAGAAGTTGTATTTGAATCGCAATTGTTTGTAGGATGCAAAGACATTATCTACAGTATAGATAAATATTTTAATCCCAGACCTTTTCCAGACATTGAATAGTGTATATGTTTGAGAGGGTGTGGTAAAAAGTGGTATTAGGTAGAGGTGCAACAGATAAAAGCTTTTCTGTCTTAAAGTCCTTCCTGCATTGGTTCCATATTCTGAGAGAATGAAGGGTAATTGGATTTTTAGTGTAATGACGGTAGTTTGTATTAACTGGGGCGCAGAGCAGGGAATATAAAGAAGCACTGAAAGGTTTTAATTCTGTTGCAGACCAGGCTTATAGATATTCATCAATTTGTGTTGATTTCCACGTCTTTATAGCTTGTATATATGCCACCCAGTAATAAAATGAAAGTTGGGTAGTGCCATGCCCCATTCTGCTTTAGGTTGTTGTAGAATTGCCCTTTGGATGAGTGGATGTTTTGAATTCCAAATAAGTTATGATTGAGTCTAATTTCATAAAAAATAATTTGTTAATGTATATGGGGATGCCTTGAAATAGAAAGATCAGCTTGGAAAGGATGGTCATCTTAACAACGTTGATTCTCCTTGCTAACGCGTGAAGGGTGAAGGGTAGACCATCTAGTCATTTCTTGTTTAAATTTTTCCATGCAGACTGCAAAATTTTGTTTAAAAACAGCTTTGTATTTACCCCTAGATATTTAAACTGATCAGCTAAGATAAATGGGAAGGTGTCCAGTCTGATATTACGTACTAGAAAATTCTCTGGAAAAAGCACACTTTTATTCAAATTGATTTTAAGTCCAGATATCTTTTGGCAATCTGTCAATGCTTTTAGGACTGTTGGCACAGAATTTTATGGATCCGTTATATACAGTACCATATCATCTGCATATAGTGATATTATCTGTTTAAGTCCTTCTCTGAAAATCCCTTTTATCTCTGATGCATTTCAAAAGTATACAGCCAACAGTTCAATGGTGAATGCAAATAGCAAAGGTGATAAGGGGCATCCTTGTCAAGTACCACGTTCTACTTTGAAGTTATTTGAAATAATGTTGTTAATATGAACTAAGGCTTCTGGACTAGTATAAAGTAGTTTGATCCATGCACATATGTTTTGGGCCAAACCCAAATTTGTGCAATGAGTTAAATAGGTAATCCTATTCAACCCTATCAAATCCTTGTTCTTCTTAGGAAAGATAGTAATTAATGCTTGGCGAAAAGTTTGAGGTAAAAATTTTTTTTTAACTTCTGTAAACGTTGCTAATAATAGTGGAGCTAACTTGTTTGTGAATTTTTTTATAAAATTCCACTGGGTAGCCATCGGGGACAGCTGAGTTTATAGCATCTAGTAATTCTGAAAGTGTCAGCGGTTTATTCTGTTCGCAAATGACATAATTTAGCACAGCGTTACATTATCGTTTTTTGGAAATGTGTTTATTTATTTTTTGTGGTAAAGAGGATAGATGTTACAAAGTAGGATTGCTATATTCACCAATCATTGTGTCAAAGAGTGGTTACTTGTTGCATTATTAATAAGTAAAGCATAATTAATCAATGAGGAAGAAAAATGAATAATAATTCTGGGTGACTAGTAAGTTTTATTTTGAGACTACATGTCTCTATATTAAAACATTTTTGTCTGGATATCTTTGTTTTTCTGTCAAACTATGCTTTGTTTTTAAAAAAATAACAACCGCTATAAGGAGCATTCACAACTGTCATATTGCTCAATCCAATAATTGCCAATGTCAGTAGTGAAAACAGTTTTGTCACTGGGGATATCATTATTTAGCCTATGGAGGTTGGGAGAATCTATCATATCAATTGCAACAGATATTTTTAAAACTGAATTATACTGAGATATCACAAACCAAAAAAAATCTTGTACATGGAGACAAAAGCAAAGTCAACAAAGTTATCTTCATAAAGTAAATACAGTTAAATACTAAAATAGCCAAAGCTTTAATTTAGGGTTCAAAATGTATGTATAACAGTAGGTAGGTCTAATTACTATATTAACTATAACTATATTGTTAAATTTAATTTAACGTATGTCAACAATCTATAAACATGTAAACAAAACATAGAGTGCTCACTCTGGAAATCTCCAGAATATCTTTCAGCTAGTGTTTATAAATCCTCTCCTCATTATTGAGCTCTGTTTGCAGTGTCCTCTATCAGAAACATTGGAAAATGGCTCACTTTGGTGTAACTGGTACAAGGCCAGCGCTGTCGATGATCTGTGCTAATACACCTCATGTGTTAACTCTTAATATTTCACTTTGGCTCCAGGTCCTATTGAGGGTGCTCATGCCTCGTCCTCTGACAGACATTGGCATCCTTTTACTGCCACCTTTGTATTTCTTTGTAGGGTTTGGCTGATGTTTGCTTTGTGGGTGGGGTGGTTTGAGGTTTAATTGGTTGTGGGTTAGGTTGCTGATTAGTTTTTGTTTTTATTGATTGTTTAAAATGGTTCGACGTTGTGCTTTGTTCAGCATTTTCCCTCAAAAATGTGATCATAAAAAACAATAAAAAAACTGCTATGCACTGAGATTAACAGTATTTGGAATTGTATGTATAATATTTTTATAATTTTTCCATAATTTCATATCTGTAGATGACAAAAAGAGTGAACTATCATAAATGACTGCCAGAGGTTCTGAGAAAATACCAAAGAAAGGATTAACATTGCAAAGTTACTGCATTGAAAGCTTTAATGAGTCCAAGAGAGCAGGTGATCTTAATGATCAAATCAGAGCTGTTAAAATAAAAGCTTGCCGGCATGTAGATGTGTTTGACATAACACAATATGAAGTGTTTAGTATAAATATTGGAACTCAGTATTCTGTCTGAGTGCATTAAGTAATTCAGTTGATATAATCTTCATACAAAATGAGGACATTGTATTACTGTGTACTCCAGGGGGGAACACTGATTAAATACAAGTAAACTTACAAGTAAAGTTATGCCTTTCAAGACCTTTGTGCCACATTTCCTACCACAAGACAAATCTTGGATGATGCCGTGAACCTGTATCTTCATTGAATTTCTAATATCTGTAGGAATATATTGTGGATGTTGCACATCAAAAATTGAACATCTTATACAGAATCAAAATGAAATACATCCTAAAATTTATAGTATTACTTCAATTCCAATTGAACATAATTTCTCTGCATCACAGAAGTTTAAGGTAATACCCACATTTTAAAATTAAAAGCTGATGATGTAAATGAACATATTAGTCCATTTACTTTCCAGTATTTTATGAAAGCATTGAATTTAATTAATTTCAGGTGTAATTTCTTTTAATGCATAGTATATTGTGAATTTCCCCTTGGGATTAATAAAGTATCTATCTGTCTATCTGTCTATCTATAAGCGGGGACCTGAATCAAGCTGCAGGGAGTTAGGCTATAAGAGGATGCAGAAGAGGGAACCAATCTTGTTGCCATGCTTGACGAACTGACTACCAAAACTGGATGATCTCCTCTATTGACAAGTTAAGTATCTTGGTATGGTTGGTAAGCAGGAGTGTCTACGAACACAGGTAAGAAGTTTGTTTTGCTGGAAAAAGTGATCTCTTTCCCTAGGAAGCCAGGGGACCATAAGCTAGGACAAGATGTGTCTGCACCTTTGCCCAAGTAACACTCAGGCCTGTCGCTTATGCAAGACTTGCCTATACCGTTTCCCGAGCAACACTTGGCAGTAACGTTGTTGGCACTTTGAGAACCCGAGTAATCCTTGGGTCTAACGCTTATGTGTGACACATCTGTATGGTTGCCTGAGTGGTACTCAGGACCAGCACGTTTAGCACTAGGTTTATAGCCCAAGTAATGCTGCCGAGCTAATGAGGTTAAATATAACTGGAAAGATTACCCAGCCAATCCACCACCCCCATCTACTCCACTCTCCTATCAAAATAGATGCTGGTGTGTTTAAAGGTGGTGATAAGCATGAGCTCAAGCGCGTGCAGAAGGAACTCCGAGTCCAGCTCAGGGCGGCGAAGGAGCAGTACAGGAGAAAGCTGGAATAGAAGTTTTGTGAATTTCCCCTTGGGATTAATAAAGTGTCTGTCTGTCTGTCTGTCTGTCTGTCTGTCTGTCTGTCTGTCTGTCTGTCTGTCTGTCTGTCTGTCTGTCTGTTCACGCTGTCACATGCCCTGATCGGCTTTTTATTTACAATCAAACTCCTTCCTGCCATGTGTATGTATGTGTGTAAGGTGTGTATGTGTGTGTAAGCCCCACATATGGCAAGCAGCTATGTAGTGCTCGTGTACGCCTATGCCTTCACTAGGTAAGTTTCCTCTAGGAGCTCTGCATTGATTTCATGATAATCTAGTTTGGACTAGGTCAAATCGATTCATCCTATCATGTTTTCGACAAGCTGGCTTGGCCTAGTCTAAACTAGTTTGTCCTAAAATCATGTTTGGCCGTTAACGTATGTATGTATATAACAGTATGAAATAAAGTGCCAGAAGATTAAGAAATCCTGGCTGGATCTACCATCTGGGTGACCAGCTTGCATTTGCTGGGGCTCTGCTTGCAAAGGGGTCTTTGCATATGCTAGAAATGAAAATGCCTAATAACAGGAAAAGTTCAATTTTTCACAGACCACCATTCATAGCAATGCACTATCCCGCACACATCCCCACCCCAGTTCAGTCCTCATGATTATAAACCTTCCTGATTAAACCTAAACAAAAAGCTTTTAAACCAAAAATACAATGGATAGGCCACAATTAGAGCAAATGTCTAATAGGTCATTTTTATGAGATTGCAAATTGGATGTGTTACCATGCCACAAAAAAGAAAAAGAGAAAATGAAAGGTCATTCAAAGCAAGAGTCGAATGGTTCTGTGAAAGAACAAATTGAAGAGAGTGAAGCAAAATATGCTGTTTTGCTGAGAAAACTACAAGTATGATACTGACATTTGCAGTTAAAAAAAAAAACCACAAATGTTGATTTGAACAAGCAGTTGGGACTGACCTTACATATAGTCAGAAAATGTCTTAATATCACTGCTAATAGTAGCTTTCACTGCAATGTGCACTTTGGTAAGACTGACATACACATGAACAACAATGTGGAAGACAACAAGGCCACTTCAGGAGAAACAATGCACCAAAAAATGTCAAATACAAACTTCTAAACAGTTTTTCATTTATTTGGTACAAATATATAAAATATTCAAATGCTTTGTTGCATGTTAACTTTTTGTAAGCCTTTTAAAAATGTTTGTTGCTACTTCTATGAGAAGAAAGTTTCCCATAGATGTGATGTTGTACTCATCAGTTCAATTGTTACATTCATTTAATGCACTAATGAACCAAATTTGGTGTCACTTGGGGCCTGCGGGGAACAAGCACCCTCATGTCCCAATATCACCCAAAACAAATTGCAAATGTTTTACAAAAAAAATAGATAAATAAATACAAACTGAATAAAAAGACTGTTTGGTGGAAAACATCAAATGGGGTTTTTTTCATGGACAGCACTAAATTTTGGAGGTCATAAACAAAAAAAAACTGTGTTCACAATTCTAGTGTGCCAGAATGCCTGTTTTCCTGGATTGTAGTTTGCTTTTCCCAGCTAACAGCTGTTGTGGGGAAAAGTGTAGGAAGGTAATTTAGTGGACACTTATAAACAGAATAATTGCTTTGACTATGCCTTAAAATGTTATTTGTTTTATATTTTATGCCTTGTGTTGATATTAAATATAAGGTGGTGCGTGCTATACATTGCAAACACAATACAGTTACCATTTAATTAATATGGTTTTGTTTTTTCTCTACTGCGGTGGGTTGGCGCCCTGCCCAGGATTGTTTCCTGCCTTGTGCCCTGTGTTGGCTGGGATTGGCTCCAGCAGGCCCCCGTGACCCTGTGTTTGGATTCAGCGGGTTGGAAAATGGATGGATGGATGTTTTTTCTCTATGTGTATCATTTTTTTTTATGTTTTAAAATATACAGAATTTTCTAGGACATCATTGAGTGGTAAACAACTGTTCATGAGCAGCATATATAGTACATTATAATTGAAATTATATATATATATATATATATATATATATATATATATATATATATATATAATATGCTGTGTATAAAATGGAGAAATTATTATGGGGGTTACCTTAACTTAATTGTTTAAACACTATGGACTATGTTTATCTTAAACGCTTTTGCTTTTACACATTATATCTGAGGACATCACTTTAGCTGAAATGGGCTTGTCAAATTCACTTCTTCAAAAGGTAAGCCGAGTGGTTTAACAACACTCTTCATACTAAGCAATTTCATGCATTAGCCTTGGTGCACTTTTACTTTAGAAATCTATAGTATGCATTAAGGTGGCAGTGCATTATAGTGCAATGCAATGGCATGCTGAACTTATTTACTTATCGGACAGAATTTATATTGAGTGCTGTATGTTGGTTTTCTGCGTGTGTGCTGGCACCACATGTTTTAGTGATACAACTTACCTTTGTCTAAATACCGTATGAACTTGCAGCATTCCATTCTGTATGAGGAAGTTATGTTTGCTCTCGCCTCTGTTGCTTGTGCACTTTCAAGCATACAGTATTTGCTTTGAATCAAAAACACTGAGGGCTTTATTTGTACTGTAATCATGCATTACCTTCCCTGTGAAAAACCAGTGCCCTCCTTCTAAATTTGTTTGGGCAACAATGCTGTATTAAACAAAAAGAAGATCAAAATAACCTGATAAGTTTTGGAATTTTGTATTTTACCTCAATGCCTGTACCTGATTTATTACTGGCATCTGTGATGCTCATAATTTCTGAGTATATGCATGGGCCTGGAGGGGGTGGCACTTTTGAATTTTGACACTCTCAGGCCTGTAGGGGTCTAAATCTGGCTTTGATGGCAGCATTTGCTTTAACAGAAGACTTTACCAATTGTCAGAGATTGGTAAGAATTTCTTGCCCATGATACGTGGCTCATAAGCCATTATTGACTAACAAGAGCCTACGTTATGGACCTCATTCATTATTATTATACTATTATTACGCCATGCCATCCTTGAAAATCTTACTACAGTAGAGAGGTAAATTCTCTCTGTGCTTGGGGTTCTTTGCCTGCTTTCCTGATTTTTATCTCCTGCTTTATAGACCATATTTGTCACGGCAATATAAATTACTCAAAAAAATTAAAGGAACACTTTGAAAACACATCAGATCTCAATGGGGAAAAAAATCCTGCTGGATATCTATACTGATATGGTCTGGGTAATGTGTTTATAATGAAAGTATGCCACATCGTTTGATGGAAATGAAAATTATCCACCTACAGAGGGCTGAATTCAAAGACACCCCAAAAATCAAAATGAAAAAATGATGTGGCTGGCAAGTCCATTTTGCTGAAATTTCATTGCAGCAACTCAAAATCGTACTCAGTAGTTTGTATGGCACCCACGTGCTTGTATGCATGCCTGACAACATTGGGGCCTGATCCTTAAGAGACGACAGATGGTGTCGTAGGGGATCTCCTCCCAGATCTGGACCAGGGCATCACTGAGCTCCTGGACAGTCTGAGGTGCAACCTGGCAATGTTGGATTTAGGTGAAGTTAGCGTTGGAGCCAGTCAATGGTATCAATTCCTTTATTTTCCAGGAACTGCCTGCATACTCTTGCCACATGAGGCCGGGCATTGTGGTGCAGCAGGAGGAACCCAAGACCCACTGCAATGGGTCAAGGTACCACTGTCTAGCCTGTAGAGGTCTGTGTGTCCCTCCATGGATATCCCTCCCCAGACCATCACTGACCCACCATGCTGAACGATGTTACAGGCATCATAATGTTCTCCATGGCTTCTCCAGACCCTTTCACGTCTGTAACATGTGCTCTGGGTGAACCTGCTCTCATCTGTGAAAAGCACAGGGTGCCAGTGGTGGACCTGCCAATTCTGCTATTCTATGGCAAATGCCAATCAAGCTCCATGGTGCCGGGTAGATGAGCACAGGGCCCACTAGAGGACGATGGGCCCTCAGACCACCCTCATGAAGTCTGTTTCTGATTGTTTGATCAGAGACATTCACAACAGTGGCCTGATGGTGGTCATTTTGTAGGGCTCTGGAAGTGATCATCCTCTTCCTCCTTGCCCAAAGGAGCAGATACCGGTCCTGTTGATGGGTTAAGGACCTTCTACGGCACCGTCCACCTCTCCTAGAGTAACTGCCTGTCTCCTGGAATCTCCTCCATGCCCTTGAGACTGTGCTGGGAGACACAGCAAAGCTTCTGGCAATGGCACATATTGATGTGCTATCCTGGAGAAGTTGGACTACTTTAAAATAAACATATTTCTCAGGTTACCATATAGCACACATTTATTCTCGTCTCTGCCTCTTTCAGCATAGAATTTAACTCAGTCTGTAGAGAATTGTTTTTTTTTCCATTTTGAACTTGATGTTCACTTGATACTTTAAAGAGTTAATCATGGGTGGTTTCATTATATCCTACCATATAATGATATCTGAGAGTTTTGTTAGGGTAGAGATAATGTGCTCATTCACATGCATATAAAACTATGACTTATAAACGGGACATGCATTGGAACATTCATTTGTTTGTGCAGGCATTTTATAAATTGTTCATAGGAACTTTTACGTTGGGAGTTGAGTTCACATACAGTTCAATACAACTTATTCTTGTACAGTGCTCTTCACTGAGTGCAGGTGCAGAGTGCTGTGAACAATTCTCAGTCAAAATGCAAGTGCAGAATATACTAATTACTAAATACCGAACTGGTACAAAAATAAAAGCAAATTTGTTAAAACACACCAGCTGCAAGGTGGGATTGATTAAATAAAAATGGAAACCAACAATATTTGTCCATCAATTCATTGATGAATTATGGCCAGTTAACAATGGTGGAGATTAAAGTCATATAAGAAAGAGTTAACAACTAAGTCACAGTCCTGGAGACCTTGGTCAACTGGCTGCCTATCTGCTCAAAGGTTTTCTATAGTCGAGGCTATGTTGTTTTGTTCAATCTGATGAGAAAATCTTTCCATCTGATGAATCCATCCCTCCTTTATCCGAGATGACTTTTCCATACACAGGATTGCAACATGGCAGCAGAGAAGTTGCAATAAGTGTCACATCCAGAAACCAAGAAGATAAACAGGATAGAGGAGGTTAGTAATGGTGTAAAAATATTGGGAGCCACTATATGGACTTGAGAAATGGAGTTATGGAGTTACATCTCATTTGCTGTCTGTGTGCAGTTTATATGGTGGGCTGTGAATTTTCTCAGCAGGCTCCAGTTTCCTCCCTCCCACCAGAAATGTCAACGTTGGGTTCTTTTGTTTCATTAAATGGGTCAGTGTGATGCAGTGTGGGTTCTTGCATCAGTGTGTTCTGTGATATGTTGAGTTCCACCTTAAATCGAATGCCTTAGGAATGGGCACTGCTTTTGCGCTACTCTATAAAGGAGTATGCAGATTCATAAAATAGATAGATGAATGAATACAGAGTTAAAAAAATATTTTTTAAAACCCTTAAAAAGGAAATGATGCTAATGTAGGATTTTCGGCAAATGTTTAAAATCTTGAATTTTGACACAGTGAGGTGATTACAATATTGATGCAAATCTGAGAATAAGACAAAAACAATCAGACATCACTGAAGATGTATGCACAGCCGGCTATAGGGGAGTAAACCTCACAGAGCATGGAGAGTGCACCTATTTATATTTTTGTATAATTAACATAAAACTATGCCCTTGAAATACAAAGAATAGTAAGGACACAATTTCAAATTGTACTTCTCAGGAGAAATAGTTTACTAAGGATGATTTACAATAAAGAAATAATCTCATAACCACAGCAAGATGGGAAACACATTCTATCTGGAAGGGTACTTTGACTGAGGAAGAAGTAAAACTAACATTATGCATTAACTGATTTTGCTTAATCAATTTTTAGGTTGGTGAGGATTAAAACAAATATATTCTCCTTTTTTTTTTTTGAAAAAACACGGCCATACATTTACTCGCTCCGGGCCAATAAATCGGATCTCTCCATCTCTGGTATGTGGCTGAAACAAGAAGGAAATCCACATAGACATACAGAGAATGAAATAAACACAAGGATAAAGGCTGAGTGTGCTGGTTGTTGGATCGATGTACTATGCAAGGTGAGCACCAATTTTGTACCTAATGCTGCCAATATGGTGGCAGCTGCTCACATCTCTAAGAGAAGAAGCAAGTCCAGTTTAATGATACGACGGCTAGCGCCTCTTTAGTGAGATAATTGGTGTAAGTTCAGCTAAATCTGCACTATGAGAAGGGGAGATGGCACTGTCAATGAGATAAATAGTGCCAGTTAATAATCAGCCCTCTCTAGTCTATAATAGTTAGGATGCAATTGTTTATTACTGCACTTAGCTGTTGATAAAGTGAATTGCAGTCTCATAAAAAATGAGATCCCAGAAAAAACTGTAAAATCTTCATTTTTTGTTTTAATCGAAAACAAGTCTGCTAACAATAAATACCGTTTGCATATACTGCATTTAACAAAGAGAGCTTTCCCAGTGAATTATTTCAATTTTAGGCCATACCTAATGAATTTTTAAAGATGGTGCTGAATAGGATTAAAACAGACAATTCTGTTTTTGTCAATGCAAAGAATGTATTATTGAATGTCTTCTCTTATGGCTTCTGTATAGCAAATGTAATATATATTTGTGGTAAAAACTTCTTCTCTGCATTTGACCACAAAATATCTCTCAAAGATATCCCACTTTAACTAGGGACAAAGTGCATTCGGATCTCTTTGAGCCACAAACTTCACATTGGGTTTATTGTGTGTATATAGATGACTCAGTCCCTTTACTAAAATGCCTTCCATTATTGGGGCTCTCAACAAATGCTTTTAATGGTATTTTAAGGGATAATATCAATACATTGAAATGAAGATACCATAACCTGTTCGTTAAATATAAGGGTTAAAACTCATTTTACAGTATTTACAACAAGAGTAAATAACAAGTTGATTGTTTGGAAAAAAAAGAAAACCTGTTCGGAAATCCCTGAAGTCCAGGATTTCCTGGTTCACTCAAACTACTAAGCTTCTTTCAGTAAAAACTGAGTAAAACGGCTTCACAAAATGGCATTTAATATTAACACTAGCTGTGTTACCCGTATTTTCCTGGGAAATTTTAAGTCAATAGGCCTCAGTTATAGTGCCAGTAGTTAATGTATGTATCAGAAGTACTATTCAACAAAATATGTCTCTGAATACAATCATTTTTTTTAAACCAGGGGCTAATATTAATAGTTCACTTGAGCTGCTTACTGTTGAACATGCTACATATAGTATATATAGTCCTTGGTGGTGCTGGTGTGAAAGGGCCTGCACTAGAACTCCATATTAAAGGACATCACCAACAGCAGCATTTGATAATGTTATAAAGGTGATTTAAAGTTGATTCCTTCAAAGCTAAGAACTGCTAAAAATCTCGACTTTAGCATCAAAGCCTCTTCTTCAGGCAAGAAGGGGCCTGAGTTGCCTCGAAAGCTTGCATATTGTAATCTTTTTAGTTAGCCAATGAAAGGTGTCATTTTGCTTGACTTCTCACTACATTCATAATGGCTAACACGGTACAACATTTTTGTTTTGCATTTCGTTTACAGATTTAAAGCACTTGAGTGTAATCAATCTGTAACAGTATAATGATGCATGGAATGGCCAAACTATTCCTACTCCCATGGCTGCTTTAGCGTTGTTAGAAGACATCGCAAATGGATGAATTAGAAGAGAGTGTGTATTTAGAGATCACACTGATATCTTGTCCCATGATGATGACTGACTTCCAAGTTGATTTTGATTTTCAGGAGCTATCCTCTTGGAGCTTAGTACTGAACTGGCACCGGCTTTATAAAGACAGACTTGGAGGAACTGTCCTCTATTTGCTCCATTGCAAGTTCTGTCCACTATCTGGTTTTTAGCCACAGGCGCTTTTCAGTATGAACTGGCTGACTGATTGATTATTTCTCATTCATCACTGAGTCGTGCCATGCCAGCTATATGAGATTTATTATCTGCTTGTCATCTATATACAGTATATATTTATAATATACAATTTGTTTACACTGTGGTTGAACAGGAAAACATCAAAGTACAATTCTCAGCAACGTCCAGTTTTCCAAATGTAATCGGAGTGATTGACTGCATGCACATAAAGGTGCCTTCAAAGAATGAATTTGCTTATATAAATAAAAAGCATTTCAACTTTATTAATGTGAAAATTATGTGTGATGCAAAAATGCATCTCATTAATGTTGTGGCGAGATATATGTGTCTTGCCAATAATTGCAGCAGCTTGCTACTCTAATGGTGTAAGCCCTGGACTTCTGTCACCTCCTCGAGTGGTGTTGACACTCAGACAGTGCTTTTCACATTGACTTTAGTGGGGGAGCTGCCTGGACACACCTGGAAAGCTGAAGAGAGTGGTGAGGGTGGATTAAGAATGTCTGGGGGGCCCCCTTTCCATATGACTTTCAACTCCTGCCTCTAAAAGAGCTTTTCTCACATCCCAAGGGAGACTGGGAATGTAGAGTCTGAATGGGCCTTGTTCAAAGATTTCATTGTGGAAGAGGCCATAGGTGCCTCTCAAGGTGGCAATCCAGTGGTGGATCTAAGAAGTGTGAAATGCCATCAGGCTGAAGAAGGAGGCCTTCTGTGTATGGTTAGAACAGGAGACTCCCAAAGCAGCACAGGCGCACTGATAGGCCAAAAGAGCTGCAGCTCTAATGATCAGAGAAGCAAAAAGTAAGGTGTTGGAGGAGTTAGTATAGACCTATTAAATTAACCCAGTGTCTTTGGGTTTTGAGAGAAAAAGTACAACATCTGGAGAAGACTGTACAAAGACAGAGAAAATATACAAACTCCAAATTGATTATGACTTCACTTAAATCCTACTTGAAAACCTGACCCCTCTCCCACTGTGCTGCCTCGTTATATGCTACTTTCGCAATTTATCATGCTGCACATTTTCTCATTGAGCAGTCCTGAATTTGCTCATTAATCAATAGAGGCCCACATAACTGATTAAAAGATTTGTTTATGTAACAATTATCTAATTATGTAATTGAATAAGTTAGTAGTGTACTTAAGTACTTTTTTTTAGAATCAGCACAATTTTTCCACACAAGGACATTATCTGTCCCTTGCACATCTGTTTTAACAGTCTGTTGCACATTGGGAAGTTTATTCATGCCAGATTATAGTTAATATCAATTTCAATGACCTACTCAGGCAAATTGCAGTTTTTAAGAGACAAAAATATTCAGTAAACTGAAGCCAGCTAAATGATGTAATCCTGCATCCTGCAGGCATTTTTAATTAATAAAAGGAAAAAGGGGTGAATGCAAAGGTCACCAGGATACAGACAATCTTGGCAGCAGTGGTGCAAGGCAGAAGGACACGACACTAATATATCACAGACACCCATGTTCACACTGGTTAGTTTAGAGTCAAAACTATTTAAAAGCTGGACCTTTAATGGTAGAAGGAAGCCAATGTCCCCGACAGAAGTCTACCAGAACACAGGGAGAATATGAATGCAGACCTGAACTATATACATCCATTGTGGCATATCAACTCTACCCATTACAAACAAAAACACCTGAACAGTGTATATACAAAAAAGGCATGCTTAAAGTGTAGGGTAAAGACTGACGTTCGATAGATTAAGGATGAATTGTAAAATTGTAGTGATTACTAAAATCGCTATATGGAAAAGCAAAACTGTCTGTTAACAGTTGCATTATATAGTATTGTGCTCCATGATAACATGTTGACCAGATAATTTTTAGGTGCAGTGAGATATCTGCTCTTATTGTTTTCACTCGGGAAGTATTCAACACTTTGCACTATGTCTGCAAGAAAAGTTAAATATGAACAGTTTTAAATTTTTGATCATTTAAATATGGGTATATGAAATACCAACTATACTGTGTTTTTTTTTTTGCTATAATAGAAATACAGAAATAACCAGCAGTTACTTTCAATTGCACTTTAACCGAACTATCTGAATGTAGGCTTTCAAATAAAACCTATGAGACCAGCACCATAGGATACTGTAGAATGCCTGGGAGAGCAGCCAGCTAAACAAGATCATGGACTTGACATTTTATTTTCACCAAGACAGGATTGTTCTCTTCTTCTCTGTTGCCAGTTTGAATTAATTTGCCAGCCTTACTATTGTAGTATATGGCACAGCATGCCCATAGCAGTATACATATTACTAAAAGAATTATGGCAGAGCAGAATGGGCATGGGAGTATGTGCACGTGCTAAGAAGTACCGTAAAGTGGTAAAGGAGGCATACATACTGTTTTCCTGTTGTTCAACAATATAGCTCTCACTTGTTCTTGTCGATTACATTTTTTGTGAATCTTCAGTCTCTCACATATGGCAGAGGTAATGAAAACACAGTAGCTATGATCTAGATTTGGAGCATTAAAAAAAAGAAAAATCTAATCTCAATAGAGAGGCGTTTGTGTATTTATGTGTCATTGCACATGCTCGTTCGAGGTTTGCCTTCCGGACTCATCTGAGCTAATCACTAGCACTCTAGGGTACAAGGGAGCGCTTTCATTTATGGTAACATCTTTTTCTCCCACAGCCCTGAGAAACTGCTCTTGTAGGGATGTTCACACCACCTCTTCTGGTCCCTTCACTATAAAACCGAGATGCTCCCACCATGACTCGTCTCACTCCGGAGAGAGCAGACCGCTGAGTGGAGCTCCTACCTAAATTATGAGGCACCTAAGAAAAGAATGAATCACCTTGTTTATTTCTTTGGTTACATTGCTTTTCATTTTACTTTGTTTGATGCACCATTGACTGCCTGTTTCAGTTCCTGGACTTTGTAAATATTAGAAGAGTTGACCTGGTTGGTGCCCCAACATTTCCTCCATGACCTGCATGTTCTCTTGGTCAACAACAGCTTGTATGTGTTGTGAAGCATACTGACTATTGGTAAAAACTGCACATTCTGCGAGTTGTTAAGTTGCAAAGAAAACACACTTTGTTACAAACGCAAGTCAGAAAAATGCTGGATCAGGTGCATATGCACTGCTTTAACACACAAGTTTCTGACAATGAAAAATCTTCGAACGTGCTTGTTTCTCTAATGCAAGATGTCTATCACTGGCTGGGGTGTGTCTGTGTTTCAGATTCGCCTCAAATGCAGAACCCGTGCCCCTGTCCATGGGTCTTATTTATAAAACTTTGCGTGGATTCAAGTGTGAATATAGGTGTGCCAAAAAAAACAGGAAAATACATACAGCAAAAATATCTAATTTATAAAACTTAGTGTATGCTTATATGTATGCAATTTATCTATTGGTACAAATCATGATTTCCTGTCCAGGATATAAACCCTGTGATGGTATGTGCTCTGTTCCTCACTAGTGGGTTTTGAGTTTCTAACTCTACAGTCACTGAATTATTCTGATCATATACCATGACTCAATACCACTGTGCAATCTGCAAAGACCATCATGGAAACAGGCATCTAAGACTGCATAAGTATTTACTCCTTTGCAAGTCACTGAAAAATGTATTAAAAACTCTTAGCTTTACCATTCTTGCTAAGGATCACAATTAGGCCGATTTGTAAGTAGTGCACAGGTACTGTGCTTACGTTCTTTCCCAATGAGACATTTCTTGACACCTTTATTAAGTTTTAGAAATGCATTCTAAAATAATAAACTACAATCATCTTGTAAATATGCATACTTGAACAGGCATCCAATCCTGCCTGGCTGCCACCCTGAAACAACCATATATGAACCATGCTAATCAGCCCTGCATACATGCAGTCACGAAGCTGCAGACCTTCATTGGCTGGTAGAGCAGCCTCCCATCTGATGCATCCAGATACCACCACCTGCATTTGAGGAGTCTGCACAGCAATAAAGTGAGGGGTCATGGAAAGGCATAAGGTGCCAGTGTATCAGTCGCCGCATGTAATGATATGATTGCTTTGATTAGAATAGGCCATATGAAAAACTGAGGGTTCAGCCAGTTCCCTTACTAACAAATCAACCATTACATATTGCAGCATCCTAAGCAAGTCCTCTGCCAACAGTACTTTTCCTCAAAATAAATTAATCCGCCACCACATGCATCAGTCTCATCTTGATATTGCAGATGGCTTGTGTTAATTGAGTGTAACTGCTCACCATTAACAAAAGCACTGTCATTCTCGCTAAATGCCCTTGTTGCTATGTGTAGAGCCAATTGTCCTGATTACATTACAAAAAAAGAATGGCTCTTGGGAGCCTAAATTAACTCATAAGCCAGTCATTATCATAGGCAAAAAAATCCTGCCAGTCATTGAATGTTTGCAAATGGCCATAAATGAAAGGAGCATAGTTTCAAGCAGTGCCAAACAAGCCATATATTGTCAAACCAGCAGGCTTTAAATAGACTGTAGGACATACTATTTACTATTTTGATAACACTTTAGTTTAGGTACTGCACAAATGCATCTATTCCTAATTTACTGTTATGTAACAAGATCTTAACAAAGGCTTCTTTGGGTCTTCATAATGATTACAGAGCTTCAGTAAAGTGTTTATTCATCTCTGCAATGTGATCTACTAACAAAACGTCACTTTGGTGTGGTCTGAGGTGGCTTAACTGAGACACATTTCTTTTGATATTACATATTTAGTACAAGACTTGCGAATCCATCATATTAACACATAATTTTACCATCATGTCAATATGCCATACTGCACAGAGTTGAAGAACCAATTTACTGATGTTTTATATGTGTTACAGTATGAAGATCATAAGAGGCCTTTGTTAAAGTCTTGTTACGTGTGAGTAAATAAGTAATAGATGCATTTTTGCAGCATCCAAACTGAAGTGTTACCAGAGCTTTCTGTAAACAAGGAGTGAATTACACCCGTGTCTTTACTGCCTTTCAGCTGCTAATCGTGAAAGGTGATAATATGTTGTAATCAAATGTAAAAGCTGCCTTTAAATGTAAACTACCAGTATCTTTAGGCAAATTTCACCGCAACCTGATTCATTAAAATTTCAACTGGTAGGGAAGTAGTATAGCCATAGAACTGAAAGGAGAAGAATACATGGAAGCGGGTGTAAAACTGTATTTTGTGAATGAGACAAAATCAGATTGAAGTTGTGATTTACCAGCCATACCTCTCATTTTTCTCTTCCCTTGCTTTCTACACATACAGTATGGCAGTAAAATGCTTTTGGTTCCTCTGCTTCAGATCAATGTTAGTGCTCTGTTTTTTGTCTTAAATGAAGAGCTCTACAAATCCATTTACTACTGGCTAAGGCATGAGAGATCAACTTGAAGTTCATGCTGGGACAAATGACACTGAAAACTGAAATGTATATGTTTTGGAAACCAAATTGAGGAGCGAAATCAAGTTAGTCCTTTGCAAGATACATACACAAATGCATACTATGATTAAAAAAGTATAGAGTCACCAGATAATCAGTTACCTTAATTAAAATGTCTTGAAAATGAAAGAAGAGACTGGAGAATTCGTAGAAAACCCAGGCTGACATAGGGAGGATATTTAGATTTCACAGAGTCGGCGGTCTGGTTGGGAGTTAAAAATCTGTGGTCCTTGGAGTTGTGGGGCAGCAGTGCTTGCTATCTTGCCATCCCTTTGGAAATTATAATTTAATTAACACATGAAGATTTCTCTTTCTTACTTCACCTTTTGGTTATTGATATGTGATATTTGATTACTTTTGGGAACACACATTGCCGTTTAGAGCAGTCTAGCTAACTAGAGTTTTAGGGAGTATGGTTTATAAGGTCAGCTCTTGATGGATTCTAACATTTAATTAATCAATTTAATAGTATTGACTGCCTTATTTTTTAAAGTGTATGCTTTTCATCATTAAGAAAGATACTTCTGTATACTTCTTATTGATTAACATTTACATTTGGGCAAATGTCTATTTAAACATCTATCAAGGTTTAGTCAGGAGTGACATCCTAAGATTAAACATTAAAGAAGTGCCTTTAATAGTTTCAGTGTAACAAATTTTGTTTTTTGTCTTTTGTTGCACTTTTTTCTGGTATTTTAAATTTTTGCTTATTTCTTTATATGAGATATTTGGAATCTGATATTGTATGAGGTGGTGTTTAGGGCATAATTCATTCTTAACAGCTGTAAACTTGGGCATGGACTGAACTGGACTTGTTGTTCTGTTGGCCATGTATAACACATCCTGGCATGGGTAAAATACAGGTTGGGAATCAGGACTGCAGACCTAGGAGTCCAAAGGGGTATTCTGACTCTGGAAGTGACTCAAGGTTTGGTCCCAGGAGTAGGCCATCTGGAGGCTCATAAGTCCCTGCTGGCTGCAAATGAGGTGAGCTTGCAGTCAGCAGAAGAGTGAGTGACAAGGTCTTGTCTGACTGAGGGAAGAAGGGTCAGGGAGGATGAAGAGAAAAATAGCAAGGTGGAAGGGAATGTGGGTTTATTTGGTGTTTTAGTAGGACGGTGGACCTGTCACCCTATGTCGGGGGTAGGGACCATAACTCTTTTATTGCGATTTTACCCCAGGTGTGTGTGTGTTGTTAACTTCCTTGATGTTAACCCTGACTGTCTCTGCTTGGAATTCTACGTAAATATGGTTAAGCCCAAATATCTCTTGATTTAAGCCATTATGATCCGATGAAAAGTGTTAAGTCCAAATAATGTTCAGGAAAGCACTCTGTTGCATTCTAATGGATAAAATACCATCATGCAGCAAAATATCATTCTATGGCAACTCATCAGTATTCATGAGAGAATGGAACATTTAACCAAAACACTGAATGATGTGTAAGCGAAAAGTTGTAAAGCCAGTTTTAGAACAAACTAAAAGTGAACCAGTAGCTGAATCAAGCAATAGTGATGACAATGTGAAGTGGTCATCAGACATTGACACTGATGCATATGGTCCTGTATGACTGAAATGCCAGTTAAATGTTGAGACTAATAAAGATTTCTGTCTATGTTTAACATTAGAACTGCCACAGATTATTTCAGTACTGTAACCAACAAACTAAGCCAAGTGACATCAGAATCCACCTGTCCTCACTAAGCCAATCAGCTCTGCGTGCTGATATGCCTGGTGAATTTAGTTGCATAAAGCTGAGGAGGAGTGCAGTATCTGCATGGCAAAAATGATTGCAATCAAGTGGAAAGACATTAGCCTTCTAAGCACTGTTTACAATGCAGCAATTGTCAATGTTTGTGACAGGGGAAATGTAGTCACTAAGCCCCATGCTGTGGTAGCCTACAATAACACAAGGGGCATGTCTATTGTGCTCATCAGGCACTGACATTCTACCCTCTCATGTGCAAGCACTAGAATAAATATAAGAAAAATGAACAACGAATGCCCTGACTGAAACATCAGACTGCATATTGGTGACTGTTTCAAAACATATTGCACAAAGGATGAGTACTAAATCTGCATCAGTAATGCAGAGTACATTAAACTTACCTTTCCAACTGCACTGTTCTGGTATATTACATGTTTCTCTTGCACGTAATAACATTTTTCTTGATAAAAAAATTGAATGTTTCTGATTTGTTTTTTCCAGGAGTGAACATAAGGCTAAAGAGGTTGATAAAACACCCCTTTTTATTTACCTGGGCTTTTTTGGCTATTCTTAATTTGGGGTTATCACCAAAGGTCACACAGTTTGTAGACTTTATACTAAAATAGATAGATAGATAGATAGATAGATAGATAGATAGATAGATAGATAGATAGATAGATAGATAGATAGATAGATAGATAGATAGATAGATAGATAGATAGATACTTTATTAATCCCAAGGGGAAATTCACAAATTGCTTACTCTTTTACACTCAACTGTATACTGAAAGGCATATGGTCCAAACTTAAATGCATGCACACTTAGATTTTACACTGAAATTCAAATACAGTATATACTGTAGTTTAATTTTTGTGTACAAAAGCATTCAATTCCAATGGAAATGTGTATTGTACATATTAAAAATATGCATAGTGTAATTAAAGAAAATAAAAGCCATGCTGTGGAATTTAAAAGTTTGTTCCTACCAGGATAGGCAACCTCCACTTCTTCCCTTTTCCCTTTTGATGGCCTCAGCTTCACAGCTTTTTTTATATGAATGCCTGCAAAGGAGATTGCAATAATTTACTGCAGAGTTTTCATTAGGAGTACAAGTTTTGATGGCTCAGACACCTGCAAACATTTACCAGGAATTTATCTATTGGTACAAATCATGATTTCCTGTCCAGGATATAAACCCTGTGATGGTATGTGCTCTGTTCCTCACTAGTGGGTTTTGAGTTTCTAACTCTACAGTCACTGAATTATTCTGATCATATACCATGACTCAATACCACTGTGCAATCTGCAAAGACCATCATGGAAACAGGCATCTAAGACTGCATAAGTATTTACTCCTTTGCAAGTCACTGAAAAATGTATTAAAAACTCTTAGCTTTACCATTCTTGCTAAGGATCACAATTAGGCCGATTTGTAAGTAGTGCACAGGTACTGTGCTTACGTTCTTTCCCAATGAGACATTTCTTGACACCTTTATTAAGTTTTAGAAATGCATTCTAAAATAATCTTCTTTTTTCGGCTGCTCCCGTTAGGGGTTGCCACAGCGGATCATCTTCTTCCATATCTTTCTGTCCTCTGCATCTTGTTCTGTTACACCCATCTCCTGCATGGCCTCTCTCATCACATCCATAAACATTCTCTTAGGCCTTCCTGTTTTTCTCTTCCTTGGCAGCTGTATCATTAGCATCCTTCTTCCAATATACCCAGCATCTCTCCCCTGCACTTGTCGAAACCAACGCAATCTCGCCTCTCTGACTTTGTCTCCCAACCGTCCAACCTGAGTTGACCCTCTAATGTCCTCATTTCTAATCCTGTCCATCCTTGTCACACCCAATGCAGATCTTAGCATCTTTAACTCTGCTACCTCCAGCTCTGTCTCCTGCTTTCTGGTCAGTGCCACCGTCTCCAACCCATATAACATAGCTGGTCTCACTACCGTCCTGTAGATCTTCCCTTTCACTCTTGCTGATACCCATCTGTCAAGCCAGTGGTGATGCTTTTCCAGGTCAATTTATTTGTTCCCCATTGCCTAGATCATAATTCCATTCCACTGGCATTAACATTCTAGAGGAGAAAGCACAAAAATGGAGATTCCCAAAGTCTGGGAAACTGGACAGCACCAAACCTGCACAACAGAGTTGTCTGGGTGTCACACTGAAATGCTGAAGTAAAAAGAGTTGTTAGCTTCTCCATGGCCTCCAGGGCATTGTTTTTTTTTAATCTAAACTAGTAATTAGGAAGATGATTGAACTAATTGAACTAAAATTGTTTTTCAAATGACAGTAATAATTAGCCAAACCACAAAAACTCAGGACTTGTTTTACTGAGGAGGGCATTGACCATCCTAAAATGGCATGATCCTTATTCTGGTTCATAATTAACCTTTTATCATTTTTCTGATTTTTACCTTGTGATTTTCCTTTATCTTAACAAGCCTTCTCACATGTCCAATGTTTGTTAATGTCTGGGGAGTATATTAGTAAACTGTCTGTGTATACTAGGACATAGATTCCTAAAATGTGCCTGAAAATCTCATTCATGAAACCCGTAAACATGGTAGAGTGTTTGCTAATCACCAGGTATTCATTTAGTTTACATTTTTTATTAAAAATAGTTGTACTAAAAGGCTATACACACTTCTTAGATCAAGTGTAGTAAAATATGTGATTTGTATTAAAAGAGATCAAGTCAAAGGGATTGTTATTCTTGAATATGTAGTCTATGTATAACCACAATGAACAACCATGTTTTTTTTTATTCACAAAGAGAAACGGTAATAATGATAATAATAATGCATTTTATTTATATAACGCACTTCCCAGGCTCAAGGTGTTTGCTCATGCTAGGCTTGAAAATGGACAAACTTAATTGTTAGATTTTTTGTCATTATCCTTAACTCTTGATTCTAGATCATTAAAGTTCATAGATTTTTTCCCATGGGTGAGAATGCCTCCTAACAGATTGCATGTACAATTGTATGCTGAGGATGAAATTCTAGGGATTGCTGTTTTCCATAGTCTTAAAATTCCTGTTACAATTATATTAACAATTGTTGATCCAACATTCCAGTACTTTTCATGCCCCCTAAAATGTATTAGTCATGTAAGAAAACAGATTTTTTTCTTTGTAAGAAACCCCAAATAGGCAATTCAGTTTATTGGGTAATATCTCTAAAAACTTTTAATGTACAACTGGTAATATTCTTGGATCAAGCTATACAGTCATAATCAAATTTTACTCCTTTTATCATATTCCTGACACTGAGGTATCTCATCAAGGGCTGTTTTATAACCTTGGTTAGTAAAGAGTAGTGATGAGTGAAAAAGGCAAGTTTCAATTTGCATACAGTTTTAAGAAACTGACACTAAAGTTAATTTCACAGGTAATTTCACAATTGAAAAATTCACTAAAGAGTTTTTTTTTTTTTTTGGTTTTAAAATGTTGGGTTTTTTTAGGGTGGAAAACCAGGAAAATTGCTTCCTCCAGCTTTGTTCAAGCCTCCATGTTTACTTTTGCTCTTTTCAGTAACTGAGTAATACATGTAACGTGCACCATACCATCCATCCATTTTCCAACCCGCTGAATCCGAACACAGGGTCACGGGGGTCTGCTGGAGCCAATCCCAGCCAACACAGGGCAGGAACCAATCCTGGGCAGGGTGCCAACCCACCGCAGGACACACACAAACACACCCACACACCAAGCACACACTAGGGCCAATTTAGAATCGCCAATCCACCTAACCTGCATGTCTTTGGACTGTGGGAGGAAACCAGAGCGCCCGGAGGAAACCCACGCAGACACGGGGAGAACATGCAAACTCCACACAGGGAGGACCCGGGAAGCGAACCCAGGTCCCCAGGTCTCCCAACTGCGAGGCAGCAGCGCTACCCACTGCGCCACCGTGCCGACCCTGCACCATACCATTAAAATCAATTCTATTTATGTTTCTTGTTCACATCATCTCAGAGGAGTGCAGTACTTTTTTTTTATTTTTAAAGATGACATGCTGTACATTTTACACTCAAAGACACACCAAAACACACAACCATGAACATTACTATATTTTCTCTATAGGAAAAACTCATTATGAAATGATGTGAGTGCCATAATTGTTACCTAGCAACTGTCTTACCATATCTGAGGACATGCACATTTCCAGTGATAACATATATACAGTATATATAGTGAAAGCTAGGGGGCACTACCAAACCCCAAACCTCAAGCCCAAACACACAAAACAGTCCCAGGTTCAAAACAAAGGGTTTTATTGCAAAATATCTCTGTACAACAATTATACAGAATGTCTCTTCTTCTTCTCTCTTCTCTGCCCTGCTACTCCTCTGAGGTGAGTGTTGTCTGTCTTCACTCCAGGCTCCGACTTGCTTGGACAAGGCAGTGCGGCCTCTTTTATTGTATATCTGAGAGTACTTCCAGTGTGAAGAATAGGGAGTATAACTTCCTGCAGCAACCCCTAGCTGCACCCACTGACCCCAGCAGGGTTGTGCTATTGGACTACAATTAGAGGGGAAATAATAACCCAAGCATATTGCTCTCCCCTGTCCTTCCGTGCTATTGGTGTCCAAGCCAGGTAAGGATCCCAAACAAATCCCCCAGACAGTTTCCGCCTGTTGACCGCCTCCTGAGGTCCTCCTTTCTCTTCTGGGGAGCAAAGGCAGTCTGAATTACTCTATGAGTTAAAGTAGTAGCCCTTGCTGTCTGAATCTGTTTTTCTTTACCTTTAACCTTTTTTTGACTTGTAGGGGGCTGAACAGTTTGGACATCGTCATTGGGAAGCCAGTCCATCGTATCCTGCCCCCCAATTTTCTTCTCCAACTTGAGCTTCCCCATCTGAGTATGGGTTTCTCTGAGGGAATGTTTACACACCTGGATGCCAGTTTAGCAACTGTTGGAACAGCGGCTACTCGATTTTTTTTTTTTTCACATACGTTCAAAATCATTGCACGTTACATTCCTGTTTCTCTTCCCAGTTCACTTCTACACTCTGAGTAGTGGTCTCCACTGGATTCACTCCACAGTGGACTCGTGGTTCAGGCAGGAGAAACTTTTCCAACACATACGTCATATCTGTTGGATTGAGTGCTACTTGATTCCCATCACTTTTGTCATGGATTATTTTGCATGGTGTCCCATTATGATGTGCTATACAGGGATCACTCACCTGTGTAACTGAATTGATTCCGGACAGCGGTCGTATACCCAGCAGCTGATTGTACTGTGGCTAGTGGTGCTCATGCCAACCTTTCGATCTTTTTCTTAAAACATGCATGTGTGTAATAAACAGCAAAGTTAAAAAATACCATTTTAATTTTACCAGAACAATTAAGACATTTACCATTAGTCTAAAGGTATTAATGAAGTAAAAAAAATCCACCTTCCTCATAACCAAATACAATATTATGTTGTAATAAAAATTCCAAATGCTTAGACAGTGGTAGGTATATAAAAATAAACCAAATGTTTTCACAGGTAAGCATGCATGACCAACTGTATTTGTGTTCAAGCACTAAAAATTTCTTCCTAAATATGCCCAGATAAAGGCCACAATAAAGTGGAAGATAACTCGGTGTATACAGTTGGCTGTGAGTAGTGTGATCCTTGCATAATCCAGGAAGTGCAGTATTATACTTAAAAGTGAGTAAGCTGGATATACTGTTAACATGTTTTAATTCATGCTAAGCCCCTAGAAAGAATTAGTGAACAAGAGATGTGGATGCCAGTCAAATGTGTAGTTCTACTATTACAGTAAATTCCTACTCACTACTTAGATGGTCATCAAGACTGTGAGCTAGTCACCCTTCTCACTGTTAACCCCTTTGTCTTCCATCAGGCATTGACCTGGTCTGTCTAACAAGGACAAAATCATGTTACCCTAGGCAAAGCATCTTATTTTTCATCAGAAAGTGGCAAAAGAGATGTTGTTCTAAATTAGTTTTCTTTATGATGTCACTCTGTGTTCAGTATATGCCATTTAAATTGTGGTATTCACCTATCCAAAGGTTATTGTGGTGTACTTGCTGTATTTTGCTTTTTTCACTTTTTATATAATTTTAACTGCATCAATGCAGTCACCAGCAGCAGCAATTTAAAGGTTCAAAAAGTATGCTTAACTGTGTAGTGCCCCAATACAATAACAAAGTAGACTAAGGACTTAAGCTAAATATTACACACTAAAAACAGATCCTGTCAAGGTAAAACTATTAATTATAAAAGCTGCAGTGGAGCTTTTGTTTTGTGAGCTGATGCCTCAGTGACACCAAAGTAAATATAGTTGTATCACGTCTGAAGTTTGACAACTGGTGCATTGCTCCTCTGCCAGCAAGTTCTGAACCTGTGATTTGATCAATAATATCTACCTAGTCAGTAAGAAAACTGACAGTAGCAATTCAAACAACTCCTATAGGAAATGGAAATGCACAGCCTGTCAGACAGAAAATTACTTTGATTTTTCATGTTATTGTTTTGTGATTAATTTAAAAAAATGCAAGGCTGTTGAATTTTTATTACTGTCTTCAAATCTTTGAAATAGAAAAATACCTCTTTAATATGCTTTGTTCAGATCTCAGGCTTGCACTTCTGAAAGGTGCATATTTTTATTTCAGAAGGATGAGCTGTATCACACTACAAATTCACCTTCAGTTCATGAAATAAAAATGTATTATTTATTCAATTAACGAAAAACAATTCTCAGTTTCTATGACACCATACAAAATAACAATTATTGCTAATTGCAGCACTGCAGTTTCACATTGTTTATTACTTGTTTGAATAAGTACGTGCATCTTGCAGATATATTTTGTGATATTTATATTGCATATATTTTAATTTCTATAATTAGATTTATTATATATACAAAAATATCAAAAAAATTATCAGCATTAGTTTCTTTTCATTTCCTCATTTTAATTGTAAAGTGGCATGGTTGCTCATTGGTAGTACATGGAATTTACATGTACCCCCCAAATCTATGAGGGCAAATCTACACTGGGTGAGTGCAAATGTGCCTTGTCCAGGGTTACTTTCAGCCTTGTGTCTGATGCTGCTCGGAGACTCTTGTATTATATTAAGCATGTTCAATAATGGATGATCCCTGAAAATTTTTCAGATATACTATATTCGTCTACATTTTGGTATTTCATTCGTAAAAGCATAAATATGGGACTGTAAAATGTCTCCGTATAAGGTTATATTTCCCAGGTCTAGTCAATAATTTAGGCAGAACACAACTGCTTGTAATTCTGAAATAAACCTTGAGGCGTTACAAAACTCTGAGGCATTTTAAAGAGATCATGGGAAATACTGTTGATACATGCATTAAATTGCAAAAAAAAAACAATAGGATCACCAGCTGCACAGATCCTGTCCATTGGGGTGCAGACTCAACATGTCTTGTTAACTCCATGAAAACAAAGTCTAATGTTAGTACCTGTTCATATCAGTTCCACAATGATATAATACAGTAGGTCCATCACTGAACTCCCAGACAAGAACTTTGAAGGATGTCACAGACAGTCATTTTTTTCTCATTTGGCCATCTTTCAGCTTTTCTTGTTAATTTGACTGGAATGAGTAGAGGTGTGAGCATGCTCTTTGATAGACTAGCATCACATTCAGGAAGTGTTCTTGCCTTGTATCGAAATTAATACAACCCCAATTCCAATGAAGTTGGGACGTTGTGTAAAACGTAAATAAAAACAGAATACAATGATTTACAAATCCTTTTCAACCTATATTCAATTACATACACTACGAAGACAAGATATCGAATGTTCAAACTGATAAACTTTATTGTTGTTTCGCAAATCTTCACTCATTTTGAATTTGATGCCTGCAACACGTTCCAAAAAAGCTGGGACAGGGGCATGTTTACCACTGTGTTATATCACCTTTCCTTTTAACAACACTCAGTAAGCGTTTGGGAACTGAGGACACTAATAGTTGAAGCTGTGTAGGTGGAATTCTTTCCCATTCTTTCTTGATGTACAACTTCAGTTACTCAACAGTCCGGGGTCTCCGTTGTCGTATTTTGCGCTTCATAATGCGCCACACATTTTCAATGGGAGACAGGTCTGGACTGCAGGCAGGCCAGTCTAGTACCCACACTCTTTTACTACGAAGCCACACTGTTGTAACACATGCAGAATGTGGCTTCGCATTGTCCTGCTGAAATAAGCAGGGACACCCCTGAAAAAGATGTCGCTTAGATGGCAGCATATGTTGCTCCAAAACCTGTATGTACCTTTCAGCATTAATGGTGCCTTCACAGATGTGCAAGTTACCCATGCCATGGGCACTAACACACCCCCATATCATCACAGATGCTGGCTTTTGAACTTTGCGCTGATAACAATCCGGATGGTCCTTTTCCTCTTTGGCCCGGAGGACACGACATCCATGATTTCCAAAAACAATTTGAAATGTGGACTCGTCAGACCACAGCACACTTTTCCACTTTGCGTCAGTCCATCTCAGATGAGCTTGGGCCCAGAGAAGCCAGCGGTGTTTCTGGGTGTTGTTGATATATGGCTTTCGCTTTGCATGGTAGAGTTTTAACTTGCACTTGTAGATGTAGCGACGAACTATGTTAACTGACAATGGTTTTCTGAAGTATTCCTGAGCCCATGTGGTAATATCCTTTACAGAATGATGTCGGTTTTTAATGCAGTGCCGCCTGAGGGATCGAAGGTCACGGGCATCCAGTGTTGGTATTCGGCCTTGCCGCTTACGTGCAGAGATTACTCCAGATTCTCTGAATCTTTTGATGATATTATGGACAGTTGATGATGAAATCCCTAGATTCCTTGCAATTGTATGTTGAGAAACGTTGTTCTTAAACTGCTGGACTATTTGCCCACGCAGTTGTTCACAAAGTGGTGAACCTCGCCCCATCCTTGCTTGTGAACGACTGAGCCTTTTGGGGATGCTCCTTTTATACCCAATCATGACAAACACCTGTATCCAATTAACCTGTTCACCTGTGGAATATTCAAAACAGGTGTTTTTTTGAACATTCCTCAACTTTCCCAGTCTTTTGCTGTCTCTGTCCCAGCTTTTTTGGAACATGTTGCAGGCATCAAATTCAAAATGAGTGAAGATTTGCAAAACAACAATAAAGTTTATCAGTTTGAACATTCGATATCTTGTCTTCGTAGTGTATTCAATTGAATATAGGTTGAAAAGGATTTGCAAATCATTGTATTCTGTTTTTATTTATGTTTTACACAACGTCCCAACTTCATTGGAATTGGGGTTGTAGTATAGGTCATGGCTCTTCTCCTTTTAAGATGAATAGATAAGAAAATATAGTATTTGAGGAAAAGTCATTGAAATATGATAAGGTTTAAGTCTGACAAGTAATTCTTCATTTTTCTGGCACCACAGATTGGCAACATGTAAGGATTTCACTGTATATTTGACAATAGACTTTGAACCTAATTTCACTCCACAGTTATTTACAAAAGTTTGCTTAAATTATAATTTGAACTGGATGAACTTTGCTTTCTATTGTTATGTTACCAGAATTTCCAGTTTGGCAATTTTTTGAACACATCTACTCTCTCTCTCTCTCTCTCTCTGTCTATATATTGTCATGCACGCACGCATAGGGAGCCACATAAAGACCCAAACTGTAGCGAGAAAACTCCAGCAAAGGGGGAAAAGCGGGGTACTAACCTTTCTCTCTTTGTTTCCCACAGAAAGAAAGAAGCAACACCACCATGAAAATGCCCAGATTCCGTAACCACATACTGCTACTTCCGTGTTCATTCCCTTCCTTCCGTCTATCTCTGATGACGTCATGGCTCCCATCCACCACCTCGGTTCCTTCCCAGCATTCCTTTATGTCAATTCCGGTCCCACTCCATAAATGTTCCCCACTCCGCCATTTTGACTGTCTGATGTATTGTGTAATATTTCTGACCTGAGTAATTTAGCAAAACTGTACAGTATACAGGGCTGGACAAACCCCAAAACTTTATGCTGTGTGATTACTTTATTTACTATATATATATATATATATATTATACAGTGGAACCTCGGGTCACAAACGTCTCTGAACATGTACAAATCGGAATACGACCAAAAAGTTTGCCAAACTTTTGCATCTGTTCACGACCACACACTCGGGTGACGAACAATCCAGTTTCCCTTCCGGTTCATACGCGCCAATGATTTCCGCACATGTTCAGTCTCTCCCTGTGCATTCACTGTGAACTCTTTGTGCTCTATTTCGTTTCCCTTCCGGTTCGTCTGCACCAGTGATTTACGCACATGTTCAGTCTTTCCCTGTACAGTGCATTGTTCTCGGTAAGACGTGCATCACGCAGATGGACTTTACCTCAAAACTGTAATGTCCTTTCCACCCACTTCCTTCATACCAGAACTCGACTCATGCAAGGTTAGTTTTTGTATAAATTACGGATTTTTCAAATCAATCGGTTTGTAAGGCTGTTAGCGTGAACTCCTGCAATGTTATTTTCTTGGTTGTTTATGGTTGGTTTTTAAATAAAGTTTCGGATTTGTTCAAATGTTCCTTTTTTTCCCTGTGCTTAAAACTCATTAAAAAAAGTGTTTACAGCGATCGGTTCGTAAGGCTATTAGCGTGAACTCCTGCGATGTTACTTTCTTGGTTGTTTATGGTTGGTTTTTAAATAAAGTTCAGATTTGTTCAAATGTTCCTTTTTTGCGGGTCTCCACAATATATATAATATATAAAATCCTAAACCTAAAAGAGCAACGATTTTATGTCACGCTTTAAATCGGGCTTATTTTAAAACCTACATATATATGTGTGGTATCATTCATTTCAGAATTTATCGAACTTTAATGTGATGTTGTTAGATTTTCAGATTCTTATTCCATTTTTAAATTATAAACTAAAAAATATCAAGAACTCATGTCCCGTGATACGATACTTTGTGCCAAAAGATTTAATCACGCCCGGGGCCAGAAATAAAAGACAGAGAGTAGGACAGCTGCTATACAAGCTTTTAAATGTTCGAAGCGCCATGCGAGATGTAGATCACATGGCACGGCAGCAGCAGTAAGCCAGCAGCTGATCGAGCAAAGAGGAGGTAAAAAAAAAACTGTATTTGTTTCCCATTGTATCACCATTTAAGAGGGGGTTTCAGGAGGAGCAACCGTATCTGCTTGGGGAGCATTTAGCCCCCCTCTTCACAACGCAAGCGACAGAGAGTCAAAGTGGCGGGCACGTATCGCAGGCTGGGGCAGTTGGGGAGCGAAGTGAGCAGTGGGGGAACCCCCTAGTTTTCCATTATAAAATGATTTATTATAACTCAAACAATATGTCATTTCTTCCTCTTAGTACCGTTTGGGTGCCATCTCCTGTGACAGCCAGTTGCCTTTGTTGGTTGTTAGTGATGCATCCTGTCCACAATGACCATCTGCACCAAGAGGTTACCTACAGTGATGGCCTATTTGATGTGTTGTGGAAAAAACCTTTGTCTATTTTCAAAGAAATTATTCCCTGAAATCAGATGAAAATGCAGAATAATACTTTATTTGCACATTGATGTGTGCAAATGTCTCAGTCCATGGAGTGAGTCCTCAATAATACAATTCATTCCCTTTCACACTTTTCTATTACCATTACCTTGTCTAACTCATCACATTATCTGACTCTTAATATGCAGAATTCTTTGATCTTAACCAATCAAGTATTGCCACCAGTAACTTTATGTCGATTCTTCCATTATTCTAAACATCGCTTCATTACTAGAGGTGTCCTTCAGGGTTTCCCATTGGTCTTCTCACTGCTTCACAATAAGGGTGTTTGGGCTTTCTCACTAGTTTGTCCTCGCTCTCTTAAGGGGGTGTTCATTACTAATTTACTTCATTTTAACCTTAACAACTACCTTGGTGGCTCCTCTAAGATGAGGCAATAGCCTCACGTACCCAGTCTTAAAACAACATTTAGTTAACCCTATCGTTACCTTCAGTCCTTTTCCTTATGTTATAATGAATTTATTATCACAACTTCATAGAGGTATAAACTTGTATTGAATTGAAAAAATTGTCATGTATTGATTCAAATATTTGGTTAAAATTCTATAGATGGTAGCATCCTTCCTGGCCAGCCTGATCCTCAGGCCTGTCTCAAATACAGCATATATTCAAAGTTTTTTCAGTCACACACTGCAGTGTGCACTCTGTTGGGGTACCAAACATAAAATATATCTACAAAATGCATGAAAAAAAAACTGCTGAATATCTAGAAAGACTTCCATTTGAATAGATAGAAGTTGGGAAATGATAGGCTCTGATTTGGTTAAACATTTCTGGAGAGTGTTGGGGGCTTCTTTTAAAGATGCACAAGCAGATAGAGTCAGATTCTGTATCAGTCTTCCTGTAGCGGTCCAGTGCCACTAAGATTTACACAGTCGATTTATTTTTTTTTTGGTGGAGATCCCAAGGACACACCCAGCCTTGGCCCAACCTGCACACACTCACAAGCAGAGACACAAAACCAATGAATGCATAAATAATATATTAAATAAAAACATAATACAAAACAACAACAATCAGACAAACCTCCCCTTTCCCCTGTGGCGATACAGTTGTAGCATAACAATAAACCACAACAATAAACAATCAGAACAATGTCCTTATACAGTCCAATACAGCAAAAGCAGGTGAAATGGTATGGTGTGAAGATGAGAATCCCAAGAACAGCTTCTGTAGAAACAGTCCTCCCGGTAGTCCTGAGCGATGAGGGGTGAGATTTCCAGGAACGTTCCTTTTGAAGATGCACGACAATTAACCCACCACTATACACACGACAGGCAGGCATGAGACAGTCCCTGCATCCTAATGGGAAACAATCCAGAGCACGATTTAGACTACACGTTGGACAGAATAAACAAAAACACTAATCTCTTGATGCTCCATCAGGCCCCCCTTTTCAACTTTCCTACTGGCCTCTTTTGTCCCCAGCAGCCCTTACTTCCGGTTCAGTCATCCTATGCGGGTAATCCCCCTTGGGCTACTGGGAAATGGAGTTCTTCCCACGGTAGCACTGCTACAATCCATTTCTGAGTCTTTGATGCTGACTTTAACTCTTTGAGGGCTGAATATTTTTTCCAAAAAACTCAGTTTTCTGAAAAGCACCCAATGCACTGGTTTCACACATAAATCAACATAAAACATTTGTTGCTACATGCTGTGGCTGCTGTTGGCACCTGTTCGGCATCTCTGGCAGCAGTGACTGCGCAGGGGCTGCTCGAAGGCCAGCAGGAATGCATGGCAGGCTGGCTACCTCTCTGTCTTCACACAGCAGGTGGATGACAGTGGCAGTCACAATGTGACACAATGTGGTTTGTACCTCTTGTCATCATAAGTGGTGGTCCTCCTAGGCGAATGCTGCTGTAGGCATATCCGCTACACGAACGTGTTCAGCACCACGATTACTGGGGACCGATAGGCTGATACTGGTACCTCACTTTCGTTTTCCATCTCCAGATCACTTGCATCAAACTCAGAGTCTGAAAAGTCAGAGTCTGATTCAGCAATAATACGTAAAATATCCATGGAGTATTTTGCTTTGTACATTTGCTTTAGTCTGTTGCTGCCATTTTCGAGGCTGTTTGCTCTTCACTGCTCATGCACGAGGTCAAATCAACAAAGATACATACCTTTCCTTCAAGCAAAGAAGAGTAGAACTAAACCATAAAGGTGAGTTTTGTCGCAGTTTACAGCTGATTACCATCCTGTACCCCTAAATTTCGGCAAAAGTCAATATCAGCCCTGAACGAGTTAAAGGAGCAGCAGACACACATTACACATCAGCTTTAAAATGCAACCCCATCTTGGGTTCTCTTTTGGATCATAAAATAGAAGCCAAGTTGTCATCACCAAGCCAAGTGGGGTCTTAATCAATACTAACAAAGCCAATTGTAACCATATTGTGTTACGTTGTTCTCATTTTGTAAAAAATGTTACTTGCTTGGGCGGAACGGTGGCGCAGTGGTAGCACTGCTGCCTTGCAGTTAGGAGACCCGGGTTCGCTTCCCGGGTCCTCCCTGCGTGGAGTTTGCATGTTCTCCCCGTGTCTGCGTGGGTTTCCTCCGGGCGCTCCGGTTTCCTCCCACAGTCCAAAGACATGCAGGTTAGGTGGATTGGCGATTCTAAATTGGCCCTAGTGTGTGCTTAGTGTTTGTGTGTGTCCTGCGGTGGGTTGGCACCCTGCCTGGGATTGGTTCCTGCCTTGTGCCCTGTGCTGGCTGGGATTGGCTCCAGCGGACCCCCGTGACCCTGTGTTCGGATTCAGTGGGATGGATGGATGGATGGATGTTACTTGCTTTTCACCTGTGTTGTGTGCTTCAGTTATCACATAAACCGGATTACTCCCTTTCAGGATAATTCTTTATTCCTCAAGCTACCATGCCAAGGTTAAAATAAGTCAAATTTCATTATATTCATTAACTTTTCATAAAGCAGTTTTAATAGAATGTTAGTAAGGTTATCACCATATCCATTGGGTTTTCCTCCCTTGACCAAAGATATAACTTTGGGGTTATTTACATTGTGTGTGTGTGTGTTATTTACAAGGATTGAACCAAAGGTGCCATCAAAGGTGGTGTAGATATTCACAATTTAAGACCCATTTTGGTGCCCTTGGTTTTCAGAGCTTAGAATAGCTTTGTCCTGACTCACACCTAGACTATGAGCCTTCAATTGAGCACATACACCCTAAATTAACATGGAACATTTTCCCTAATATAAAGCAATGAAGGCTGGCAGAGGTGTTGCTTAAAAGTGTACTTGAAATAATGTGATGAAAGAGTATTAATGAATACAGAAGCATGGTGAAACTGGAAAAAAGACCATTTAAGTAGAGATCAGGCAAAAACTGCAATTAGAAGAGCAAATCTTTTTTTTGTACACACATTATAAAAGTCAGAGCATGGTAAACCTTAGTCAAAAGAAGACGAGAAAAGATGGATTCAACACATAAACTAAAGGAATGAATCAGTGATTAAGTCCTTTGCAAGTGCAAGCAGACTACTGAAATATATTTCAATTAAGACTTAATGCATCTCGGGTGACTGATTTGTCAGGCCTGATCAAAAATGTTGCTGGAAATGAGGCGCAGCAATGACAGGAAAGATAAATAATACATATATTATTATCTAAGGTGGGGTATAGAATTAGAAATTGCACAGGATGAAAAATACTAATGAGTCGCAGTAGACTCATCATTCTCTATTGATTCTCAATCATCAGACAGCCAAATGGTGTAGTGAGTTACATATATCTAGGAGTCTGAAGAAGAAATCTAAAGAGATTATTCTAAAAATATATAATCTAAACAGAAATGTAACACACTGTTTAACTTTTATTCTCAAAATTACAAAAAAGACAAAAAGATTGCCCCTTAATTTGACTAAATCACTGGTGGACCACTGATAATACTGCACATTTTTCAAATGTGTCCTCTAGGCAGCATAAGCATTCACAATTTTTTATGACAAAGTGATTTTTTTTCTTTCTTAGTATCACTATACATGTTTTTGCTTACAGATTTTAATTATAAAAAGAAACAGAGCTTTTTAACTTCTCCCAAAAGTCTATATCTATTTTTGTTTTTGATTGAACATTCAGTGATGCACTTGATTTGGTTTAGAATTTTTTTTAATTAAAAATATGTCAAGTTATATCATCTGTCCTGTGACACTGGTAGGGCCATGTAATGGACTATTTTCTAATTAGAATCTTATATTTAAACATTTTAAATAACAAACTTTCACTGTTCCTGCCCTGGGAATCAAGTCTATGACCTTGCTCTTCTAAGCCCTATTATGAAGTGTGAAGCTGCTGATTCTTCAGCAAGTAGTGGTGATGTCACCATGTGAATCTTGTATCGGGTTAACTCCTGCATTATGTGTTCAAGTGGGAATTGCTTATGACCCTTTTAGCTTCTTACCCTTTATCATCTTAGAAGGCGCCTCCTTTGTATAGACAAGATGAGTCCTTATTATACAAGATGTGGCTAATACCTCTAAATACAGTAGCTAATTAGCTACCTTTTGCTAGAAGAATATTAAGCAACTGATAAAAATGTAGCTGTATAATGGCACAGAGGATTGTGCTGTCATTTCATAACTCCAGGAACCACAGTGTGATTTCTGGCCTGATCACAGTCTGTGGAGCTTGTAGTCTTTTTCTGGTCTGTGTGACTGCCATTGTGGAACTCCAGCCTTTTTCAGTCTCCCTGAGTTAATATGTACATTTTTATTACCAGAGCCTGTTTTAGTCTCTTTTTTCCGGAAATGTTAATACTATAGGTTCACTCTCTTCCCATTTGCTTAGGTTTTGGCTACATTTCTTTATAGCCCACTTTTCTCAGCATCACACTACACCTTTTGATTGCATTATTTTTAAATGAACCGACCATGTAAATGTAGTTCAAAAGATATACGATATACTTCGGAAATTATAAATAAAATTGATTTGCACCTCTTCACATTTGTTTTCATTTTCTCATTATTAGGTATGACACCCTTTTCATTTTTTCATTGAATTTTCTTTTCACTAATACATTTGGATTAGCTTGTTTCAGGCCTCTTGGCTAACAGCTTTTGAATCTACTAGTTCTGTTACAAAATGTTGTTCAAGAACAGGTGCCTAGTAAACTGCATTAAAGTGTGTTCCATTACGGCATTCTTATTGTTTTTTCCACACATTTACATTTCACTGTGTCATTCATTTATAAAATGCCATGTGTGCAATGACAGTGTTTCTTAACCTTTATCAGGGTTAACTATATATATTTAATGATGACCCACAAGTGGGGAAGGGGTGAACCACCCTTGGTGAATCGAGTGTGAATGTAATAGTGGAGTGATGGTACAATGGTTCTCCATGATGAATTGAGCATGAATGTAAGATTAGGGTCTCTGTTTGTGAAACTTCAGCAAATATAAACAAGGATTAATATCACGCAACACTGTCTTTCACTTAGGCGACCCACTTATGCATTCAACAACTGCAACCTGCAACTCACCGGTGGCAGCCCATGACCCCTAAATGGTTGATAAACACTGTGCTATGAGATTGTTTGAAAAAAATATTTCAAACTTACACAGAGAAAGATCATCTCTCAAGCATTTTATGTTTTTGTAAAGCCTCAGCTGCTGCTTTTCTCAGTGATGCACATTTCTATAGATAAGTTTTAAAGAAGCTGGAGATCCATTAAACCAGTGATTCTTAATGTTTTTTGAATAAGAATTTGATGAAAGCAATGGACTCCCTTCCCCAGAAATATTCACACAAACACAACTTTGCATGCAATGAATATAATGTTCTTTATTTATCGAGATTTGATTGTCTCATACATATATGACATACACAAATTTATTATTAAACTTTAAAGTAAACAATCTAAAATTCATGCAAAAAGTAATGGCCACTCATTATAATTATGATATACAATTTTTTTGTAAAAAATTAAAACAGATCTACTACAACTATGTTTTTTTTTACTACCATTACTACTACTACTGCTAATGTCTACTCTAAATCAACAGTACCGGTCTGTACAGTGAATATAAATGTTAATTTTCATCTGACCCTCACAGACCCCTTGAAACCAGGGGTCCACGGACCTTAGGTTAGAACTACTGCGCTAAGCATTTTAACTTTTCTGCTAGCAAAGGCCAGATGAGTCCTGCACTTTATGCTTTAGATACAGTCCCAGCTATGTTTTATCTATTTAACCTGTAGCCTCAAAATTCTAGCCTTAACTTAAACAGTGCAAGCTATATGAAACTTTACATTTTTTTCAAGTCATAAAACAAACAGCCTTTTGCTGTATTTTGTTGTTAATGCTATTGCAATATCATGTGATGAGAGGACTGTTACAGTCATTACCCATTTAGACTTAAATGCAGCTTTTGACATGACTAACGACAGAATTCTACTACACAGTCAGGACTCTTCTGCTGGACTATAAGACTGTGCTGTAATTTACTAACTATGTATCAAATAATTTTCGTTACATACAAAGTATGATGGTACAATCAAAATTGTCTGGAACTAGATATAATCTTCCCTCATGTGCAGTGTTTGGATCAATATTATTAGGAATCATAAAATCCATTTTTGCTGGCACGCAGTTAACAGTCTGTTGTATTTACTAATAAAGCCTAATATCTTGCCTTAAGAAATAATTTCAAGTAACATTAATTTCAATTAAGTCTTTAAATTCATACAAAATAAAAGTTTTATCTGTAGGAGAAAAATAGAACTCAAATGTAAACTCGGAGACTTATTCATTAGACTTGGAATGCAGGTGTTGTTTTCGGCAGTAAAGTGTTGTTTAGTCTACAAATGACCAATCTTGGTATAGTATGCTGGTTTCTTCATCCAGAGATGATCTGCTGGACTGTAGTATGTATGCTGTTCACCTACTTTTTTTAATTCCAGTAGACCGTCCTGAATCGTCTGCTGGTAAAAGATAATGTGTCCAACCATTAGGAAAGGGTTAACTAGACTGGAAGATATGGTGTAAGAAACTGTAGCAAAGTATGATACCAAATCCAAAGCACAGATGCAGAAACTATGTGAAAAAAAGAACAGGCTGAAGTTGATAGTCAAGAGATGTATCATAACCAAAACCTAGACAATAAATTGTTAATGAAGCCGGTAAGAGAACAGCTAGTCAATAAGCAAATGAGGGTAACTATTAAGTGCTCCCACATCAAAGATGTTCAAGGCAAAATCCTTAATCTCAGATGTTGTAATCAATGCGAAGTGGGGTTATAAAGTGTAGCATCAGTGATGTGCCATATAGTGTCCTCTGGGAGTAACATCCCTAGCAACAGTGTATAGTATGTTATCACAACTCAGCCATTACATGCTGAAGTTTACAAATTGAATATAAATGCCAATACGACAAACTTCAAAATTAATGATTTGCTGATTTGCTTGCTTGCAGTAAAAGCAAAGCATTATTTGATGTTTAATACCTCCAGTTTTGTCATGGAATCACACTGCAATCCATTCCAGGTTGCGCATTTTGCATCTGCAAACCCATGACATCTGGATTGCAAAAGCCCTGAGAAGATGTTACTCTATAATGGGAGCAACAAAAGAAGTTCCGCTCTTAGCTGTGAAGAAACTGCCTATGAGACTGCAAGCGGAGGGTTCCTGGTGACAGCAGCTTCCTCTCTCACCCACCCTTCTGCAAAGCACCGTCATTACACTTCCAAAAGACCACAACAGGGCACCATAAAAAATGTAGTTAAATTGGTCAAAGACATAACAAGTCATTCCTGGGGGCTTCCTAAAAGTACTTGCTGGCCTCTATATTGACTAAAACTACAGTGATCTTAGAGAAGACAAAGAGGCCAGTGCATTGACAAGGAGTGTGGAGTGTAAGCAGAGGATGAGGAGTTCGAGGGTAAGCAGAGAGGGTTCCTTGCACCCAGCCACCTTACATGATAGAAGTTTTGAATTACTGCATGGTATGCCCAAGTGGAGAGCAAAAATTGTCAAAAAAAAATCTGGCCACAAGTTGAAACTGTAATTTTTACTTTATTAAATGTGAAAACAAGGAAACAAAATAAAAACCCAATATTATTTAATTTTAAAAAAAGATAGAATCCAAAATATCAAATTCCAAATACAAAAATAAATCAAAAAACTAATTTCAGAATGCAAATGCAGACAAAAGAAATTCATTAACATTAACAAAGAGAGGAGGCTGAAATTCAAAGAAAAAAAACCCTTAAGGAAAAAAAAAACAAAAAACCAAAATGTCTATATTTATAGTTTGGCCAGGGCTCTGAACCTGGTCTAGATGGCTTTCATTTTTTTTCTTTGTTATGTAATATTTCATGAGTCAAGTCATTTTGAATATTGTTTTGTTTGTCTATTTGATATTATTTAGTTATGAGTTTAATATGTTCTGTAGTTCTTCAATTATGTTTTTTGGATTCTTTATACTGAAGTAAGGCGGCACTAGACATGGTAGCTTTTAAAGGTTAAATAGAACAACAACATTTATTTATATAGCACATTTTCATACCAGTGATGTAGCTCAAATAGCTTTAATAAGATGAAGAAAAAAAAGAAAACATATAAACATTTGGCAATGCTAATTATCAAAGAATAAAGTAAGGTCCTATGGCCAGCGAGGACAGAAAAAACAAAAAAAACAAACAAAAAAAAAATCCAGATGGCTGGAGAAAAAAACAAAATCTGCAGGGGTTCCAGGCCACAAGACCGCCCAGCCCCATCTAGGCATTCTACCTAACATAAATGATCTCATTCAGTCCTCATGGTTTTCAGGCTTCACATGGAAGAACTTGATGATGACGGTCATGTAGACCTCTGGCCTTTAATCCATTAATGTAGGGACTGCATGGTGCTTTGATTAAGTGGTGGTTGCGGAGGTCGCCACCACAGAAAACTGCAAAGAGAACAGCAGAGAAAGTAGGGGTTAGTACGGATTTTGGAGAATTGAAGAAAAAAAAAAGATAATTAAATCCATATACAGAATATCAGAGTTAAACTAAAATGAAGCTATGAGAAAGCCATGTCAAAATAATAGATTTTTAGCAGTTTCTTAAAGAGCTCCACTGTATTGGCCTGGTGAATTTCTATCAGAAAGCTGTTCCTGATTTTAGGTGCATAACAGAAGAAGGTCGCCTCACCACGTCTTTTAAGTTTAGCTCTTGGAATTCTAAGCAGACACTCATTTGAAGATCTAAGGTTACAATTTGGAGTGTAGGGTGAAAGGCATTCCGAGATATAGGATGGAGGGAGATTATTTAAGCTTTGTAAACCATAAGCAGCATTTTAAAGTCAATTCTAAATGACACGGGTAACCAATGTAGTGACATCAGAACTGGAGAGATGTGCTCAGATTTTCTTATCCTAGTTAAGATTCTATCATCTGCATTCTGCACTAGTTGCAATCGATTGATGTCTTTTTTGGGTAGTCCTGAGAGGAGTGTGTTACAGTAATCTAGTCGACTAAAAACAAAAGAGTGAACTAATTTTTCAGCATCTGGCAAAGTTACAAGGAGTCTAATTTTTGCTATATTTCTAAAGTGAAAAAATGATGTCCTAGTAATCTGATTAATATGTGATTTAAAATTTAGGTCAGAGTCAATAGTTACCCCTAAATTAAGCAGACAGCACATGAAATGGGGATTTTGTATTGCGTTTGTCTCTTGTTCTTTAGCTTTCAATTTTGCATTTATGATTGGATTCTATGGTTTACTACTGGATTTCACTGTAAGTTACTGTACTTTAATTTGATGTTGGAGTTCTTGCTATCAAGTTTGCCTTTTAGGCAAACATTGCTTTCCCTCTTTACTCCTGTCTGTAGTCTTCTTTGCATAATTTTTGGATTCTGAATAAATCTTTAAACTTTAAATGAATTTTTTGTTTTCAAGACCAAATTTTTTTTATGATTTCCCCTCTCCCTTTGTGAATATCTTTCACTTTAAAGCCTTTTTCTCACTATTGGGATTGTGGCGGCTATAAGCCTGCAACTAAAGTTCGAGGCTATGCTCCTTTAGAGTGGAGAAAGCTACACTGTTGGCACAGATGTGAGTGGGAGAGCAGGTCTTGTTTTTGAGACGTTTAATCTTTGGGCATTTGTGATAAGGCTTAGAGAATCTAAACAAAAATGTTTAAAAGTTCAATAGACCACAACAACCAAAACGTATTAGGAGAAGTTGGTTAATGCCACTGAGCCTGAGCAGTGTTGACAGGTTCTTAATTTAGCCTTCAGCTACTGCCATTAAACCTAATGCAGCATCCCAAGGCAGTTACCTAGTTTGATATCTTGTCCATTATTTTAACAAAAAAGTGACATTACATGCAAGTAATTAAAAAATTACAAAAAAGAGTCATTCAAATTGTAGTGTTATGGATTTTATGTTTTAATTTTTGCGCACACAAACAAAGACAAACTTTTTCTTTATAAATTTATAAAGAAAAACAACGGAAGTAATTTTAAAGAAAATGCTTAAACAAAAAGTAAGAGACACAATACAAAAGGGGTAGGAAACAATACTGCAGGGCGAGACCCATGACAGGCTGTAACAGGACTCACAGAAAACCATCTGTAGGTAGACCATAAGGGTAAGTAGGCTGTCAGGTTCCCCTTTTGTTTATACTTTTTTGTTTTCTTGTGTGTCATTAATTGCTTTTAACTGCTTGGGTTCTGTGGTGGTTGCACAAGTTATTTACATTATTTTCTTTATTGTTATTGGTGGTTTTATGTAATGACTTGCACTTTACCTGATAACTGCAACTTTCTACTTAAGATTGTTTGTCTCTATATAAATGGTAATCCTAAATTGTCCACCGTTTGCATTATTTTCTCAGTTTTAAAGGACAAAAGCCTACTTATAATGAAATGTATTTTATGTTTGGGATGCAAACATCTTCAATCTGTTCCCCTCCTTTTATTATCTTGGACTTAAAACAAAGTCAGAAACAAACACAAAATTTCAGACAGTGTTTAAGAAGATTATTTTTTTCTTTTCAATTATAGTGTACTCCATAAGTCATTTTATTAAAACAAAAAAAAAACTGAAATCAAAGAGCAGTAATTTTCAAAAGTTTCATCTGCCCACTGAGAAACTCTGCATGCTTGTTTTCAGATTGCGTGTCTTTAATATTACTTATTTAGTATTGTTTTTCAGACTCTTTAAAGCTTTCTCAGAAGGAAGGGAATGCTAGCTGTGCAGGTAGGTTACAAGGAGACTAATTGCAATAACTGGAAATTATTTTTTCATATATAAACTATATATGAAAAACTAAGCAGTTGGGAAATACACATTTCAAGTACAAATGTTCTAATGAACAGAAGAAAAAAGTATACTGACAAAATTAGTTGTTTGCCAGCGGATATCTTAAAGTCAATTAAGATGAGCTCAAGTTCGCTAGATTGAAAAGTAAAAGAAAAAGCCCTCCCATTACATTTGGGTTAGTTTAATATAATAGTAGGCAGGCAACCAAGAGCAGAACTGTGATGTTGTTTAATATTTTATATTGTAACAACTATTTGTAAATTGTAATTTAAGAAATAATTAGTGACTTAGAGAAAGAAATAGCTTTCCTAGAGCAGATCATGTTTTAGGAATGCTATCTCTGATAAGAACCTTTTTGTTAAGTGCTACTCTGGCAGTGTAATTTGTGGTAGGGCGGTTAGAAGCATTCATCTATCTGCTTGCAACCAGTTTTATATAACTGCAAGACAATCTATGAGCCACCTTCCCAGGAAGGCCATAAATGGATCAGCTAGTCTGAGATGAAATGGCCGTCTAGTGGGATGGAATGCAACTGAATTTTGCTGAAAGAAGAAGTGGTAAGAATTAGGGAGCTGGTTTCAGGATTGTGGTTGATTGGGACTGGTTGTGAATCAGGAGGGTCACAACGTCCCAATTGTTAATGACGTGTTTGATGAGTTTGGCCTCTCTATCTGTTTTTCTCACCATTCTCCATTTGGCGAATTGCTCTCCCACTGCAGCCATATTCGGACAGACTACTTGGCCCTATAGAGATGATTACTTGAAGAGAGCTGACCAGAAAGAATACACGTGTAACTCCCAGTTTATGTGCTGCCAGAAACTACACATATAACAATATCATGTTGTTTGTTTGTCAACAAACTAAAATTTCATATTTGGAGTATATTAACTATAATACATAACAAATACAAGTGTTGCTCTTTCACCTGCCTGTTCTTTTACTGTCTCAAATTGCATGCGGTTATAGATGTAAAAGAGAAGGGGGAAGTACTGAAATACAGGACCTGACAGTGTGGTAAAATTTGAAATCTGAGACATTTTGTTAAGGGCTACGTAATAAAGAGTATAAAGAGGAGTACTGGGTCATCCTAGGACCCGAGTACACAAAACAACCTGTGATTTTTGGTATTTTATTTTTATTTCAAGCTCTTCTTTATTAATCATGTTGCATGCGTGTATGTACAAGTTTTTACATTATAAAATTCATTTTTGTTTTTATTTTTGCTTTCAATGATGTTTTGATGAAGTTAAAATTATTTCACTTATGTTCACACCGCCATTTTGTTTTTTATGGGCCCAGCCATATTGGATATTGCTTTGTTTACTGTTGCTGTTGCAAGACAAGCAAAGTGCAGGAGGCATGATGTTGTCATCATCACAGCTGTAAAAAGGTCAGCATTGTGCACTTCCAGGTTGTCCAACATTGTGGATAAACGTATAACTTGCTATTTTTTCTTTGGTGTTTGGTTCTCTAACTGTTGAATTTCTTGCATCTCCTTTTTGACTACAAGCATTGCCTAGAATTTGGTGCTAGTACTCTGTATTTTCAATCTCCTGAATTTTTGTCTTGCCTTTTTGACTAACATAATATCTCTCTGGATTCGCTACCCTTGTGGCCTACCATTTTCTCCATTTCTGGCATGGCAAAGATGTCCTAGTTTCCAATGCCAAAGCCATTATTATTGTTTAAAATTTCAATGTTCAATCTCAGTTTATAATTACTACAAAAAACTTATCCTGTTAATTTTTTTGGTGTGCTTTGCCTATCTATAGCCGTATTATGCTGATTTGACTTTGACATGTTTAATAAGCAAAAAGCAACTGACATTCATCATTTAGATGGTGCTATTCAGTGTGTCCAAGGCTATAGTGGAGTATTTATACATCAGTTATCTGAACTTGCTTAAAATTTCACTGATAGCAATACCGTGTAATGGCAGTATCAGATTCAAGAATTAAATAATCTAGCATTAGATACCTCCAGTGCAGGGCACTCTCAGGTAAACACAAGAAACACACACTTATGCCAGATAAATGTAAAAATGGCAAACAAACCAACATGTACGTCTCTGGGATTTGGGAATGAGGAGCATGGGATAAAAACACAGAGCTTTAGGTGCCTCAAAGCATGGGAGAGACCAGGAGCATCAACAAATAGACATGCTTCAGAAGGAAAGTGGAAGTCAAAGGGGAGTTACTCATGCATGAACCTGAGTAATTAGAACTCTATAATTAGAACATTATAACAGTTGTGAAGAGAAAAAGAAATTCAGCCCAAAATGTTTGTCCATCCTCTTCATCTAGATTTTCCACTAGAACATCAAGTTGAGACCTGAAGGTCCCTAAAGTCCTACTCTCCACCATATTACTTGGTAAACGTATTTTAAATGTCTATGGTTTTTTGTGTGAAGAAACACTTTGTAACATTTATGTGAAATCTGCCCTTAACAAGTGCCAGCTATGCTTCCTGTGTTAAATGTCAAAGCCAAGGGACACCCCAGGACTTTCAGTCACATAACTCAGAATTAATATAAAAGAGGGACTTTTAACTAAAGGATAATTCTATTTATGCCAAGAAGAAGAGAAGGAACTAATGATCAACTGAAACAGTAACTGGGAGAATGGATTTATAAGCATCTCTAAACCTGCTAACTTTAGATCTTATTGTTAAATGATAAATAAGATATTGAAGGAGGAATTTTGCACCATAAAGCGTGGTATTGCTCCTTAGCTATGCTAACTGAGAAAAAGCAAACTGAACTCTGCTAATTTCTGGTGAAACTATGTTCTTTATTATTCTTGAACACCCCTTTAATTATTAAAGGCATCCCAAATTACCTAAATGCTTCACTGTTATCACAGTATTTAAAAATATAAGTAAATTATAAATTATAACTGCAAAAAGCAAAAATCACAATGCATATTTAAACAGACCTTTTTTTTAAATTATGTTTTGGCGAAATGGTTCTCCTAGTACATTCTTCAACATTCCACTGTGCTAGAAAATGCTGATGGTTTTCGTTGAATTTAGGAATGTTCTAATGTTTTGTCAAAGATTGGTCACGACACATTCATTTTTAGTAATCGCTCTTAGTTCAACATATATAACCTTGAGAAAAATATGATTGAAGTATCACTGCAAAACACTAAGAAAATAAAAAGAATTGTAAAGCCTTAACAACAGCAAATCTCAGCAAATGCCACAATTATTTAAAAGCAGTATGAACAGCCCCACCTTCAGCTCCAAATGCTGTACCAAAATACCCAGCGTTTAGTCTTCATTTCCATGCTGTGACAGATGAAACGATAATAAAAGTGGCAAGTTGGTCATGGGCTAAAGTCTCAAATTCCAACAGTAATTTTATTTATCCTATGAAATTTAAAGAAAGCTGAATCTTTTTATCACAGTGTTGGCTCTAGAAGAATACACATTAAAACTTTTTGTAAGGTTAGGGTGAAGAAATACAGTAGCCGTTAATGATTCAACCTCTAAAAAATTATTAACACAACTTAAAGATGTTTGTCTAAAATTATTTGTGTATTTGTTAAAAAATAATTAGAAAAAGGATTTACCGAGACTTCCATTTCTTCAGTAGGCATTGAATCTGTTAATAAGTGGGTAGGGCTTTATAAGCATGCATCGATTTTTGTAACCTAAATGAAATTACAGATTAAAATGATCTCATTTTTAATGAAATTAGAAAACTGTTTCACTAAATTCAACTTAAAAATAATACATTTTATTTATACAGCACCTTTCCCATGCTCAAGATGCTTCACAGAGTCTCATAAAGAAACATCAGGTATATATAACATTGGGTATAGATGTTTCCTGAATAGAACATTAAAACAGATAAGATACAGGATATATAAAATAATTAAATAGAGTAAAAGTCAATATACCAGAATAAAATACTAGATTCAATACTAAAAGAAAGCCTAGCAAATAACATCATTTGTGGAATAACATCCACACAAATTATCTTGAGCATCTGGACAGAGAGGAAGACTGAAAGAAGGGGCAGAATGACAGGTTAAGTTAAAAGCCTCCCTGAACAGGTGAGTTTTAAGTTGTTTTATAAAAGAATTAATTGAATCAGCTGAACTCATTAATTTAGGGAGGTCATTCCAAAGTCTGCACGCTGTATAGCTAAAGGCCCTGTCACCAACAAGGGTGCAGGTTAGTGTGGGACACAATAAAATTGCCAGAATTTGAGAACCTTAGCAGGCAAACAGGAGAACAGTGATGGAGAAGGTTACTAATGTAGTCTTCTGTCAGCCCATTTAAAGCTTTGTAGGTTATTAATCGAATTTTATATTCAATTCTGCAATATACACGGAGCCAGTGGAGGCAAAGCAGGATAGGTGTAGTAAGGACTCTTGCAGCAGAGTTTTGAATCAGTTGGAACTGCGTTATAAGATTAGAAGCAGTACCTGCTAGTAGAGAGTTACAATAATCGGTGCGGGATATGATAAAAGCATGGACAAGTTTCTCAGCATTAGAAAGGGAGAGGAATGAATGAACACAGGATATGTTATGGAAATGAAAGTAGGCAAGTTTCTTAATGTGACTTATGTGGGTGGAATAAGAAAGGGAGGAATCAAAAATTACTCCAAGATTCCTTGCATTATAAGAAGGTCTGATGAGATATCACTGTCAAGAGTGACTGAGAAGGAGCTCATTTTCTTACGTTGCGCTTCAGTGCCAATTTGCAGGAGTTCAGTTTTGCTGCAATTTAATTTTAAAAAGTTCTTCTCCATCCAGGTTTTAATTTCACTGATGAAGTTTCACTATTAATATTGAAATAAAGTTGAGTATCATCTGCATAAAAACAACTCAGTCCATAGCTATGATATGGCTAAGGACAGAGCCCTGAGGACAGTGTTGTAATGTAATGAAGTAATAATACTTCGTTACAGTACTTAAGTATATATCTGTACTTTACATGAGTTTTTATATTTCTGACAACTTTCACTTTTACTTCACTACATTCCCTAAGCAAAAAGTATACTTTTACTCCAATTCATTTCCTTTATGCATCTTTGCTACAAAAAAAAAAATATATGGTTGGAACACAGACTACAAGCAAACAGCGAATCAGAGATCCTGGTTTGCAAGCACGTTGGTTAATCATGATAATGCACAGGTGCAAATGAGAGCATTGAGGTAAGTTAATTTAATTTAGTTATCATAGTTAACATTATGCCTGTTGGGATATTTAATTAATATTGCTGATCAGAGCCGTAGTGTGGCAAAATGACGGCTGGTGGCGAAAGGGAAAATAAGCGCCCTTCTTTAATCAAAATGGATAAAACAAGTTTATTGTATTCACAAAGACAACAAATATTATTTCTGAGTTTTATTTATTTCCATAAACAAATTACTATACTTTTGATAAAATTAACACAATATATAAAAAAATAAAGATTTAGGACAAAACAAAATTCAGCCATTTGTAATGGTGGATCGCTTTGTGCCCTATATACTAATATATTACACAAAATTAATTTACCTTAAATAACAGCAGAAACACACCGAGAGCGTAGAGATACGAGTAGACAGAGGATCACTATGAAAGCATAATGACTGGTTGTGCATCGCGGTTCCGACATTAAAGACGTACACTGCTCAGTTGTGCGTTTACATATTAGTGGCGTGACGGTATTCAAGCAGTGTGTCATTTTCATTGCTATTTTACTTAGAACTGCACTTTTATTTCCAACAATATCAGCTGTGATTGTAAAAGACAATATAAATACATTTCAATGTGTAAGTTGTTTACAAGATCATAAAAAGTAAAGGGAAATATCTATAAAACTTTTACTAATTTTCAGTGATATTAATGTTTTTATTAACTTTTTTTTCTTCTTTTTAACCTAAAACAACCACATCATTGATCAGCGCCCTGTCCATAATTGTGAAACACTCTTATAAGTTATTACCTGCCATTCGGATCTTTCCTCAAGTAACTACAGAGACATGCGGTCAGGGGAGGCAGGTGAAGTCATCATAAAAACTAAAAAAACTAATAATGATAACATAAAATTGTTCACTGGTCTGTGCTATAAATTTGTTTTCTGTATGATTCCAATAATTTTGATCACTTTTATAGGCAAGGTAGATTCAAATATAGGGGAGAAATGCGAGGTGCATTAGCGACGAGCCTCACCTCACCTCGGACTGCACTCTCCCTTACACACTGGGTTGATGCATGCAATTGGCGCGTGCCTGTTGCTGTCTCTCTGTATGTCGCCAATATAATGTTTTCAGACAGAGTTGATTATACACCCTGACCTTCCACAGTCTGACTAATATCTTTAATGAATGTGTGTGACATATTTAGTGTTGCTGATTGGATATAAAACTGCAGTGAAAAGGCACAAGGTGAGGCAGACAGTACTGTGCCGCACCAAAGGGGGTGGATGTGAGCCCAACAGGTGCTTGTTGCTGCTTTTCATCAACACAGAGGTTTGTTCACCTTCCAACCAGTAACAAAAGCACCAAACAGGTTTTTCTTTCTCCACAATTCACACTACTGTAATTCTCTCACCACCGCACTGTCCTCCTCCAGTCAAGTATTGCCTCTCTACCTCCCAGCTCCAACTCGCCTGGATAAGGGAGTGTGGTCCCTTTTATTACAGACCAAGAGTACTTCTGGTGCCAGGGTGATCGCCCAATCGAAGTACTTCCGGGTCACACAGAAGTCCATCACAGTAGGGAGCTTGTCTCCCTGCAGCACCCTCTTGCGGCACCCAGTGACCCTAGCAGGGATGCCCTACTGGACTACATTTCTCAGCATGCCCTGCTGACTTCCCAACAGGGTGCTGATAACCAGGGCTGCTGCCATCTAGTGTACTGAGGGAATAAAAAAAACCCAGCGATATCTTTTCTTTTTAATGGGCTGTCTGTCCACCCTTTATGGTCCTTCCTTCCAGGTCTCCTCCCTTTCCCAGCCGGGATGCCCGTCCAGTCTATATATATATATATATATATACATATATATATATATAGTGACCACACTATAATGACCACAAGGGGGCATCACTGAGCTCCGAACCTCAGTATCCAACACAGTCCTTGGTTCAAATTAACATTTTATTACACAATTATGAACCATCAAATGTCCACAACCAACCAAACCACAAATACAAACAAATGTCTCTTCTTTCCTTTCTTCCACTCCTCCTTTTGGGTGTCACCTGTTGCCTCCCAACTCCAACGCATCCAGGTCAGGCAGCAGGCTTCTTTTAAGCTGAACCCAGGAATGTTTCTGGTGTCACAGTGTGTCCTCTTTGAAGCACTTCCAGGTCATATGGAAACCAGGGAGGTCTTCCTCCGACAGCACACTCTAATGGCACCCAGGGAAGCAACAGGGCTGCACTTCTGGATTCCAGTTCCCAGGTACTCTTGCAGGTGTCCAAACTTAGATGCCTCAGGAGGAACACTGCCACCTTGCCACTGCTCCTGGTCTACAGCTTCCGCTGGTCCATCTTTCATATGAGTCCAGCCAGGTAAGAAGATGTTTCTTTATTTAGCTGGCGTGCCCGTCTGTCCTCCATGATACTTACAATATCTAGATATAAATAGCTATAGATATAGAGACATATACCCTTTCATGGTGGTGCAGATCATAGCACAGATCCTACAGTATCTTTGGCCACAACGACTAAGCCAAAATAGTTGGCAGATACTTCTCTAGACCTCAGGAACATATAAAACACCTCTGCACAATTATAATCCACTCAAAACTAGTTCAGTTCCTCCTTACCCTTTGACTTCCATGCATTGTTCAGAGTTCTACGAAGTTCCCAAACATTTCCGTAATTTTTCTGAATTCACAGGGAAGTGAAGTCTGCAGGATTCCCTCATCACTAGTGGTCACGTGCTTCTGGAGCTTTTCAATATGTGAAATTAAAATTGTAAAAGAGGGCTGCATGCAGAGAGAATCATCTGAACATCCATCCATTTTCCAACCCGCTGAATCCTAACACAGGGTCACGGGGGTCTGCTGGAGCCAATCCCAGCCAACACAGGGCACAAGGCAGGAAACAATCCTGGGCAGGGTGCCAACCTACCGCAGGACACACACAAACACACCCACACACCAAGCACACACTAGGGCCAATTTAGAATCACCAATCCACCTAACCTGCATGTCTTTGGACTGTGGGAGGAAACCGGAGCGCCCGGAGGAAACCCACGCAGACACAGGGAGAACATGCAAACTCCACGCAGGGAGGACCCGGGAAGCGAACCCAGGTCCCCAGATCACCCAACTGCGAGGCAGCAGCGCTACCCACTGCGCCACCGTGCCGCCCCCATCTGAACATTAAGGCCTTTAATTTTGTAATGACAAACAAATAAAAGCAAAAATTAATTTAGGAAACATTTGTGGTTGTGATTCTTATTTTGATTTTGACTACTACTGTAATTCTGTTTAGGGTTTTAGTTTTGACATAAGATTGCTTATCTTCACATGAATAAATTGCCTGCTTGTTTACTGACCTAGTATTTGTCCTTTAAAGAAAGATGTCCATATCTGTCACACTCCATATTTATTCTGATTCTACCACTCCAAGATAAATGTTTGGACCACATAAAGTAAGCAGCCTGCAGAATATGCATGTATTTTCTGATTTTAAAAAATTGCCAAATTAAAATACAGCAACAAAATAGATTTTAGTTAACCAGTTGTAGCAAAGCAAGGCTAAAATAATTTACACTCTGTCCATTAATTAAATTATGTATGACAGTGGACATCCTTGCTAAAGTAATCTTGAAAATATTTTAAAAGAATTCCAGGCAGTTTTTGGACACTAGTTGTTTCTTTGATTTAAGCAGATTTTGGATGAAATGGTGCAGATTCAGAAATGAGCTGTCTGATGACTTAAAAGATGAAATCTCTAGTCATTAACTTGATTGCAATGTTGAAGGCATGATTAGTATTGCTCTTAAATTAGGAACCAACATAGCTGACAGGAGATAGGAAAAGATGCTAAACTAGTATAGACTCTCAGGTGCAGTCAATAAAAGTCAATATATACAGTAGATGATTCAAAATATCTGTGTAAATGAATATCTAATTTAAGAAGAAAAAAATGACATATTAATGGGTAGTTGTTTAAACTGGAGAAGGCTGATAACAGTATCAGTCATTGATCAGCTCTCCCTATGTTGGACTCCTTAGGGTTGATAATGTTTTTGCCAAAAATATTCATGGTCTTCTTGTTCCAGCAGTCATTAACAATGGCATTCACACCCAAGCAATAACAACTACTTAGACTGAGCAGACTAATCTTATTAGCTCAGCACTTCTACAGTATTTAAAATTTACCCGGTTCCAACAGATAAAAGATAAAGAGAAAACCATATATGTTGTACCCACTGGCATTGGGTTTATTGATTCAGTTACTGCCTGGTTGAGGAAAAAAATAGGAGTTTCTTCCCAAGAGAAAAACCTTATTTTTAATGCTGTAATACACAATTCCAAAATTGATTATCAATGTCAATGTCACTTTATTTATAGAGCACATTTAAAACAACATCAGTAATGCTGCAGCCAAAGTGCTTTACACTAAAACATACAAATAAACATAAAATAAATAGAATAAAATACAATAAAACACAATACAAAAAGTAGTACATTAAAACAACAAACAAATGATTAAGAGGAGTGAACCATCAGTATCACTGAAGGTCACGGAAAGCTAGAGAATAGAAATTCATCTTCAATCCAGTTTTAAACAGTTGAATTGAATGTGACTCCTCCAATAAAGTAAAGAATTCCACAGATGAGGTGCAGCAGCTGCAATGGTGCTGTTCCTCTTAGTTTGGCACTTAGTACAAGGGACCACAGTAGGTCTAAGGTCTCTGGATGGCTGGTGTATAACCCATAACTCAGAGAGGAACATTCCCATGTAATGATTTGAAAACCTGCAACAAAATTTTAAAATCAATTATAAAGCTAACTGGCAGCTAGTTGAAAGTGGCTAAAATTGGAGATACAGAATTAAACTTTCTTGCCCTGACCAAAAAACGGACAGAATCATTCTGGACCAACTGCAACCTGCGTATCAGGGATTTGCTGATCTTAGAATACAATGAGTTACAGTAATCAAGCCGAGAAAAGATAATAGCACGAGTAGCTTTCTCGAGATCCCTAGGAGACAAAAAGACGAAGCTGGGAAAAGCAACTCTTGACCACAGAATTAATCTGTTTCTCAAAAGAAAGGTTATGGTCAAAAATAACTCCAAGATTCCAAACTTGAGTTTTGCAAAAGTCTACAAATGGGCTAAAAAGCTTTGACTGCAGGACCAACTTTCAGCCCTTCTATTTTTATTTTGAGTTAGATCAAGAAAATTGTCAGCCATCTAGGATTTTAGTTCTGCAAGACAAATGTGCAACCAATTGTTTTCAGAATTGTACACAGGAATATAAACCTGCATCTCATCAACATAAAAATAGCTCCTGTAGGATTAAGATACAGTATATCAAAAATAAAATAGGATCCAAAATGGATCCCTGAGGAATACCACATTTAACAGGAGCAGCAGACAAAAAAGAGGAATTGAGAGTCACTGAAAAATGTCTAAGATAAGTCTTGAAACATTTAATGCAATGAATGACCTAAAATGGTGAAAAGGCAAACCGTAAACTGCCCGAGGTTTAGATTTAAAGTTTAGGTTAACTAAAATTAACTATAAAACTAGCTAAAAACTAAACAATTAAAGTAAATTAAGACTTGTGAGTTGAAGAAAACAATTTGTGCAGATATTCCAACTTCAGTTGATTACTTAAAAACCTCTGTTTGTCTAAAACCAAAGTTGGAATAGACTGTGTTACTGCTCCCTCTGAAGTATTACTTTGACAATATTACACTTTAGAAAGTTGTAGATTCCAGTGATAATGGCAAGAAATAGGCAATTAACAAATGAAATGAGACAGAGCATTTTTACCCTTGGAAGTGTAGGCCTTTCATTTAGAGAAATTACAAAAAAATCGAAGTGTCAGTGAGTACTGTGTCCTGTGCAATCCAAAGGCAATTGGAAACTGGAAGAAACACTGATAGGACAAGATCTGGCAAACCCAAAGTCATAACCCAATCAAAAGACACGTTTCTGAGGGTCACTGGGTTGTGTGATAAGCGCCTCACAGCACAACAACTTCAAACACAGCTTAACAGTTGTCGAACAAAGCAAGTCTCAGTTTATACTGTTAAGAAGAGACTTTGTCCTGCAGGTTTGACAGGGTGAGTGGCAGTAAGAAAGCCAGTCCTTAAGGACAAAATAGGGCCAGGAAATAGCGGCTATGAACTACTGCAGACTAGAAGAAAGTCTAATAGGCCGATGAATCAAAATTTGAAATCTTTGGTTCATCACGCAGAGTGTTTGTATACCATCGACTTGGTGAAAAGATGGTTCCTCACTGTGTGACACAAAATGTCAAACATGAAGGAGGAAATGTGTTGGTCTGGGGTTCTTTTTCTGGAGGCAGAGTTGGTGACTTGCACAGAGTGACTGGTATTCTGAATCAAAAGGGTTACCACAGTTTGGCTGTTAAATCAGCAAAAAGTGGCTACTTTGAGGAATGAAAAATTTGAATAAAATGTTGTACATGTAGTGTGCATATATATATATATATATATATATATATATATATTGTGAAGGATTGCCGGCTTTCTACTCCGGCCCTCACCCCCAGGCCGCCAGGAGGAGCTCTCCCAGCAGCGTGGACGTGCCCCGAATTCCAGCAGGGCATCATGGACTCTGTAGTTTATATGCACAGCCCTGCTGGATACCATGGGGGCCTCCAGGAGTCGCTGTAGGGAGGTTGTCGGACTCTTATGTGCCCTATAACCCGGAGGTGCGTCATGATCACATGACAGGAAGAAACGACGTGCCTCCGGGATGAAGAAGAGTTTTTATATGACCCAGAAGTGTTCCTAGTCACGTGGACAGAGAGGGCAAAACACTTCCGGATCAGGACTATAAAAGGACTATGGGAAATCCCAGACGTCGAGCTGAGCTGGGTGGAAGGGTGGCAACGCGTCTGGGAGTGTGGAGGATTGATTATTGATTGTTTATTGCTTTATTATTGAGTATTGTGGAGAGGAGGGTGCTTTGTGCACGTTATTGTCCTAATAAATATTTATATTTGGACTTTTACCTGGTGTCTGGAGTCGAGTCAGAGGGTTCAAGAGGACGGCAAGGGCCGTAATCTATCACAGTTGGTGTAGTCGGCAGGATTCTCTGGCCGTCGATTTTGGCAGAGGACCTGTATTTAAAAAATTTTACTGTGGACAGAACCCTAAGAGGACAACGTCCAGACACGCAGCAACATCGCCTGAACCTACCTTTACCAGGTTCGTTATGGGGAAGAAGAGAGGTAAGCAGAGCGGCAGCGCCAGCGGAGAAGCTCTTCTCATAATGGCCGATGCTCGGGAGGAGCGTAGGAGCGACCATGCGAAGCGGGAGAAGCCTACGGAGGAAGACTGCATCGAGGTATGTGCCGGGGAAATAATTGAAAATAATTTTGAATTAACTCACTTTGTACCTTGCACATACCTCGGGAAGAATCATCCGGAGGCTCTGCGGGATGCAGACAAGACTCCTGTAAATGGTGGCAAGCTCTCGTTTGAGCCGGTGAGAGAGATGACTGACTTCCGCATGTCGGCAGCCGACAAGGGACACGTGACCCAACCCGAAGCTTTCTGGGAAGGAGGTGGTCCACGTCCCGCTGTTTGCTCCTTCTCCAAAGAAAAAACGGACTTGGACTTTCCAAAAGGGAAGGGGGAGGCGAGCGAAGCACTGCTCACCCCGCAAAAAGGTAAGGAGGGCCGGGAAGTGGCTGATCCGTATGTCGATAAATTAATAAAGACAGATGGCAGTTCGCCAAAGAAGGCAACCCGGCCCTCAGACAAAAAAGACTCCAATTCCCAGAAGCCTCCGCGAGACCCGTCAGAGCACGTGCCGACAGCGGACGTGCTCATTGGCTCCCAACCGGCTGGTATGGCTAACAAGGAAGTGAGCTTGCCTCCGGCCGAAATAAATAACTTTATAGACGTGCGGGAGCTCAAAAAATTGATCGAGCCCGTACAAAGTATTTTTCAGGTGCTGAATGAGATCAAGAGGATCATCGGAGACCTGGGAGCAATGGCCGAAGCGCCGGTAAAGAAGGTGGATGACTACCTACGGCGACTAGGACGTGAGCGTCCCGTCTTATATGATTTGGCGGTACAGGTTAGTAAAGACGGTACCGTATATAATAATATAGGGACGCAGTGTGGAACGGGCCCGTGTTTAATAAGTACCGGGTGCCAAAGCACTGCGTGCCCTACAAGGGATTGTGGTACGATGATAGAAGGGGCGGGGGAAGCACCGCTTGAACCAGGGCAGCTGAAAAGTGCTGTCTCTTGGAACGATGCGGGGCTGAAGACGCCGCCTCGGGTTAATGTAAAGTCAAAGGGCGTTCAGACAGTAAAAGGGCTCTTTTCTGTAAATAAAGAGATCCAAACTGCGGACAAGCCCCAGATTAAAAAGGAGATCCTAAAAGAGAAACGGGAGTCTCCTGATAAAGTGATAAGGGAGTTGTCATTAGTTACTGGAGGGGCGGAGGAAGTGCCAATCAAACCAGGGCAGCTGGAAAGTGCTGTTACCCGGAGCGATGTGGTGCTAATGACGCCGCCTCCTATAATACATAGGACAACGGGCGTGCAAACAGCAAAGAGGCTCTCTCTTCTCCATAGAGAGCCTCACGCTGTGCACAAGCCCCAGAGTAAGCAGGAGATCCCCGAAATAATAAGCGGGTCTCCTGACAAGGTAAAGAAAAGGGCGGAGAGCAGCAAAGCAGCCGTAAAACCTCCCTTGGCGGAGGAAAGGGTGGAGCTAACAGAATTCCCAAGATGTTTCAGGTCTCGGGAAGAGAGGCAACCAGGAGGACGACGGCGGTGCTACAACTGTCGGCAACCGGGCCATGTTTGGCAAAGTTGTCCCTGGAGGACAGGGGAATGGAGGAATAACCGCTACACCGTTCCCCCTAGGTTCTCTGGGGGACCTAGACAACATGGCCGAGGCCCGGCTGACGCGTCCTCCTGGAGGAGGACGTCCCTCGTGGGGCTGGTCGCTTCGCCCCAGTTGGCTTCGCTAAGGGGGGGCGGTATTGTGAAGGATTGCCGGCTTTCTACTCCGGCCCTCACCCCCAGGCCGCCAGGAGGAGCTCTCCCAGCAGCGTGGACGTGCCCCGAATTCCAGCAGGGCATCATGGACTCTGTAGTTTATATGCACAGCCCTGCTGGATACCATGGGGGCCTCCAGGAGTCGCTGTAGGGAGGTTGTCGGACTCTTATGTGCCCTATAACCCGGAGGTGCGTCATGATCACATGACAGGAAGAAACGACGTGCCTCCGGGGTGAAGAAGAGTTTTTATATGATCTGGAAGTGTTCCTAGTCACGTGGACAGAGAGGGCAAAACACTTCCGGATCAGGACTATAAAAGGACTATGGGAAATCCCAAACGTCGAGCTGAGCTGGGTGGAAGGGTGGCAACGCGTCTGGGAGTGTGGAGGATTGATTATTGATTGTTTATTGCTCTATTATTGAGTATTGTGGAGAGGAGGGTGCTTTGTGCACGTTATTGTCCTAATAAATATTTATATTTGGACTTTTACCTGGTGTCTGGAGTCGAGTCAGAGGGTTCAAGAGGACGGCAAGGGCCGTAATCTATCACAATATATATATATATATATATATATATATATATATATATATATATATATATATATATATATAGTATACACACACATAGACTATATATTTATACACCTATAGATGCTGTATTATGCATGACTGCCATGCATGTGAGGGCTGTGCATTCTGATTCATGGCACCATGTTTCTTCTTCTATAAAAGATGGTTGTACTCGGCAGCATATGTCTGAAATTTGAAATAAATGGGACTGATTTTTTGGCTTCTCAGAAGACAGAAAAATATGCTAAACCATTAACTAACTTCAGTTCCATTTTCTTACTCAGTTTTGAAGACTATACCCTTGTAGAAGACTGTTTACTAGTTATTAGTGAACTGTGTTGAGTTTGCTTCACTGTCAATTTGGCAAAATCATGGAAATGTTCAGGAACTTTGCTAAATTCCACAAAATGCATAGAAGTCAGTGGTGATTTAGGAACGGAACAAGTTTTACATAGATTATAATGGTACAATGGTCTTTAAGTGTCCCAGCCGGCTAAATAAGTGTCAACCAACTATGCCTGACTAATTATTGTGGCCTCAAACAACAAAAAACACAGACTGAACGGCAACCACAAAAAGAGTTAGCACAAACTACGAAGAGGTTAAATATATATCATTGTGCTCACAGAGTTCCAAACTTGGGGCACACATTGGCCATCCCATGAAGCAACGCCATGGGACTGGTTTGTTCCATTGTTTGAAGTAGTGGCTCCAGGTGCAGCTGGCAGATACTTTATACTTTTTTCTTCCATCAAGAAGATAGAAATGCCTTGTAAATAATAATAGATTTTTTGTTCTGTTATTAATTCACAGGGTGTCACATGTTTTCTGATGAGGGGAGAGCTCCTTCAAGACTTGCTTTGACTCACAGCCATGGTACATGGCTAATTTTGCATGAATAATTAGCCATGCAGTGTTGTGTGAGGGACTGTGCAAGCTCTCAAGTGTTATATATCCAGCAGCAGTACTCATAATATTTCAGTACAGTCAGCTAATGTACCCCTAAAATGAAAATACTGCTTTTTTTTCTTCAGTTGCATGCAGGGTGCAAATCTGGCTGGATTGGGTTGTAACATCATGCATGTACAAAGCAGATTGGGTTTGGATCTTGCAGTACACATGCATGAAAGTTCTGTGATGTCATGTTGGCCTTGCAAAACATTATAGGGCACTGGAAAAAAAATGTTAGTCTAAGTTGGATGCTTAGAAAAAATATTCAGTGAATAGAGTCTCCAGCGAACACAGTATACACTGTGAAAAATAAAACTCGCAAATATTGTTGATGAACAACACTCAAATATATAAAACAAAAAGATGAATCACTAGAGAAGTAATTAATTTAGGGCTTTACTCTTTGATTTAGTCTGTTTTTTTACTTTGGTGTTTTGACAAACTGTTTCACAGTGTATTGATTGTAGCAAAGTCGGACTGTTCTCCTCTAATCTTTTAAACTTGTTTACATCTTTTCCACTCATCCATCAGATAATGAACATAACACAGTTGATTTTAACATTTCAAAAGTAGCAGAAAAACCCACTGAGCGGTCAACACTATCTGATAAACTTTCTGAAGGATTATTGTTTATCCCCAAATCTATTTGATAATAAGTTTTGCTTGCTTTACAATAGTTGCTTTCCTCTTCACAGGGTTATATACCATTTTTGCTCACAAGCCTAGCAACATGTATTGCCATAGCAACTAGCACACAAAAAAGGCAGTGGTCATAGTGTAACCAAAAGAATGGAAAAATAATACAATTTTGACAGTGGATATGTGGTTGAACAACTTCACTTGATAGTCAGAGGATATAGGAACCATGGAAAAGTTAGTTTTCTTTTCATCTTTTTTGATACTTTATCTTTTTTATATTTTGATCATCCCTATCTTTAAAGCTTGTGTTAAACAAAACCATATAAGAACAGCTACTGGTATGTTATTGGCAACTTAACTGTTAAAATCAATAAAAAAAGAATTCAATTTGCTACATTCCCTTTTTGTTTTATTTGCCCCATGATGTTTGAGATACAATTAACGTCCACCTCCCACAATCTGCTGCTGCTAGAAAACTATAGGAAAAATACATTTTGCATTTTTAGTAATGCTCTTCTCAAACAGCCTTTTGGCATTTTAAATTTCTTAACTGTTGCTTTCATGTGCTGGTAGGCCTTATTTTTGACACTTTTTCATTTATTTGTTTAAAAACTATTATTGATAGAGAAGCTTAATTATTTATAATGCTGCCTCTGTATTTTGGTATAAAACTATCCCGTATTTCAATAAATCTATTCCTGGATTCTCAGCCATCACTATATCTGCTCAAAATGTGTATTATTACATTTTTACAATTTACATCATATGCATGGCCATGTTACAAGTCTTATGGCGGCCAAATTAGAGGAAACACTGGACTTACTGGTCATCTTTGTTGTCTTCCTCAGCAGCAGGATGGTGATACAGAGGAGTTTCTCTAAGTCCACCTCTGACCTGCCAATATCATCCCTTCTGTTGTATAGGTTTTTTGACCCAATGAAACAAAAAGATTGCTTCAATATGGACTAGTGAGCGTTAAAGGTAAACCGGTGTGAGTGAAGCATAAGCTTTTCACACAGGGTTGGTAGTAAAAGAGGGATGCTTCGATTTGTTGGCTCAATTTGGAAACCATATGCTTGTCTACCTTGCAGTTCATCAGTTCCAGTGTATGTCTGAAGGGTATATGAAGATGTGGATCCAGATATGCCAAAGGTCAAAGAACTTTGATCTCACAAGGGACCTGTTGCTTTGATCACCCCATACTGTCTAGACAAAAACTGCTTCTTCTGAGCAACCCTCCGGACTCAATTTTACAAGGCAGATCTTGGAACATGAGCGCTTGTTTGGCTCTTTCTGAAGTTCCTACAAGCAGTAGAAATGTTGGCTTCACTAGGACTATCATTCCTCTCCCCACCAGTCCTGGATGAAGTGCCAAGACATGAGCCTCACTTTCATACACTGGACAATTGGTGGCACCATTACAGTTCTTAGCCACATGATCCGAAGACTTGTAGCATTTGTCTCAAACCCCATGTTGCTTTAAGAATTCATTCCTTTCTTCAAGGGACTTCTTCCCAAATCCATGGAACCTAGAGAGGGGGTGAGGTTTGTCATGGAGTGGGCACTGTTTTGCTGGATCTACTTTAGTCTTAGTTGAAACTTCAACAGGTGTGCTGCAAGATGAGACCTATGTTTTATGAGCAGCTTTCTGAGAATTTATGTCCTTGCCTGAAGACTTAAAAAACTTACAAAAAAGCTGAATGGTGGGGAAGACGCTCGATGATCTTCTTTATATCAAGAACAAATTGTGAGTCATTTCTTTTGTAGGTACAACAGCAACTTCTGTACTACTGGATTAATTCCACGAGGTGTATCTAGATAAGAAAGATTCAGCAGATCACCATCAGCTTTGGTTGTTTGACGGAGCAAGTCTCCCAGTTCTGTCAGTCTGCGATTATCTTTATTTGAAATCTTGGGGAAACTCCCTAATCTCTTGAATAATTAACATTTTTGCATAACTGCATATTTCGTTATAAGTCATTGCACTGCTTAAAGGAATGCCTTGTTGTCTCAAACAAGTAATACTGTGCAATATCCAGAACTGTCAAACATATGGACACTCGGAGCACATATAAATCATGAACGTAAGGGTTGATTTTTTTTTGTCTCTTTTGCTACTACCTCTCCAATGATATGGCACCCGATCGAATGTAAAATCACCATAGAGCACCAGGTTAGATTACAAATAATTCCTTTAGTTATTGCTATTACAATAATTGGTATGCAGAATCTTAATAAACTGGAACAAACTATCAAGCACCACACTGCTGGCAAAAAAATGAGCATCCCCAGTTTACTTTGGGATCTGGGTTTTTTTTTTTTGTATAACTCTAGAATGGTAAAAAAAAAAAAGGGTGTCCGCCTGTTAATGTGCACCATAATGTACATATATGGAAAACTGAGATCGCCAACAATTTAATTGGAAAAAAGAATGCTATATTAACTTTCCCTCATTCAGCACACCACTTAACCGGAAACTTCCCATGTGGACTGACAGGCAAACCTTGCTACCAATCAGTGTTTTCTTTTTGTTTTGCCAAGGTACCTACCCTTTCCGTACACTTTTACTTGTCGTCACCCCTCTGGTTGTGAGCATGTCATCTCTAATTTTGCACGGCACATTTAATTTTACACATCACCTCGTTTGAATGTGAGCGTCACCTTGCTTAATTGTGCACATCACCTTTTTTAATTGTATGACAACACCATTTTATTTTTTGCGCCACCTCTTTTGCATGTGTGCATCACCTTAAGTGTGTGCATCACCTTGTTTTATTATGTGCGTCTCATCTTAAAATTTTTCATCACTTGCCATTCGGGGCAACTGTACCTGAGCTTCTGCTCTAGCAAGAGCAATAGTCATACTGGCAGATGAACTCCGAGATCAACTTGGTGGAAATTATGCTTTTGATGTTGCTTTCTGAGATCCAATTTTAGAGTGTACATCTGTCATTATTACGTTGAAAGTGGTTATTTGCTTAATTATTGAGTTGCTAGCTCCTCGCTGCAGCTTTGAAACATCTCTAAATAAGCTCACCCAAAGGTGTCGTTTTACTGTCCTGAGTCGACAGTCCAATGATCATGCAGACAAGAGTTTCTGGTTTGCTTTGTTTACTGAAGCTAGTTGAAATAGGGTAACACTACATACAAGCAAATCATAAACGCATGTTGATGTGAGAAATTCTTATATACAAACTCACAAGATAAACTTAATGACAGAATTGCTTATTCTTTACAATTATATAAAAAATAAATAACATTCAAATACAGTAAATAGCAAACATTCCTGGTACATATTTCAGCAAAGCTAGTAAGAATGTCTGAAAAGGTATGCTCACAAGTACTCTTTTAAATGCAGTGAAGGCTTCCCTAACAATGGTAAGTATAGAAATGTTTTATCTTAAAATGCTGTACTAAATAACTTTCAGTACTTTGACAACCTCTCAAATATGCATCTATGTAAAGAAATAAACACAGACAATGCCTTTCAAAATGAATGTTTAGTTAAACAAATGAAACAAACATGTGCTCTCCATTTGCTGCTATTGTATGTCTGAGGCTCAGCTTGATGACATCGCAGGGCCAAATGGGAGTTGTGGTTCCAAAGTCAGCCTTGTTTGCGTCCATGAGTACAGCTGGAGGAAGCATTTTGAACATGGCGTGAAAGTGGGTATCAAACATGATAACATGTGCATGTGATATTGGTGTACAGTGAGTAAGCCACTGACAAAAAATATCTAGCCATTTTGTGGCCTTAGCGTTAGAAAGCAGTTATTGATGAAAATGGTCAGTCAGAGCTGACAACAGTGCAGAGTAACAGATGATCAATAATCAGTCATTCACAGCCGAGTACAACAGTGGTTCTGAAAAATGCAAATCAGAATATACAATGCATCCAAGAACCCAAGTTCCATTCCTTTCATTGAAGAACAAGAATCAGTTGCAGTGAACTGAGAAAGTTAAAAACTAGAAGGCTGGAAAAGCACTTGGTGTAATGATTTTTTTTGTTCCTGCAGATTCATGCTGATGCAAAGAACAGGAGAGTGGAAAAAGTGAATCTTTCCTTTCATGTTTTTAAATATTCAGGATAGTGGTGGATTAATGTTAAAAAGTGTGTTGTTGTGGCATGCAATGGGACCTTTTAAATTATATCAATTGTTATTATTAATGGCAAAGGATATGTGTTGATGCTTAGATTCAGTTCTTAATCTCATTGTACAGATTAACATATATACCACAATGATAGTAAAATTCGGTTTAATGCAGTGGTCCCTTAAGCCACTAGACCTCAGCCCAGTTCAATATCCATGAGATAAGACAGAACAAACTATCTGGAGTAGAAATTCACCACCAACACATTCTGAGGGCAACTCACTAGAGTGGCATTAAGTGAGAATATTCAATATCACCTCCGCATTTGTTAATTGTCGACCTGGAAATTTAATTATGCCTGGAAAACAACATGTGATTTATATTAATCAACTGTCAGTGATTTCAGGCTTTGTAAGATCAAGTTGGGAGTTTTGTTTGTGTAACTCAACACAAGATGATGGCACACTAAAGATAATCTTGAAGGGCTTTTTGCTCTGATGACTGCTTGCAGTAGATAAACGACAAGCAATAGGGCTCACTTAGGAGATTGCTCACTTAAAGATAGAACTCAAAAAGTCAGTTGACATTTTGATTAATTACAGCATTAGGTAATGTGCTCAGTCTTGCCTGAAAGTTTCTGCAGTAATGTGCAGGTACTTGGAAGTTTGCCTTTATTTTCTACAGGAAGATCTTTTACATATTATGTTGTATATTAACTATTACTCACCATATGACATGAATCTTTGTTGACGCATCTTTAAGAAAACCTTTACTTTCACAATTTGCACACAAAATGAAAGTAGGTACAGATGCATAGTGTAGTTTGTGAAAAGCCATACTTATAGCAGGTCAAATTGGTTTTATGTCACATCCAATACTAATGCTTTTATATATTTCCTAGAAACCATTATTATTGTCTTCACTCATTTTTATTTCTTCTTTTTATTACATCTTTTTATTTAGAAACAAATATAACACAATTCTACCATACCAATGAATATAAAATATTAAGTACAACAGTATACTTCAAAAACACTCCATTAAACTCCCCACCTGACAAAGACAATTACTGTATATGACTAGACAGCCACATCTAAAAGGGTTCTTTATATAAAGAATAAAAAAAAATCTGTAAATGCCCAGCTTATTTAATTTAGATATACAGTGATGAGTTCTTGGTAACACCTGAAAAAATTCTGAACAAATCCTTAGATTTTTTCCATTTTGAAGTAATATTCAAAGATCAATGTCTCACTGCACTGAATTGCAGAGGGTGGCTTAGGATGTTTCCAATATAGCATACTCTTTGTGCCAATCATGAAATATAAAATAATACAACCAATTTTCCATACCACACTATCCCATCATAAAATATTGCTTTTAGGACATTAAACGTGATTTTACATCCTAACCTGATCCTAATCCTATCTAAGATATTTACAAAAATTTTGCCCCAAATGGTTCAAGTGTAGGACATTTCCAAAATACATGACCTAGCAATTGAAATGCTTAATGACGTTGCTCACGGGTTGGATCTTGTTCTTTGTACAGGTTAGATGATTGTAGACGTGATATATGTGATCAACGAAGAAGTCCCTAAAATCCTACTTTCTCCAACACTACTTGGTAGCTTATTCCATGTGTCTCTTGTTCTCTGTGTGTAAAGAAAAAGTTCCTTAAAAACTAGAGCTAGAGGGTAAATATCATCTGGTCCTGGTGATTTGTTTAATGTAAGCAGTACTTCTCCCTTTATAATTTCACTCAGTACCTCATTAGAAGTCCTTTTAACAGGTGGTAGGTTATCTACTTCCTGCATGGTTCATATGCAACTACAGTGTGCCATATGAATGGCAGAATTGAATTGCTTTTATTTTTTTTATGGATTTTATTTGAAGAAAGCAACATTCCGTATAATCAAGATTACTGTTACACCAAAGAAAATAACATTATATTCAATCAAGTCAAACTGAACAAAACCTGAATTCAATCCCTGCCTGAGACAGAGAGAGACAGAGGAACACTAACTTCAGCAAATCTTTAAAAACAACAACGTAGGGAAAATATCCTTTCCTCAGAAAGCTTATTCTAACTTTTTGTTAATTAGATCTTGCTATATTTTAACAAAAGTTTTGAACAGATATTCTAAGTGAGAATGATTTTTTTTCCAATTTCAAATAGTATAGAATATCAGTTACGCAGTGACTTTTAACCGGTGGGCTGGGATTCTTCCTGTTCAGCAAGATAAGTGTACATGATAGTTATGTGGCTAAGGCAATTACAATCAATTTGTCCTTCTCCACTTTAAGCCCACCTGGGAGTACATCAAACACAACTGTTAATGGGTTAGGAGTGAGTGTGACACCAAAGCTGCGTGATAGGCAGTCAAAGATATTTCTCCAGAATGGTGTTAATTGGCGAATGCCCAAAACATGTGGCTCAGTGAGGCTGGAGCTAGATTGCAACGTCACAGGTTTTAACCAAGATAAATGTGCTTGATTAAAGATTTTAAGTTGAATTATTGAATGCTTTGTGCATAAGGAACTAGAGTGTGTTTTGTGCATGCTGCATTCCACTCCTTTACTGAGATTTTAAATGAAAGGTCCTTTCCCCACTGTACCTTAGGATCTTTTAATATATTATTGAAATGTTGTCTGAGTGTTCAAGACTGATCAATATTTCTACTGGAACAGAAATCCGGTGGGATATAAGGAAAATTGAGCAAGTTTCTTTCATCAAAGTTTCTGATTTGAAAGTAATGGAAAAATTGTATTGAAGTTCAATTTGAAGTGTAACTGTTCATAAGATGCAAAGACATTATCTATATACAAGTTTCTAAGTCAGGGGTCCTCAATCACGGTCCTGGAGGGCCGCAGTGGCTGCAGGTTTTTGCTCCAACCCATTTGCTTAATAAGAAGCACTTATTGCTCAAGTAACAATTCTGCTTCACTTTAGTTGTCTCGCTCATTAAGATTTTGAACCCTTATTGCTTATTTTAGTCTTAAACAGCTGTACTGTATTCTCGGTTTTTAATTGCTCCTAATTAGCAATAACATGCAAATGACAAAAGAGACCAGCATTTCTCCATTTAGCTCATTACCATTTACACCTGTGTGTATTTATCATGCACTATTGGGTTTAATTAAATACTTGGAAGGAAAGTGAAGAGAAGAAATGGAAGGACTGAGAATTACTGATTCATTTTAGCCTTCAAATCATTTTGATGATATCCTTAGAAAGGGAAAGAAAATCTACGATATGAGAATTACCTGACGTAGCAGAGTTAAAGCACTAGCAAGCCATGAAATTAAATTATTGGCAATAATTGCTTTCTAATTAAGCAACCAGGTTAGAACAAAAACCTGCAGCCACTATTGCCCTCCAGGACTGTGATGGAGGACCCCTGTTCTAAGTGTTTTAATCCCAAATGATTTCCAAAGGTTAAATACTGTCTAGGTTGGAGAAGGTAGAGAAAGGTGATTGTCATGTAGCAGTGCAACAGATAAAAGCTTCTCTGTCCTAAAGTGCTTCCTGCATTTGTTCCATATTCTGAGTGAATGAAGGGCAATTGGATTGTGAAAAATTCCATGACGTCATGGTCTATTTATTTGCTGCCCATTAATTAAAATTAAAAGTTAGGTAGTGCCATGCCCCCTGCTGCTTTAGGTCATTGTAGATTCATTCTTTGGGTACATGGATGTTTCAAATTCCAAATAAATGAGGATATAATTGAGTGTAATGTCTTAAAAAATGATTTATTAATGTATACGTGGATTCTCTGAAATAGAAAAAGAAACTTAGGAAGGATGTTCTTCTTGACAACGCTGATTCTCCCTGCTAATATAAGATAGACCATCTGTTCATATGTTGTTTCATTTTTTTCATGCTGTTATCAAAATTTTGTTGAAAAAGATTTGTATATTTAAACTAATGTGCTAAAATAAATGGGAAGGTGTCCAGTTTAATATTGTGTGCAAGCAAGTTCACTCGAAAAAGTATAGTTTATTCAAATTTTAATTTTGAGTCCCATTATCTTTTGAAATTCTGCTAGTGCACTAAGAACTACTGGTACAGATGTGTGTAGCTATTATATACAGTATATAGTACCATATCATCTGCATATAGTGTTTTATTTGTTAAATTTCAGATGTTTACATAAGTGGAAGAATTTTGTTTCAGGTTCTTATTTTTCTTTCAAGCTGATTATGGGTGATTTATGCTTGGTTATGAATAAGTTATTGGATATTTCAGTCAGATCTTGATTCTTTTTGCAACACTTACTAAACATAAATAATTCATTACAGTACTTTTTTCAAAATTGCATCCAAATCCAAGGTACACACAGAAATACTGTGTAGTTAATTGTAAAGAAAAAGGCTAGGGAGAGCTAGACAATGGAGAGATACCCTTAGAGTCCATTGTGTACTTATTTTCAGTATAAGCCATTTGGGACTCTATGGAAACTAAAAGATTAATGAGACATACAGTACAAACAATACATGGGGCTGAGTATTAATTTCAGAACATTTTTTCACAACAAAAGAAAACATGCTTGTAAAGTTGTACATTATTAAAGGCTCTTTTTGTATTTAATTAGATAGCTAAACAAAAAAGGGGTTTAAATGGTTTCATTATTTAATTTTTTTACTTTATGTATTTATTTATTTAATTATATTAATTTACTCAGATTTAATGAATAATATTAAACATTTGCAACTAGTATAATATACATAGGAACTAAAGGAAGTTTTTTTGAATTTAGTTGGGAAAAGTGACTTTGTGGATAACGAATTGGACTGTACTGTAAGCTACAGGTTTCTACTTCTCTTCAAGCTTCATATACAATAGAATATGCAAATATCTGTACTAATATATATTTTATATGTTATATAGAATAAAGGATTTTTAATACATGTCTTAGTCCATCAACATTATACACCAATTATTTCAGTACAATAAAAGAATAAGCACTCCATACAAGGGAAGGAAAGAAGTTAAAAACAAATTGCACCTTTATTATGGAAATAACCACAGACAAGAAACCACATTAAACAGAGCTTCAAATATACAGTGCATCCGGAAAGTATTCACAGCGCATCACTTTTTCCACGTTTTGTTATGTTACAGCCTTATTCCAAAATGGATTAAATTCAGTTTTTTCCTCAGAATTCTACACACAACACCCCATAATGATAACATGAAAAAAGTTTACTTGAGACTTTTGAAAATTTATTAAAAATAAAAAAATTGAGAAAGCACATGTACATAAGTATTCACAGCCTTTGCCATTAAGCTCAAAATTGAGCTCAGGTGCATCCTGTTTCCCCTGATCATCCTTGAGATGTTTCTGCAGCTTAATTGGAGTCCACCCGTGGTGAATTCAGTTGGTTGGACATGATTTGGAAAGGCACACACCTGTCTATATAAGGTCCCACAGTTGAGATTTCATGTCAGAGCACAAACCAAGCATGAAGTCAAAGGAATTGTCTGTAGACCTCTGAGACAGGATTGTCTCAAGGCACAAATCTGGGGAAGGTTACAGAAAAATTTCTGCTGCTTTGAAGGTTCCAATGAGCACAGTGGCCTCCATCATCCGTAAGTGGAAGAAGTTCAAAACCATCAAAACTGAGCGATCGGGGGAGAAGGGCCTTAGTCAGGGAGGTGACCAAGAACCCAATGGTTACTCTGTCAGAGCTCCTCTGTGGAGAGAGGAGAACCTTCTAGAAGGACAGCCATCTCTGCAGCAATCCACCAATCAGGCCTGTATAGTAGGGTGGCCAGACGGAAGCCACTCCTTAGTAAAAGGCACATGGAAGCCTGCCTGGAGTTTGCCAAAAGGTACCTGAAGGACTCTCAGACCATGAGAAAGAAAATTCTCTGGTCTGATGAGACAAAGATTGAACTCTTTGGCGTGAATGCCAGGCATCACGTTTGGAGGAAACCTGGCACCATCCCTACAGTGAAGCATGGTGGTGGCAGCATCATGCTGTGGGGATGTTTTTCAGCAGCAGGAACTGGGAGACTAGTCAGGATAAAGGGAAAGATGACTGCAGCAATGTACAGAGACATCCTGGATGAAAACCTGCACCAGAGCGCTCTTGACCTCAGACTGGGGCGACGGTTCATCTTTCAGCAGGACAACGACCCTAAGCACACAGCTAAGATATCAAAGGAGTGGCTTCAGGACAACTCTGTGAACGTTTTTGAGTGGCCCAGCCAGAGCCCAGACTTGAATCCGATTGAACATCTCTGGAGAGATCTTAAAATGGCTGTGCACCGACACTTCCCATCCAACCTGATGGAGCTTGAGAGGTGCTGCAAAGAGGAATGGGCGAAACTGGCCAAGGATAGGTGTGCCAAGCCTGTGGCATCATATTCAAAAAGACTTGAGGCTGTAATTGCTGCCAAAGGTGCATCGACAAAGTATTGAGCAAAGGCTGTGAATACTTCTGTTCATGTGATTTCTAAGTTTTTTTTATTTTTAATAAATTTACAAATACTGTACCTTAAGTAAACTTTTTTCACATTGTCATTATGGGGTGTTGTGTGTAGAATTCTGAGGAAAAAAATGAATTTAATCCATTTTGGAATAAGGCTGTAACATAACAAAATGTGGAAAAAGTGATGCACTGTGAATACTTTCCGGATGCACTGTAAATAAACTAAAATACAGTAAAGAAGCATTAATTAAAGGTTTTAACCAGGAACCTTCTATCTCCATTTCTCATGCTCACTCTCTCACCTCTCTCCTCTCTCTTGCCCTTCCCACTTTATAGACTCCACCTTCTGCTAATTAAAAATTTGATTCACTACCCTTCAGATTTTCCATTCAATTTACCCTTAAACTTCTGGCCAAGACCTGGAATCACTTCCAGTGTCTGAAGCCTCCTTCTGTTTGTTCCTGGATATCAGTCTACAACCTTGAGCATTCAATGTCACTTAGAGGGCAAAGTCGACAAAATAGCTTCTGAGCACTTTGCTTGAACAGGGTTACAGATAAGCCATGTACATTCTCTTCTGGGACTGTGTGCTTTCTAGCTGTCAGGAGCAGTTGTCATCTCTGGTGTTTCCTCCTTGACTTTCTTGCTTTTTTGGTGAAAGGGCCGGGTATCTTTACCTAGAGAGCAAATGTTTTATCCCTTGCTCTCTAATGTCCTGGGGATGCGTCCACCTAAGGTACAGCCTTCTCACATTCATGCTGAGGCCCAATGTCATTCAGATATGTTTCTGAATAACCAGAACACAGACTTTAATTCGATTCATCATCTACTGCAATGTACTGTAAGTTCAAATGGAAGGCTAACAAATTCAAACAATCCATCGGGGTTAGTAAATGCTATCTTCTCACAGCTAAACTCCTCAAAAGGCACATGCCAATATTCCTTAGTTGAGTCCAAAGTAGAGATATACAAGACTTTCCTGAGTTTTGCCAACAACTGATCAACACACGACATGAGGTAAGCTTCAGATTTTGAAACTTTATTGGCAGTAATCTATGCAGAACCAAATGGACTTGTCCACATTTGACACCAATGCAATAGGGCTACATCACTCTCTTTTTACTCTGATGAATTACACCCAAATCGGACACCCCTTTCATTTCTTAATGAATTATGTTTCTTTTAGCTTCCGGTATCCGATATGGGCACATTTGCAGTTTAATGCCAGAAATGTTTTGCAGCTCAGTCAGGAATAAAACAAGCATGCAATTGCTGTTAAAGAATTCATGGAATTTGTATTTCCTATTATATACACATTTCTGTAATTTCTGTTTGCGCTGCAGATGCTCCATTGCAGTTAAGGATAATTCAGCTATGTTATTCTGCAGAGAATTGACCAGATTCACAAATTTCAATTTACTATCTCAGTCCTGACCTACTAACCATTCCTCCCATAGAATATCCTACACTCCCAATGGCTTCCTGCCAAAAAACTATACAAAAAGACTTAACCCAGTCAAATCATTAGACGACTCCCTCACAGTATACATTATAAAAAGCAAGAAAATGTCCCGAGACATTGGAGTCCTCATGAGCAACATGCCTAATCATTTATTTTGATGTTTTATTAAATCTTTGCATCAGTCCATTTATTTGAGGATGATTAACAGTTGTGCTTAACCTGTTAATTGCAAGGCTATTAGACAACTCTTTCATCAGCTGACAAGTAAAAGGCGTACCCTGATTCATCAGAATTTTGTGAGGTATGCCTATTCTAGTAAAAACCTCAGACACAGCCTTCGCCACAGCTTGTGAATTTGCCATTTTGGGATACTGGGTAGCAGTCTATTAATACGATTATGTACTGGTACCCATTTTTACTCTTTGGGAGTGGCCCAACAATATCTAACACAACCCTCTCAAAAGGCTTTTCTAAAATTGGCATTAGAATTAAAGGATTAAATTGAGGTTTATGCACAGAGACAAACGCATAGATAGGCAAGACTTACAAAACTGTTGCATATTCTTACCCATATCTTCCCAGTAAAACTGTTTTCTAATATACTCCCTCATTTTTTCTGTGCCGAGATGCCCACCCAATAAGGTGAATGGGTGATCTGCAAAACAGTTGCCCTTTGTGAGTCCAACTACTACTGTCAGTGATTCGATCAAATATCACACAGCATAAGAAACCTTTTTATCTAAAAAGTGGAGTTTTCAGATTGAGCTTATCTCACTCTCTATAGTACTCAGCATCCACAAAGCATGCCTTCCTAAATGTCAACTTCAAGCCAGTGAACCAAATACTACCAAATACTACCTTTATTCACTGTTCATTTTCTTTCTCTCAATTTTACTTTCAATACTTCCCTAAATACAAGGTATTAATAACAGTAGCATTTTACTAAAAACACTACATCAAGTGCTAAACATTGTTATTCCAAAGAAGATCCTTTTGAGTGTGTACCTGGCAGGCCTATCTTGCTACTGAATAATGACTTTAACATTCTTGTGAAGTGTTTTGTTAAAGGTATACATCTATTATCAGTCCTTTGACGTATACATTATGTGAGTTTTCAGAGGTCTTTTTTAAATTATTTGGCTGACATGTTTATCCAAGGTGGCTTAAAACAATTGAGAGATACAATTGGTTACATTTCTTTTGTTTTTTCAATTGGAGTACAGACAAGGGAAGTGACTTTCTCATGATCACACAGTGTTAGTAGCAGAATTCGAACCCACAACCTCAGGTTTTGAAGTGCTAAAGCCTTAACATCTACACCACACTCTCTGGATTTAAAAAACACTTGCCACTAAGTGAAATGAGGGTATCTTTTTGCAATACTATACATTTTGCCTATAAAATATACCTAAATTTGGGTTTAAACCTAACCTTGGATTAAATTAATTTTCTTGCCCAGAAAACTCTATTTGTCTAAATAAAATAGTGATTATTTCACATAATAAATAACAATAATATAGTGGGCAGTGTTGACCATGTAGGTCAGGCAATGACATCCATCCATCCATTTTCCAACCCGCTGAATCCGAACACAGGGTCACGGGGGTCTGCACACACAAACACACCCACACACCAAGCACACACTAGGGCCAATTTAGAATCGCCAATCCACCTATTCTACTCTGTTATGTGCAAGCAAAAGAAAAAATATTACAAAAATGTTTTGATATCTGCTTGAATAGTGTGTGTGTGTTTTGGTGACTGTTTCAAAGCATATCACACAAAGGACGAATACTAAATCTGATTCAGTATAGCAGTGGACACTAGACACACCTTTCCTACTGTGATTATGTTTGACATTTTGGTATTTACATGTTTCTCTTACACATAATAGCTTTTTTGTTGTTGATATTCAATGCTTTTTTCTTATTTTTCCAGAGGTAAACATAACACTAAGAAAGCAACAGAATTTATTACATCATATGCAAAAAAAAAAAAAAAAAAAGGCAAAGAAAGGGAGACAGAAGAAAAAGGGCACCAGGGGTTTAAATAAAAAAGATCAAGGCAAACACACTGTAAACAAAATGACAGAAATCCAAAGTTAGAAGCAAAACTAAAACAAAGCAGAATCCAAATATTACTCACACTAAAGATCCTTACACCAAAATGACGATGCCCCTGACTATAAAGGTGGAGAGAAGTCCCCCAACAGAGACGTAATGGTGGCCGCATCTGTTGGCAGTTTTCTCATTAAACACAGGGAGATTCCCACAAAAATATATACAGTGCGTACTACACATATGTGTTGAGTCATATATAAACAAAACAGTGTTAACAAAAATTGAATAATAACAAAAGACATATGAAAAGTAATAATTCCAAAACAGCAGAAATGGACAAACCTTGGCTGAAACATAACTCTCTGTAGAACAAATGACCTAACTTCTTGTATTTGGTTTCTTTTTTGTAGTCTTACTTTAGTAATTTTTGAATGTTTTTAGGGAATATCCTGCTGCATCTCAGTTTATTTTTGTTAATATTATTATTTTCCTTTGTTATGATAGATTAATATTATTATGTGTACAAAATGACCACAGTGCTGTTTTGAAAGTGGGCTTTCCATGAGGCATTGTCTTTTAGTGTGTACTTTCCACTGAGCCACTATGTTGATGATTGTGAGATCTGTTGCTATCTGGCTGGACCAGAGGAATGAAAGGGGGCAATGAGCATATATTTGTGCCTGGCCTTTGTGAAAGACAAGGGGAAGACTTGCATCTGAAGTTTCTAAGAGCTTTCCCAAAAACTTGGACTTTGGTTTACTAATTAGGGAATTTTGATTAGCAAGTAGAATATGCAATCTACAAACCTTTGCCTATTCACTTACTTGATCTGTCCTTAAAGGATAAGCTTTGATTTCTATGTTGTCAGCCAGCACTGAAGGTCACCTGCTTCACAAACAACTGTAATGAAGCATCAGAGGCTTGTTTTGTTCTTTTGTTATTGGATAATAGAAGCAATATGCAGTCAGGTTCATAAGTATTTGGGCAGTGACACAAATTTAATAATTTTGGTTCTGTATACCACCACAATGGATTTGAAATAAAGCCCATCAATAAATAAACCAGTGGGATAGATTATTCACTGGTTCACACAAGTATGAGGGGATCTTGGTCACTCAGGTGGACTTATAGCCTTGGTGACATTATAACAGATTATACCATTAAAGTTGAACAGGGTCAGCAGATCTGTGAGTGACTCTGGCTGTTAAGGTATTGGATGGAAAGAGATGCCATGTTTTGAGGAGGGAGGAAATGCTGAGCAGACATACAGTAGCACTGTGGGGCATTAAGCTAATAGGCCCACATTTGGGAGAAGGTATGATAGGTGTGAATGACATGTATCTCATGCCCTTGAAAGTGGAACTCCAGTGGCACTACAAAATTTTTGTGATGGCTCACAGTTATTGCAGTTTGTGAAATTTTACATCTTTAATGCAATGGTGCAAAAGGTCAGCACTGGTGACCATGTTCTCATCCAAGTTTGTGGATAATCCCTGTATTATAATGTGATTCTTCCTAACTTTAATACTCATCACCTGTTTTTGGTATGTTGATTTTGGGTTAGCAATTTAAAATTGATGAATGATCGACTTGGCTTTTGGTCGTGATTTTGCCTTGTTCCCTGACTATGTTTCATCTCCTGATCCTTATAATTAAAATCCTTTGCTGTCTCTCTTTGGATCACCGTACAGAGAAGAGGTCTACATACAAAGCAAGTGGTATCAGTGCAACAATGTCCGCAAACCAATAAGCTGGACATAGATATCAGGGAGCAGAAGGCAGACCACACTACTATCTACATCACAAGTGATGCTGTTAAGAGGGTGAGCAGCTTTAAATTTCTTGACTATACCTAACAAACTGAAGTTGGCACAACACATTTTAGCTCTTAAGAAGGCTTACCACCAAAATTACTTCCCTAAGATTTCAGATGACAACTCACATTTCTCCAGCTGTTCTCACAATCTTCTAAAGGTGCACAGTGGATTCCAACATCACAGGCTGCATCACATCATGATATATAGCACGTGCTTAGCTCAAGAACATAAAGCAATGCAAAGGGTTGTGAAGGAAGCAAAGAACAGCCCAGCACCAATTTACCTTTTCCTAAGGAAACATGTAACAAATGGTTCCTTTGGATGGAAAACAATATTATTAAAGACTGTGGCCATCCTGCTTTTCTCTATGCTCCCTTCTGACAAACAGCACAAGGTCATTGTCACTAGCACAGTAGATCAGAAACAGTTTCTACCTACAAGCAGCAAGGTTACTGAACAGTCATTCATAATAACAAATATTATAACCTAAGTGTGTGTGTGTATATATGTATATGTGCAAACAAATACTAGGAATTGCTGCATATTTTGGATTTACTTATATATATGTGTATACATTATTTGTATGTGTCTTTTGTTGATATTGTATTATTATCACTGTACTAAAGAGACACACAAGAAAGAATTTCATTATTCTATGTTCACATAACAGTAAGCTTGAGCTTGAGCATTCCCATTCCTTCCTTTTGTTCTGTAACCTAATGAGTTAGAGGTGTGTAAACTGATTCCAGGAAGTATCCACTTTTAATATGGTAATATAGCACCACTTCTTCCTGACCTGGGACCAGCTGCTTTGCCCAACTGGCCCCAGTGTACACTCTGTACAGAAAGTGTACAGTGTAAAAAAATAGTTATTTAATGGCAGTATACTGGGTTTTGTGGTTCCTTGTAAAACCATTGCTTGACAAAGAACTCTTTTATTCTGCGAATGGTTCTTTGCATATGAAATTGGATATTTGGGCTTTGAAAAAGTTCCTAGTATGTGGACAAAATAGAGCTCTTTAAAATAAAATAGGGGACCTAGCAGGCTATTAGCAGATCAATGAAGAAGGACTTAAGCCAGCATTATTGTATCCTGCAAGATTCCTTTTAAAATCAGGAACAAATTGGTATTTCACAAATCTGTTACCATTTATTTGTGGCTATTTATGGAACCGGTTACATATGTAAATAAAAATTTCTTTCTGGAACCTTCGTGTGGATGGTTCTTTTAGGAACCAGAAATGACGACTCTGAAGATCTGCTTTGGAACCTTTATTTTTTAAGAGTGTATTCCCCATCCTCTGCCAAATGTTCATAGCTCCTGTTTAAAAATATAAAGAGCCAGAGTCTATAACACTTGGGCCTGCCCTCCAACATCTACTTATGCCAATGCACTGCCTGTGTCCTGCATCAGTGCCCCTACCTTTTGCCTATCCCAGTCACTTCTTCTAAGATATTTTATATCTTCTTAGTGGCTCTTGCCTTCCCTTGCTAGAATTTCAAGTTGTTTTTTATTTCCATCTAGAGGGTTCTCTCTCTATCTGTTTCTTTCTAATGGGGGTCTTCAACTAGACTTGCTCCACCCTGTGTTCTCCTTATCCTGACTTTGGCTCTAGCACCTTCTTGTCAGCTGGAGACCCCTTCAGATTTGTACCTCCAATTACTTGTCTACCAATCAGGCTTGTATTTATACAGGCTCCTGAACTTCATTGAGAACTCAGATAATGAATGTTTTGCATTTCCAATGAGCCACCAGTGCTTTAGTTTATACAACCATTCATGTTTTGATTTACTTCATTTTAGAGTATGCCCTAGTCTGTCGATTTTCTGCCCATTTACCTGCTTTGGATTTAAATGTCAATCTAATTTTTGACCTTTGGTTTCACCTTTATTACATGTTTGTCTGCCAGCTTGTACTTTTTCTGATTGCAGTTTCTTGCTCTGCAACCACCAGAAACTCTTTCCCACATACGGCCATAAACTTTGCCATCAGCCACCCTAACCACCTAATAGATTGCATTTAAAATAAGGAGGCTGTGACTTAAAAGATATTTCTCAACCTGTCAAGTGAGCAGCTTTCTCCAAGGTGGCACAGAGCATGGAAATGTAATGACCAACATAGTTTTTTAAGGTTAATGGTAGAGAGGTTTGGCAATGACAGATCAGATACACTGTCAGAAAGGCCAGGAGCTGCAGATATTTCAAGCAGATGTCCCTGTCTTGTATAAGGGTAGGACTGGGAGTTGCTCCTGAGGTTTATCAAAAAAATCTTAAAATATGCAGACACTTTTGCCTGTCTTCCCTAAATTGCTGAAATTAAAATACGGTCATTTGAATAGCAGACACCTTGTGGGCTCAGACCTTTAATGGAACATAATAATGTAACGATTTTTTTACATGCTCTATTAAAGTGAATAAAAAATGAATGTTTTTGTGCTCACTTTCCTTAAAAAAAACAGTAAAAGTACTCATTTTCTAGTATTAAGAATAAAAATGTTCTCTTAAGCAATCTGAATCATTTTTCCCTGAATTTAGCTGGTACTCCAAAAACATTTAGAAAGTGCTAATGCCATTTACTAAGTCAGTATACTGTAATATTCAGATTATTATAGTTAACGATAATATAACTGGAATTCTATTCAGATTATAAGTACTGAAGACCAATGCACTGTATAATAAGTTTTTTGCTTCAAGGTGTCAAAGTTACAGTGAGGTTGAGAAGACTATATAATAGCTGAGGTTAAAGAGTACATTTACAGGATTTATGCAGTAAAATTAATTTTTAAAAATTGGTATATATTACCAAATGCATTCAACAAAGGACAAAGTAATAAGAGTGCAGGAAAGAGCACATTGATTTTGTAATGGAAAAGGGAAGAGAACTCATGATAGCCTAGAATGAAGGATGAAGGCAACAAGCTATTACCTCCAGTAGATGGAAGATTTAATCAACGGTTTTAAGCAGGACATTTGGATTATTTTGCTTCTGATTGATTACTTCAGGAAAGCACCTCCCCACTACAGCAGTGCATGCTTGATTGCAGTGCCTAAGGTGAGCAGAGCAGATCTCCCTGTTGACTATGAAAACAAATGAGCACTTCAGGGTGCAGTCTTGAATATTTGTATCGCTTTGTCTCTTTTTTCTCACTTTGTGACAAAGTTATCACCTTCAGTAGATCACTACATTAACCACCATGTAAGATAACAATAAGTAATGATCTATAATTCATGGTTATATAATGGACAGCAACACTTATCAGGAAGATCCGCAAAATTGTATGAAACATTGTTGCTGTCAGACACATACAAAGTACAGTACATAGGAATGCATGTAGGGAGAAATGACAGTAGTCTTTAGAATATTAATAATTGTAACTGAAGTGCCTAATTAAACTGTGGCTATTTTCAAATGTATGTCAGTAACAGATGAAACGGCAGTAACGATGAGATCATGTTTAAAAAGCAGTAAGTTGTTTTATTTTAATTAATTAATACATGCACTGAAAGATCCTGCTGATCATGGCAAGACAATAATCCACCTTAACAAAAAGATAAGTATTTGTGTGACTGTCTGTATGTCTCTGTCATTCCAAAACATGATGCATCACAAACATTTTTAGTAATAAAATGCATAGCACATTATCATTCCAATAGATGGCGTATCATACACATTAACACTTCTTTTATGAATCCCATGCCACATAGCATACAGCAGAGACACATGCATCGCATGGTGCAATGCAAACAATAACACTGAGGTCTATAATGAAAACTTAGATTTCAACCCATCTGAGATGGCTAGCTCAGATATTTACCCTGTAAACATATAGGTGAACATCCAGAGGGTTAAGGCACTCCCTGCTGATTGCCAAATGACAGCTGCTGTTCCAAATACAAGTGTTAAAGATTCCATCCATACCAGTGTACATATTGCACGTCTTCTGGTCTTTTAAAAGGAGGGTTTTCTGTCCCCCTTAAGTGTTTATGAGAGCTATAATGGAGAAACTTCAAAATAAAACCAGGATCAGATAATACTTATCTTTGAGTTCTTAACGAGTGTAGCTGCATTTACTCAAAATTACCACAAAGTTCAGCAGCTGCAGCTTGTAAACAGAATTCAGCAAAAGCCTGACGTGTCGAAATTATTCCACAGACAAAATATCTTCATTTTTAAAAGCTTTAGTTAAAATTCTAGGTAGAACAGTTCACACAAAAAAAAGAGAAAATTGATTTAGCCAAAAAGAAAAAAGTTCTTTTTTAGGAGAAGTTCTGTTCAAAGCTTATAAATCTTGTTTCATTTCTAATCGCTACAAAATCACTTCTAAATATTTCTGAACCATTTAGAAATAGGTAGAAAACTGTATGCCTATCCCAAGTCTATATTGAAAATGGGTCTTTCAAGTCCCTGTGTACTGGGACCTATTCTAAACAACAACTGAATCAATTAACACACTGGATCTTAGTTATAGCAAGAAAGTTCTATCTTATACTAACCTACAAGGAGGAAAAAGGTTATACCATTGTCTATGGCTATGACAAGCTGTTGCGATGTAAGATTTTGCATATAAGTTGATAAATATTTTGTATGTCTTTATTTGTAACTAGCAAAATACCCGTGCTTCGCAGCGGAGAAGTAGTGTGTTAAAGAGGTTATGTAAACATATATATACATATACATATATATACATATCTACATATACACATATCTACATATACATATATATACATATATATATATATATATACATACATATACACATCCACATATATATACATATATATATACACATATCAACATATATATACACATACATATACACACATACATACACACACACATATACATATATACATACATACATAGTGCGGTGTGACACGGGCTGTGATTGTTAGATGGGAGGGAGACGACAAATCACAGCTTCCCGCTTTCTAATCGGGCCTGTGATTGGTGCTTTGACTGATGCCTAGATCCCACAGTATGTCCCCTTAAGAGAGGCGTTAGGCAAGTGTAATTGAATAGTGGTGCTGCAAGTTTAGCTTTACACCTGTTTTTAAGGCTTATTGACTGAAAGGGGCTTTCATGAAAAAAGTTAGGGCTTTGCTACAGGATACACCCTCCACAAGTTAAGGAAGTAAAAATAAAGGTATATATTTCTGTTTTATTTAAACCTTTTAAGTTTGTATGCTGGCGGCATGGTGGCGCAGTGAAAGGTGCCAGGTAGGAGACCCGGGTTCGCTTCCCTGCGTGGAGTTTGAATGTTCTCCCCGTGTCTGTCTGGGTTTCCTCTGGGTACTCCAGTTTCCTCTCACAGTCCAAAGACATGCAGGTTAGGTGCATTGGCGTTTCTAAATTGTTCCTGGTGTGTGGGTGTTTGTGGGTGTGTGCGCCCTGCGGTGGGCTGGCACCTTGCCCGGGGTTTGTTTCCTGCCTTGTGCCCTGTGTTGGCAGGGATTGGCTCCTGTATTTAGGATATAGCGGGTTGGAAAATGGATGGATGGATGGATAATGGATGGATGGACATTTGTATGCATAGCCCCATTTGGCCTGTTTTCGTTTTTTTTCTTTCTTCAGTAATATTTCAGCAAACCCGGAGCTTGTCAGTTCAAATCCTGGTACTGACACCACTGTGTCACCCTGAGGAAGTCACTTCACCTGCCTGTGCTGCAAAAAACAAAAGTAATGTAACAAATTGTACCTCAGATGTTGCAAGTTGCTGGAATAAAGGCATAAGTCAAATAGATAAATATGTATTATACACATAGGAACTATTCATTTATTTTCAGTTAAGTCATCTGCAGCAAACCTTTATAAATGAGGGTTTCTCCTTTTTAGATAGTGCAAACTGTTTCTTCTTCATTGAGGTTTTCTCTTGGAGAGCTTTTTTCATTTCATTGAAAATTAAAGCAGCAGCTGCCAAAATATGTAGCTTTCTTATTAATTTTTCAACATTGTGTAAAATAATTTTATAAAGTAACATAAAAGGTTTAAATACTGGTTATCCTTTTACACTAAAATATTACTAAAGAGATACAAAAAAAGTAAAATGCATATGTTGTTTTTCTTTAAGGAGATTAAATATTACTGAAGAAAGAAAAAAAAAAACTAAAACAGCCAAATGGGGCTATGCATACGAATTTAAAAGGTTTAAATAAAACAGAAATATATACTTTTATTTTTACTTCCTTAACTTGTGGAGAGTGTATCCTGTAGCAAAGCCCTAAGTTTTTTCATGAAAGCCCGTTTCAGTCAATAAGTCTTTAAAACAGGTGTAAAGATATTGACAATAAGCTACGCAAACCCACCAAGACATGGAATCGTTTAAATCAAGGCGCGAGTCGAAAAACACCATCCCATACTATTAGTTAATGATTAACACATTTCTATATGTATTGTAAGCATACAATACAACTGATAATATGTAGCGCTTATTTATCTGGTGTACCGACATTTTTGCGCGTTTAACAGCTGAAATCTAACGTGGTTTGTGCCCTTCAGAATGAAAACAGTTTGCATTTACCTTTTTAATAAAAGGCGAGCTTTTAAGCCTGAGAAATCACCCCGTAAATGCACACGTTTAATTCTTTATCACTTCAAACAACTGAACTATCCAGAACATTTCAGGCATACATCCAGCATTCAAACTATGTATGAAAAGCACAACTGTTAAAGGAATTCAGCATTTCTTAATTAAAAATGTTCCTTTAATCCTCAACATGTCTCAATGAGTCGTTCTGGTGGTTTAACTTGACGTTTTGATCTTCTGTGTTTGCAGTTGAGATGTTCTTTCCTGATTTATACTTGTTTTCTCGTTAATACTTGTTTCTCTGGTGTTAGTGTTCTGATTAGAGGTTATTGGTCCTTTGATGTCTCGACGGTTTCTTCTTAGAACAGCTCCTATTACGCAATTCCGTCACATACTGGTCTATTGTTTCTCCGCTTTTCTGGAAACATGTAAAACACTTGTGCCGCTCAAACGTCACATTGTGCTTTGGGTTGCAATACGTTTCGAATTTTTCAACTATTTTGTTCAATTTCATATTGTCTCCATCTTCTTCAAACTGAAAATTGTTATACACCTCTAGCGCCTCTTCGCCAATTACATGTAGAAGCATAGACGCTTTCATTTTTTCACTTTTCCTATCTGCTTCAATCGCAGCAAGATACAACTCGAATCTCTGTTTAAATCTTTTCCAATTTTCAGCTACATTTCCCTTTAACTGGAGATTGGTGGGGGCTGTAATCCTTCCATATTTTTTTTTCTCTTTTGCTAGAACGTCTTAGCGCTTTCTGACGACGTTTTCGGGTTACTCACAGACACGAGACTCGTTCAAAAGCTGAACCTCTTCTTCACATTCCTCTTCCAATCCGCCACTTCTGACACCATGTAGTGATCTTGTTAGGTTCGTAGTTTAATCAATACACAGGATTGAAAGATATAATAACTTTTTAATAGACAGACTTTAGAGACATTTACTGTACATGTTACTACTCGTTCTTTAGTTCACGCCCATTCTCCTACTTGCATCGGCATTCACAGGCATTACTAATCATTCTGTAAGTATGTGTTAATATGTATGCTTACACAGTATTAAACCCACCAAGACATGGAATCGTTTAAATCAAGGCGCTGCGCTACCTTCTTCCAGATCGGCCCCAAGGCGTTTCACGTGATTACGTAGGAGGCGTGATGACGCGATACGCGACTCCGCCACCGTCCATTACAGTATATGGACAAAAAACAGGTTCCAGTTATGACAGTTATGCTTTGAATTTCGAAATGAACCCTGCCTAACTTTTGTAAGTAAGCTGTAAGGAATGAGCCTGCCAAATTTCAGCCTTCCACCTACACGGGAAGTTGGAGAATTAGTGAGTGAGTGAGTCAGTCAGTCAGTCAGTCAGTCAGTCAGTCAGTCAGTCAGTGAGGGCTTTGCCTTTTATTAGTATAGATTTAGGCAAAGCAATGTTACATTAGTGAGAAGTATTCATGTTTAACCCAGGAATGGGTCTCTTTGAATTTTACGACAGAGTTGGGGGAAGATGTGCCTTAAACCAGTTTGGCGAGTGTTTCTCTGCTAAAGTCTTTCAACCCCCACAAGAAAGCCATAAAGACATATGATCTTGGGGGTGGCAGGTTTTAAGATGTTGTATTCCCCCATTGGTCTGAAGTATGGCTGTTTGGAATTGGCTTGGATCAGAAGCTTTTAAGTACCATGAAGTCCTATTGGCTATAGGGGTTGGACAGAGAATCTATAAATCTGCTTGCTCAACCACATTATCTCTCTCTTACTAACCTGTGATCATAAAGAAGCATCTCTTTCTTACTAACCTCTGATCATGAAAGAAGCATCTCTCTCTTACTAACATCTGATGATGAAGAAGTCAACACAATGAAGAGCACAGCTCGGCAGCCATATTGGAACAGGCATACGGCCTGTTCTGAAGAAAGCTGAGCACCAATGATGCCTTAACTAGAGACATTTTAAATAACTACAAGTCCGTGTGCCTCCTGAAACTACACATCACCATTTAATCAGGTTGTATGGTTGCCAATATTCAAATGTACTTTGCATATTGTTATTATTTATTAATATTATCAATAATACATTATTTTATGTGCAACTTAACTCCTGCTTGTCTTTTACTATACCTAATTGCCTGAGGTTAAAGATATAGAAGAGAAGGTGGGGAGGAGTTATATTGTACAATACCTTATAAACAGTGGTAAGTCTTTGAGATTAGAGGCATTCTGACAAAGGCTACATATTAATAATACAATAGGGGAAAGTAGAGCAATACATTACTCTACCAAGACAAAACACAAGCAAACACTAATGTGAATTTAACTTAACTTAAAGCATTAACTTTCTAAGATTGGTTCTTACAAGGTTAGCAAGTTCATACATATATAAACCCTTGACACATATTTTAGGAAGTCACTACACACTGGGAAAATTCCCAAAGACTGGAAATTGGCAAATACTTTCCTGTAATATAAAAAGGATGATCATAAAGATCCAAGCAACATAGGCCAGTAAGCTTAAAGTGCATCACTGGTACATTATTGTAAGGAATTATTAAGTAAAAGATGGAGCAACACGTGGCAAGAATTGGAGTTTTACAAGAGTTTTATTGAACCCTCAGCATGGGTTCGGACGAGGGAGGTCCTGTTTTACTAACATGCTGGAGTTTTATGAGGAAGCAACAAAAGGGTATGATCAAAGTAGAGCATATGCTATTATTTATCTTGACTTTCAGAAAGCATTTGATAAGGTGCCACATGAGAGGTTGGGAATCAAACTAAAAGAAGTGGGAGTTTGGTGTGTAGTGTGTAAATGGGTAAGAAAGTGATTCAGACACAGTAAGTAGAGGATTATGGTGTGAAGAACCTTATCTGAAATTGGTGATGTTAAGAATGGTGTACCACAGGGGTCAGTGCTAAGGTCACAGCTATTTTTGATACATATAAATGATTGGATAGGAATATATAAGTAACAGGCTTATTTTCAGATTATACCAGGCTAGGCAGGTTGCCAGATAATCTGGAATCCATTGAATCATTGCAGAGTGACTTATGGGCAGCATACAGGCTTGGGCAGATTTGTGGCAGATGAAATTCAATGTCAGTAAATCTAAAGTATTACATGTAGGAAGTACAAATGTTAGTTTTGAATACACAGTGGGAGGTCTGAAAATTGAAAGTACACCTTATGAGAAGAATTTAGGAGTTGTAGTGGACTTCCAGATGGTGTTCAGAAGCCATTAATAAGGCTAACAGAATGTTTCAGGATTTTCTGAATTATGCTGAAGCTGGTGAGGCCTCATCTGGAGTACTGTGTACAGTTTTGCTCTCCAGGCTACAAAAAGGACATAGCAGCATTAGAAAAGGTCCAGAGAAGAGCGACTAGGCTCATTCCAGGGCTACAGGGGATGGATTATGAAGAAAGATTAAAAAGATGAGCCTTTCTGTTTAAGCAAAAGAAGATTAAGAGGTGATATGACTGAAGTGCTTTAAATAATGAAGGGAATTAGTACAGTAGATTGAGACTGTTATTTTAAAATGAGTTCATCAAGAAAACGGGGACACAGTTGAAAATTTGTTAAGGGTACATTTTGCACAAACATTAGGAAGTTCTTCTTCACACAGAGAACCATAGACACATGGAATAAGCTACCAAGTGCCGTGGTACACAGTAAGACTTTAGGGACATTCAAACCTAGACTTGATTTTTTTAAAAGGATTAAGTGGTAAGGTTCAGCAAGTTTTGTTGGGCTGAATGGCCTGTTCTAATCCAGATTGTTCTAATGTTCTAAAGTGTTGGTTTTGCTGGTCAGTAGGAGCCATACTTAATCTTTTTCTTTTGGGTCATCATGTCATGTCCCTGTCAAGAATGGAAGAGGGCAAACAAGTAAGTTGCTGTATTTCCACATTATTATACCCCTATTGCCATCAGTTTGCAAATTGTCAATAAATGTCTAAGCAATATTCATAATGTAACTACTGAACAAACAAAGAAAAATGCTTTCAGTATGCAATATCTGGTTTTCTTTTCTTGGGTATATCAGTGTGGACTGTTGTCTGCTTAGGCCCCCTCAACCATTTCTGCAATTTTATTATTATAGATTCTGCACTCGGTTTCCCTTGTCAGGCTCCCCCTGAGGTTACTGTGTCCTGCCACTTGCATCTGGAAAAAAGTCAAATAATTGCCATTTTTAGTTCTAAATAGCATTCAAGCTTTGGCTTGACATGAGCTTCTTAAACAGACACGCACACAGGCACATTTAATAGTTGACCTGATCCTCACTTAATATTGTTTCACCCAAAGTAAACAGAAAAAGACACATTTATTGAGAAGTAACATCCACAATAATATCACCATTCACTAAAGTTATGTGAAAATTAGCCATTTGCTAGTGTTATGTGTCTCAGATAAAGCTAGTCTACTATGAGTTAAGCACACACAATTTAAAGCACTAATGGTCTCTTAAGTGAGAAGAATTCATCTTTGACTCTATTGGCTAAGAGGGTCTCATCCCAGTGGGTAGCAACTTAGTTGACCATGTGAGCTGTATGAAATTAACTTCATTACATTAGTGCTATGACCCAAATATGTTAAGTAGAACCATAACAGCGCAGAGCACTCATGAAACCCTATGACTGAGAGTGCAACAAGGCTTGTGAAATTAACTTGTTAGGAGATTAAGACTCACAATCAAATCCCTGAATAGTTATTTAAGTGTGTGGCTGTACAGTAGCTGCATACAAGGCATAATTGTGCTGTGAGCACACCATCCAGTAGTGCTGGATAGTGGCGTGAATTGTGATTACTTTGCATCGTCATAATTAGAGTGAAGTTGACTGACTAAAGGGATAGCCTATTATGGATCTTTTGGTGGTTTAAATAGTGCATTAACTAAAAGGATTTGTCCTGGCATCACAAACTCTCCCTAAATCCTGAACATACTGTCACGTATTGTAGAGACAGGAACTTTATTCAGACACTTCAAATGAGCATATGTCTCTTTCAAAAGTAAAACAAACTCCATGTGAAGACAGAGGTGACAGTTTCGTCTCTCAATTAAAAGAGTGCAAAAAGCACCTTCCTCATCATAGGGGTGTGCATCAGGAGCAGGACCCCCAACAGGAGCAGAGGATGTCTGGAGGAGGAGAGAGAGACAAAGCAAAGAGCCAAAAAGGACAGGTGCTGTTCAGGCTTTTAAGTATGTGAAGCGCTGCGCAAGAAGAATATCATACGACAAAGCAACAGCACCGGTCCAGCAACTAAGGGAGCAAAGAGGAGGTAAACTGTATTTATTCCCATTGTATCAGCGTTTAAGAGGGGATTTTGGAGGAGCATCCGTGTCTTCTAGGAGTGTGTTCAACCCCCCTGTTCACAATACGTACAGTATATCCCATTGACTTTTATGTTATGGCCCATTTTATATATCCTATTTGACAGTTTTCGGTTCTTTTTAATCTAACAATATAATTAATTCATTTCCTTGTATTCCACAAATATAAATGACTCTTTAAGCAAAAAGGAAAAGCCTTGCCTGAAGAAGGGGCCTGAGTTGCCTCGAAAGCTTGCATATTGTAATCTTTCTAGTTAGCCAATAAAAGGTGTCATTTTGCTTGGCTTTTCTCTACATTCATAATGGCTAACATGGTACAACACCCTAGTACAGCAAAAAGGAACAAATGTATACCTTAATTAATAAGCTTAAATGTTTTGATATAACTTACCCCAAGCTCTTCAGTGATTGCCTGCATTGCCACAGAGTGCTACACTGTAATCTCTTTTCTGGGAAGTGGTTAAACCTCTATGTTTTTTTTTTGTTTTTTTTACTAGCAGAATAAATCAAATTGTATAGTAACAGATGCATAACTCTGTTTAATGGGATTCTATGCTATAAAATATCAGTTATTCAGGAGCTGTGAATGAACTGATTACATCAGCAAAATGTGTAAAGTTAAGAATATGTGGGCATAAAAAAGACTTATTGGGATCAGGCAATGCAGTTGCTTTTAGACTTTAGTGTTAGTTTAATAAAAAATTTATTATATATTTATACTATGTATGTATATATTTGTAAAAATATATATACTGTATATACAGTAGAGTTCAAAGGTTTGGAATCACCCATACATTTTTATGTTTTGGATAGAAAGGGATCACTTTTTTTTTCAAGATACCATTAAACTGATTTTAAAAAACAGCTAAGACATTACTAGTGTTGCTAATGGCTATTACTGCTTGAAATTACTGATTTTTAATATATTATTCGCACATGAAGGCAAAGACACATTTTTAGCAGTCATTCCTTCATTGTCTCAAAGGTTAACTCCCTTAGCTCATCTTCAATTAGTCATGTTTACATTCTAATTGTTTATTAAAGAAATCTTTGTAATTGCAATAACACCACTGAAATCTGTTACTCTGTTCATTTGGGTTGCAATATACTGTCATTCCTAAAGATCAGTTCTGGGTTGTAAAATGGCCAAAATGAAACAGTTTTTTCTCAAGAAAAACATCAAATTTTTTTTCTTTTTCTTTAACCACAATTTTTGTGGTTATATGTGACAAAATAAAACCATGAGGTGCACATAAATTAATTCATTCAATCAATTAATAGAATAGCCACTTTCATCATAAAATATAAAAAAACAACAACATTGTAATTCCCCACCATACTGAACAAGATTCAAAAATAGTTTAAATCAATTAATTTATGTGTGCCCCACGATTTTAGTTAGTCACATATATCCATGAAAATTGTGGTTAAAGAAAAATGTATTTTTTGCTTTTAAGTGCATTTATAACTAAAGTAAATAAAATTGTTTTACTTAAAAAAAAATTTTTTATATATTTTTTTCTTATTTGCCAGTTACAGTTATGACTTTTTTTTTGACTCTGCCTCTTAAATATTTTTAAATCAATATAATGGTATCTTGATAAACAAGGTATTAATTTCTATCAAAAACATGAACACTTTGGGGTGTGTCCAGACTTTTGACTGGTAGTGTATGTGCTTACAGTTATAAAAAACTGTTGTTGCATCAGACATGAAGTAACTCCAAAGTGCCTGCAATTTAAACCTCCAACGAACACTCAGAAGATGGTATTAATCATTCAACAGTTCATAACACGTGTTCTATGTAAACGTACTACTGAAGCACACCCCAAACTAACCACATACGCATCAGAAATCCATTAATAGCTGTGTTACACCCATCCCCCTCTTCCTTATTTGCTATATATTGCCTTGATTCCTGTATGTCAGATCATTTTACGCTGATGATGATACCTGACAGGTATCGAAACCTCAGGAATAAAAGAATATTTTTAGATACGTGATTAATTTTCTCCCTTTATGGATTTCTATCTATAAATTTGTAATATATGAATGTATATGTATGTATATACATGTATATGTATACATGTGTGTACTGTATATGTATATATGTGTTGTCAGAAAAACGACCAAAAGACATCGAGAAGGTTTGGGGCAGCCACCCATTTAATCGATTACGGCTGCAAAAGGTATCGAAAACCAGAGACATGCTCATTCAACCGAGTCCAAAACAGAACTCATCTCCAGGTAGCAAGATGGCAGCTTTAAAGGCCAGTAGCGGAAGTGATGTCATCCCAACCGGAACCAGAAGTGACGTCAGTGGCTGCCCCAGAGCCGGGTGGGATTTCCCTAGAATGGTCTGTAAAAGATCGAGAGGGAAAATTAGTGCACTCCGCCACCCCCTGGTCTGGCATGGAACTACCTGTATTTAAGCCCTTTAGCTGTCTCCTAAACACACGTGTGTGACAGTGTGCATATGTAAATATATATATGTATGTATATATATATATATATATATATATATATTATATATATATATATATATGTACGAGGGGAGACACAAAAATAACCGGATTGGTAAAAAAGAATATTTATTGATGAATTACAGCATTCTAAACATTGTCACCTTCTATATACTCCCCCTCCCGATTTCTTTACCGCTCCATATGTATCTTCCAATGACTGAAACTGTGCTGGAAGTCTTCTTGCTTGAGGCTGTTCAACAGGCTTGCCGTTTTTGTCTTCACTTCATCCATTGAAGAGAATGTATTCCCTTCAGGTCACTTTTGATTTTCGGGAACAAGTGAAAATCACAGGGAGTTAGATCGGGCGAATAGGGAGGATGATTGAGGACAGGAATGTTTTTGTCAGTCAAAAACTGCTTTATGGAAAAAGAGAAAATTTGTGAGAAAGTTGATGTTGATTCGTTATTCGATTTTTCACCTGACATTATCACGATGTAGCCATTGTTGTGCAGTTACTGACTGGGCTATGCACAGTATATACCTAGCTGGTCAGCGGTTTGAGAGGGAGTGTAGGAGGGGATATAGTTCTGATTCACATCTCATAGCCCCAAGCCCAGTCCGGTTATTGTTGTGTCCCACGTAGTATATATATATATATATATATATATTTGCAGTTGGAGATCCACAAAGGGAGAAAAAACGAATCACGTATCATAAAATAGTTTTATTCCTGAGCTTTCAACCCCTATCAGGGGTCTTCATCAGAGGATAATGCTTAGACTTACAAGAATCAAAGGCAATATATAGCATCACATTCAGTATTGGTTGGCGGTGACTAAGTCAGTATGATCAAGGGGGGGGGGGGGTTATCGTTTAATTAAAGTGCATATGTCCTTCTTAAGTTGGCATATGCTGGGTTTATGTCCAAGTGTCTGTTGATGGCGTTTTCATCTGATAGCCAAGACTCGGCCAACTCTCTGGCGCTTTTTGTACTGGCCTTAAATTTTACTTTTACGTTGTCCCAGTTGAATGTGTGTCCTGTCGATTTAGTATGTGCATATATCAAAGATAGTGCGTCCTTTCTTCTGACGGCGTTGCGATGTTCCTGTACCCGTGTTGAGATTTTTTTTGACGTTTGTCCTATGTATACAGCTGAGCAAGAATTGCATGGAATACTATAAACTGTGTTTCGTGTTTCGGCTGTCGATTTCTTGTTTTTAGCATTAAACAGGACCATGCGCAGATTGTTGGTGGGTTTATGTGCTATTTTGATGCCCCACTTGGTCAGGGTGCGTGCCGTGCCTTCTGACACATTATGGTGATACGGGAGTGAATGCCAGGTGGGGTGGGGGTTCTGATTTACGTCGCTTGTATGCTGATTCCTTTGGCGCCTGCTGTGTAGACTCCGATTAATGAATGATTTTGAGTATCCGTTCGAGGTGAAAAGTTGAAACAGATAGCATCTCTCATTAATTTTTGTTTCCTTGGTATTACAATGCGTGTGGACTCGTTTAAATAGGGTTTTTACGCAGCTCCGTTTATGAGATACCGGGTGATTGCTGGCGAAGTGTAGAATCTTGTCTGCGTGGCATTGTTTGCGGTAAACACTTGTGGTCAGGGTGGCGTCACTATTTCTTTTGATGTAAATGTCCAAGAAATTGATGTGTGAAAGCTCAGGAATAAAACTATTTTATGATATGTGATTCGTTTTTTCTCCCTTTGTGGATCTCCAACTGCAAATATGCAAACCGTATCACAGACCTTCTCTTCCATATATATATATATATGTGTATATACAGTATATGTACAGTATGTGTGTATATGTATGTGTATGTTTTCAATATACGAGGGGCAGTCAAAAAGATTCCCGGAATTGTGATACAGCAGGAGAGTGACAGATCAGATTACGCACACATTGTTGTGGAGAGGAGTGCAGCATGTCTATAGACCAGTTACAACAGGTCTGAATTGATTTTGGCATGTAGTATTGTTTTAATTACCATTTGAGTTAGACATGTGCATAGTCATTCGGCACAATGTTGCAGTTCAAACAACGTGCTAACATCAAGTTGGGGAAATCGGCTTCAGATATGCTGCAATGCCAATTGCGTATCTGAAGCTGATTTCCCCAATTTGCAAATGAACCTCATGTTAGCATGCTGTTTGACAGGAGATCCCATGGACTATGATGTTTGTGGATGACATTGTGGTCTGTAGTGAGAGTAGAGAGCAGGTTGAGGAAACCCCAGAGAGGTAGAGATATGCACTAGAGAGGAATGAATGTCAGTACAAACAAGACAGAATGAATGAGAGGGAGGTCAGAGGAATGGTGAGGATGCAGGGAGTAGAGTTGGCAAAGGTGGATAAGTTTAAATACCTGAGATTAACAGTACAGAGTAACAGGGAGTGTGGAAGAGAGCTGAAGAAAAGAGTTCAGGCAGGGCTAAGTGGATGGAGAAGAGTTTCAGGAGTAATTTGTGACAGATGGATATCAGCAAGAGTGAAAGGGAAGGTCTAAAGGATGGTAGTGAGACTAGCTATGTTATATGGATGGGAGACGGTGGCAATGACCAACAAACAGGAGACAGAGCTGGAGGTGGCAGACGTAAAGATGCTAAGATTTGCATTGGGTGTGATGAGGATGGACAGGATTAGAAATGAGTACCTTAGAAGGGTCAGCTCAGGTTGGACGGTTAGGAGATAAAGTCAGAGAGGCGAGATTGTGTTGGTTTGGACATGTGCAGAGGGGAGATGCTGAGTATATTGGGAGAAGAAAGCTAAGGATTGAGCTGCCAGGCAAGAGAAAAAGAGGAAGGCCTAACAGAAGGTTTATGGATATAGTGAGAGATGACAAGAAAGTGGTGGGTGTACCGGAGCTAAATGCAAAGGGCAGGAGGATTTGGGAAAAGATTATCTGCTGTGGCGACCCCTAACAGGAGCAGCCAAAAGAAGAAGAAGAAGAAGAAGTCTGTTTATGATGAATAGGCTTGGGTTTACTGTATACTGTACACTGGCTTGAATACACCCATACAGATATACAGTATATACGTATATATATATATATATATAGGGCGGCACGGTGGCGCAGTGGGTAGCGCTGCTGCCTCGCAGTTGGGTTCACTTTCCGGGTCCTCCCTGCGTGGAGTTTGCATATTCTCCCCGTGTCTGCGTGGGTTTCCTCTGGGCGCTCCGGTTTCCTCCCACAGTCCAAAGACATGCAGGTTAGGTGGATTGGCGATTCTAAATTGGCCCTAGTGTGTGCTTGGTGTGTGGGTGTGTTTGTGTGTGTCCTGCGATGGGTTGGCACCCTGCCCGGGATTGGTTCCTGCCTTCTGCCCTGTGTTGGCTGGGATTGGCTCCAGCAGACCCCCATGACCCTGTGTTCGGATTCAACGGGTTGGATAATGGATGGATATACAGTAATCCCTCCTCCATCGCGGGGGTTGCGTTCCAGAGCCACCCGCGAAATAAGAAAATCTGCGAAGTAGAAACCATATGTTTATATGGTTATTTTTATATTGTCATGCTTGGGTCACAGATTTGCGCAGAAACACAGGAGGTTGTAGAGAGACAGGAACGTTATTCAAACACTGCAAACAAGCATTTGTCTCTTTTTCAAAAGTTTAAACTGTGCTCCATGACAAGACAGAGATGACAGTTCTGTCTCACAATTAAAAGAATGCAAACATATCTTCCTCTTCAAAGGAGTGCGCATCAGGAGCACAGGCTGTCAGAAACAGAGAGGAAAGCAAACAAATCAATAGGGCTGTTTGGCTTTTAAGTATACGAAGCACCTCCGGTACAAAGCTGTTGAAGGCGGCAGCTCACACCCCCTCCGTCAGGAGCAGGGTGAGAGAGAGAGAGAGATAGAGAGAGACAGAGAAAAACAAAACAGTGAAAAATCAATACGTGCCCTTTGAGCTTTTAAGTATGTGAAGCACCGTGCAGCATGTCGCTTCACGAAGCAGCTGCACACAGAAGGTAGCAACGTGAAGATAATCTTTCAGCATTTTTAGACAAGCGTCCGTATCGTCTAGGTGTGCGAACAGCTACTAGACAAAGAGCCCGTTTCGACAACGTATGATGAAACGGGCACGAGTGGAATAGTAATAAGTCTAAGCACCACAAACCTGATATAGGTGTATTGAATGAATGTGTAATTAGGCCTGGAGCTGTAGTCAAAATCGCCTTTCAGGCCTCTAGAGCTTTAATCGCCTTTCTCTTTGAATTTTTGCGGCCGTAAATCCGCCGCCTGCCACGATGTTGGTCTAAGTCGCCTTTCTCTTTGAATTTTCGCGGCCGTAAATCCGCCGCCTGCTGCGATGTTGGTCGAAATCGCCTTTCTCTTTGAATTTTCGCGGCCGTAAATCCACCGCCTGATGCGATGTCGGTCTCATAAGGTTTTTCGAGCAGCTGCGCAGAAGGCGACTGCGCATTCGGCTTCAGACATGCGCAGAAGGCGACGTGACGGACGTGAGTGAGTGAGTGACTGAGTGACTGAGTGAGGAGACCTGCGAATTATATATAAGCTATTTATAGATGCATTTGTCGCTTCACATACTTTTCTTTCATTTTAGTGTACATGTTGGTTTAACCAGATATGTTTATTTCTACAGGTATAGAGTGCACATTGGTTTAAATTCATAAATTTGAATTTACTGTGATGGTCATGTACGCCTAAAGTCTCAGTTTCATTTCAGCATTGTTTAAAAATCATAATTATTATTATTCATATGTTCAAAGCAGATTTGCCTACCAGTTGCCTGTGATTTTTTTTTTCAAATGTTGCTTTAGTTTTAGCTCCTTGTTAACAAGGCATTTTCATTATTATATAACAAATCCCTCAAATTCCTGCTTCCTTACCCTGATCTGCACCACTCGACCCTGACTACTTCCACCATAGTTCTCCCAGTACTCTTCATTATAAATCCTACATTAGAACCCTGACATTGTTTAAATACAAAATGGAGTGGAATTGATTATCTTACATACCACTGCATGCAATGTGATCATGCTGTACAGCCCCTTGTTTTATATATTCACTTTCAAAACTTCTTTAGAATGTGCAAAGTAGATGTCACAAAATAGAATTGCGAATGGAGATAAATGAAACCCTACATTGCTGAAAGAAAATGAACATATTCATTTACATTTACATTTATTTGCTTAGCAGACTTTTATCCAAAGTTCAACATAATCAAGTAAACATCAGTCTGGGGGACTGCTTGGGAACAAATGTTACAGGACCAGGTTACAGAATTGATTATCACAAGTGAAGCGCTTAGAACAAAATAAAAATAGGTTTTGTAATCTAGAAACTATAACTCAACAGCTAATATTAGGTAGACAGAAATTCAATAAAAAAAGTCTTCAAACCCTTCTTAAACATACGGAGGAAGTCAGAATTTCAAATGGAGAGGAGCCAGGAGCTACACATGAAAAGAGCGTGGAGTGAGATTTGGTACCACACAGGGGTGGCATCACCAGCAGACTTGAGTGGCAGAGAAGAAACATAGGACCTCAGTAGTGTCTCCATACATATACTGTAGATGTAGAACCACTGATGACTCTGTAGACAAGCATCAAGGATTACAACTCAATACCTACCGCTACAGGGAACCAATACAGTGATCTGAAAAGATAAGTGACATGTTTCTTTCTCAGCTGGTTGAGCACCGAACACGCCGCTGCATTTTGGCTTACCCACAGTGTCTTGGTAATACAATTCAGTGCTTCTGCCAGCAGAGAGTTGAAGTAGTTCCAATGTGATAAGGACCAGAGCCTGGGCCAGGAGTTGTGCTGCATACTCTGTCAGATATGGTCTGATCTAATGGATTTTGTACAGATAAAACCTGCAAGACCAAGAGACCACAGCAATATGGTCCCTGAAGGATAGCTGGTCATCAATCATCACCCCAAGGCTGAATACTGACTTGGTGAATGTTGGTGAAACTGAGCCTAGCTGAACAGAGGTGGGGTGCTGAATAGACAGATGAGCTGGGATAACAAGAAGGTCCATCAATGCCAAATTGAGCTGAAGAGTGTGTTTCTTCATCCAAGCTGCAGTATCAGTGAGACACACCAAGGTTCTAGCTGATACCATGTGGTCCTCTGGAGGGATATTCAAAGACATAAGCAGCTTTTGCTTAATTGTCTGCACTTACACCCAATGCACCAGTTCACCAGTTAAATATAACTGGTCTCAAACACTTTAGTAACATGTTTACTCAATTGAAAAGACAATAACACATAGAAAATACAAATTACAAAACTCCTCTAAATATTTTACCTTTTTCAAATGTGTTTTCAAGGCTGATTACTGTCTCTGTGCATTAATTATTAGCTGTTTTTCATCTAATCTACATCTTGCCTGAAGAAGGGGCCTGAGTTGCCTCGAAAGCTTGCATATTGTAATCTTTTTAGTTAGCCAATAAAAGGTGTCATTTTGCTTGGCTTGTCTCTACATTCATAATGGCTAACACGGTACAACACCCTAGTACTACAGATGTTTTTCATTAATTTAAAGCTGCAGGTCTTTCACTTAATAGTGTGTTTCACAATGAAAAGCTGACTCCTGAACGGACCTGTTAACCTGCAGGGGAAGCTGAAGCTGCCTGGCTGTTTTAGACCACTGAACAAATGTTCAAATGTTACAGAATGGTCAGAAACCTAACAGGTGTAAAATGTGCTTAAGTTCGTATTTCAGAAATAAGTAATTTATTATTGTGTGGATATGCCCCATGACAGTGCCAAATCACCCCATGTATAATAGCATGTAAAAGTGAGAAACTTTAAATAATAACTTAATGTGTTTACTTTCATAATTTTATAGATATTGTCACAGTTTGTTTCAGCTCCTTGGTCAAAACATTCAGTAAGCACTTATACGGTATTTGACAACTTGGGATGCTTCACAGCATATTCTGCTTCCCTTTCAGGAATGATGCAGATTTCAGTTGTGCCTGGACCCTCGCATGAAGGCTTGACAGGAGGTCAGGACATGGAGAAGTCAGGTGACAAGCACTTTCCTGTAACATGAGTACCAGATCAAGCATGAGAAGATAGTAAGCAATTCAGTGATGATCACAGGAAGTGACAAGACTCCTCAGAAGGATAGTTCTGGGAAGTCTCCTTCTTTCTGAAGATGTAATATTTCTTATTTATTTTGAAGTATTAAGTAGCTTTTTAACCTTATTCTTTGAATGCATTACTAAGACAATTTTTGTCCCATTTTGATAAATAAGAAGTGAAAATTACTTTTTTGTTGTCTATTTTCTTTTTGATTGGAAAACTATAATTTCTGACTTGACTCAGATTATTTATTTTATCCTGAGTCTAATGTCTTGATTGGCTGAGTGCCATTTTTTCTGTAAATGACTCTTACATAATTGACCGATGATAAAAAAAGAACCAAGAGAATAAAACATGTACACCAAAACGTTTCTCTCTTTATTTTAGCAGTCTTGTCAGTTCCAATATTTTGAAAGTTAAAAATGAGAAAAATTATCTTAAGTCTGGAAGGGTTTGGCTATTTACTGGTTTTGAAATGTGTCTATTTTGGGTTTTATTCCAGAAACTCAAGATTTAAATATTAGGTAAATTGACAGTTTTAAATTGGCTGGGTATGAGTGAGTGAGTGAGTGAGTGTGTGGGTGGGGACTGGCATGCAATCCGGTGTTGCTTGTTGCATTTGGCTCAATCAACTGAGGATGGACTGTGGCTTCCTGCTGCTCCATAATGCAGAAGACAAATGCAAAAAATGAATAGATGCATACATCATGCCATTCCTACTATGTTAAAATAGATGTTCATGTGTAAATGTTTTTTGTTATAATAAAATTCTAAAAAGAGGAGGGATTTATTTATAAAGAAACATTTATGGTTTGAATATGGTGTTATAAATACTAATAACATTAAAACAATTGTGTTGGGCCACTCAGCCCAATGAGCTCATCCTTCCTATTCAATTATATTCACCAAAATAATATCAAGTCAAATTTTGAAGGTTTCCTAAAATCTACCACACCACCTAGGAACTGCTTTCATGTGTCTATGCTTCTATGTTGTCACAGGTGGCTGGGTGTGGTCGGCATTCAGCTGCCTATAAAAGGGTCCGCCTCTCAACAATCAAGGCTGGAGTCGGGTGAGGAGGCGGACAAGGTCGGAGAAGGAGGTGGGCGAAGAGAGGCCTGAGTGTGAGAGAAGAAGAGAAGAGGCTTAGAAGAGAAGCCTGAAGAGTGAGAGACTGTGGGGGTGTTTGGTGGCGGTGCACATAGGACATTGTATAAATTAATGTGAATAAACGTGTGGTGATGCCTGCTAACGTGTCCTCCTGTCTGTGTCTGGGTTGTACCCTTTCACAGTGGCGTAGTCAGCAGGATGCTGCACCTGGCTCAAGGTGCGGACCTGTAGTATGGAAAAAGTCTGTGGAAGGCCCGGCACAGCAGGGAAGCTCACCCACGTGCCGCAGGGAACCCCACAGGGAAATGTAGAGTCGCAGACCATTAGCGGTCCTGTGCTGGACTTTATGTTTCAGGGGCGGCTCAAAGAAGAGCTGCGGCTTGTGCTATCGCTGCCGGCCGAGCGAAGTGCCCTCTGGGCGGAGACGCAGGAGTCAGGAGGGATGGCAGTGGCGTGCGATCAGGAGCCGCAAACAAAGGAGGATTGGCGCGCTGCAGGAGCTTCTGACCGGAGAGGCACAGCGGGGAAGGTAAGAGAGACCGACCCCGTGAAGCTCTGGACGCCAGCGGGGCTGGGTCTGCCCTCTTGCAATGGGCAGATTCGAACCGTCACGGCGTCCCAAAATGAAAGGAGGAAGCGGCTTGAGAAAGCCAATTCCTCCAACACGGGAGGACGTGCAGCTGGGTGCTCTGCGGAGGCAGAGGAACATCCCGTTGGCTGGGAGGAGACGAGTACATGTGCTCCCGCTGGTGGTCCCGTGGCGAGGACCGAGGACTTGCCGTGCTGGAAAGCCGGAAAAGGGAGCATCGGGGTGCCGATAGGGGCCAAGAGCGTTGGCCCAACAAAGGACGAGCTGAGGGGCTGCGTCAGGGCAACGCCTCCACCCTTGTTTTTCTTTTGGAATTTCAGGATCGGGCCCTAGGCTACGGAGTGTCGGCTTGCCGCCGAGGAAGGCCAGTCCTCGCGGATCGGTCCGCTGGCCCTTGGAGGTCTCAGCTAGTGGGGGAGTATTGTCACAGGTGGCTGGGTGTGGTCGGCATTCAGCTGCCTATAAAAGGGTCCGCCTCCCGACAATCAAGGCTGGAGTCGGGTGAGGAGCTGGACAAGGTCGGTGAGAGAAGGGGGCGAAGAGAGGCCTGAGTGTGAGAGAAGAAGAGAAGAGGCTTAGAAGAGAAACCTGAAGAGTGAGAGACTGTGGGGGGTGTTTGGTGGCGGTGCACATAGGACATTGTATATATTAATGTGAATAAACGTGTGGTGATGCCTGCTAACGTGTCCTCCTGTCTGTGTCCGGGCTGTACCCTTTCATAATGTGTAAAGAAAACCATTTAACGTTTGTGTGAAATCTGCTCTTAACAAGCTGGGATCCACTGTACTAATTCTCTTCATAATTTTAAACATTTCAATCATGTATTCTCTTATTCTCCTTTTGCTTATACTGAAAAGATTCAGTTCCTTCCATCTTTCTCCTTATAGCTTATATTCTTGATATCAGCCTAGTTGCTCTTCTTTGGACTTTCTATGGTGCTATTGACTTTTTTTAAAATGGAGACTAAAACTGCACAGTACTCCAGGTGGGGCCTCACCTGTGCATTATACAATACAATACAACTTATTTTTTGTACAGCACTCTTCACTGTTTGCAGGCACAGAGTGCTATAAACAATTCTCAGTTATAGCACAAGTTTAGATTATACTAATTACTAAATAATATAACTTAAGCAGACCCTCCTTAGACTTGAACTCTATACATGGTTCTATATAACTTAACATTATATTAGCCTTCTTGATTGCTTCTGTGCACTACCTGGAGATTGATAGTGACAAGTCCACTATGACCCCTGTGTCCTTCAAAACTCCCATTTTGAATTCAGATCTAATTTTTCTACTTCTTATGAATAATCCCTTACATTTGTTTACATTAAATTTCATGTGCCACAAACCTGTCCATCTTTTTCCACCTAATGGTTTTCTTCTATTCAAATCCCTTTTTAATGCTTCATCTAATTCTAGATAATTTGTTATTCCACCTTGTTATTTATATTCTTATACAGATCATGTATATCTAGATATACACTGTATATAAAGAGATCGGCAGGCTCAGCACTAATCCCTGAGGGACGCCACTTTATCATCACCTAATTCTGAAAAAGTTCCCTCATCATGACATTTTGCTTCCTTTGTTTGAGTCAGTTTTGCGCCCACCTACACAAAGCACCATAATTCCCACTTTTTCAAGTCTGATCACTAACCTTTCATGTGGTACTTTATCAAAAGCCTTCTGAAAATCAAGATAAATAATATCATATGCAAGTCTATGATCATTTGCTTTTGATGCTTACATCATAGAATTCCAGCTTATCAATGAAACACAACCTTCCCCGCCTGAACTCCTGCATCTTTTCTTGACATGTCATGCTTGATCTTTTCCTTAATATTTGCTTTAATTAATTTACCTTTTAACACTACTGAAATATAGTTACCTGGATCAGCCCGATCTCCCTTTTCACATAACAGAATATTATGTGCTAGTTTCCATTTGTTAGGAATTTCCACTATGTGAAGGAATTTTGAAAAATATGCATCAAGGGTTTATACTGTATACTGTATGTGCTTATTAACTCCCTAAAGTACTCCAGGATAAATGTTATCTACTCCTAGTGATTTGCTAGATATACAATTTTCAAATCACTAAGTACCACTTTAGCAGTACTCTCATACCCATATGGTTAGTCCTGGAGGTATTCATCTTATGTCCTATTCACTTGTTTTTTCCTTTATAAATTTTTTCAATCTCCTTATATATCTACCATCTCTTTCTTTGCATAGTGCTTCTACATTTTGTGATAATCTTGTTGTGCATTACCTGTAAAAACGATTTTGAACTTGCTCCACATCTCCACAGCTGCCTCCACACTTAAAAGTATATCCCAGTTGATCTTATTTAGTCTCTGCCACATCTGCTCATAATGTGCTCTAATAAACTTAACTGGTTAATTTTTTTTGAATAAGTGTTCTGCTAAAACAATGGGAAATATAAAGTATTATGTTATGGTCAATAGATCCTAATGGTTTGGTCACCTGTATCTTCTGAATCCTGTCCTTGTTATTATAGAATACAAACTCTAGACAGGCTTCCCTCCAACTCAGTGCTTTAACACACTACAGTATGTTAAAAAACAGTCAATGATTACCTCTAAAACCTTCTGTTCGTGTGCTGCACTATTTGTCATGCTAGTTCAGCCACAATTTGGATGATTGAAGTCCCCACAATGATATTATCACATTCTTTTTTTAAAATTTTATTTATTAATTTTATTGTAATCATTCCATACAAATAGATCAATTTATAACAAAAAAAATATTGAAGACAAATCAAACCCCACCCCTGAGAAGGAGAGCTTAGCCAAAGGAGAATTGCTTAGGGCTTTTTAATAAGGCAACAATAAACAAAAGAAAGGAAGAAAAATATATAGGTAAATAAAAAATGGAGAAGGGAATTAAATACGGTAATAGTTATTTCTCTTATTCTAAATTAATATTGATTAGATCCTGCCAGGCTTTAAAAAAATTCTGTACAGATCCTCTAACTGAGAATTAGATTTTTTCCAATTTCAAATAATATAAAACATCAGTTTCCCACTGACTTATCAGAGGAGAGTTAGGATCCTTCCAATTTAACAAAATAAGTCTGCATGCCAAAAGTGTAGTGAATGCAATCACCATTTGCTTGTCCTTTTCCACTTCAAGTCCGTCTGGAAGAACCCCGAACACAGCTGTTAATGGGTTAGGAGGAATTGTGACCCCCAAGGCTGTCTGAAAGGCACTTAAAAATTTTGGTCCAAAATGATGTTCGTTTGGTGCAGGCCCAAAACATGTGACCCAGTGAGGTAGGAGCTTGGTTGCAGCGTTCGCAGGTTGGATCTTGCCCTGGAAACATTTTGGACAGTTTTAAGTGAGACAGATGAGCTTGATATATAATTTTTAGTTGAATAATTCTATACTTTGCGCATATGGAGCTCGAGTGAATTCTCTGCTTTGCTACTTTCCACTCCTTTTCTGATACAATATATTGATTAAGAGATCTTCTTCCCAATGTCCTCTTGGGTCTTTGAAAGGTAGGGACTCTAATAAGATTTTATATAATGCCGAAATGGTGTTTAATTCCTCGAAATTGAGCAGTATTATTTCCAGCATGGTGGAGGGTACGAGGTGGGGAAAATCGGGCAATTTCTGTTTAACAAAATTTCTAATTTGAAGATAGTGAAAGAAATGTGTAGCTGGGAGGTTGAATTTGGAACGTAATTGTTCAAAAGATGCAAATATGTTGTCTATATAAAGATCTCTGAGCATTTTAATCCCAAACCTTTTCCAGATATTAAAAACTGGATATGTTTGTGAGGGTTGAAAGAGGTGGTTCTCCTGCAGAGGTGCCACGGATAAAAGATTTTCCATCTTAAAATGCTTTCTAAGTTGGTTCCATATTCTAAGTGAGTAAAGCACAATTGGGTTATTAGTATATTTGCGATAACTTGCATTTATTGGAGAGCAGAGCAGGGAGTATAAAGAAGTACTACAGGATTTTACTTCTATTGCGGACCAAGCCTGTGTATGTTCATATATTTGTGTCCAGGTTTTTATGGCTTGTAAGTTTGCTGCCCAGTAATAAAACTGAAAATTAGGTAAAGCCATGCCACCTTCTGCCTGAGGTCTTTGTAGGGTCGCTCTTCGGATACGTGGGTGTTTTGAGTTCCAAATGAATGAGGTTATTGTTGAATCTAATTGCTTAAAAAACGATTTATTGATATATATTGGAATGTTTTGAAATAAAAAAAGAAGTTTAGGAAGGATATTCATCTTAACAACATTAATTCTTCCGGCTAGAGTGAGATGAAGGGTTGACCATCTATGCAAGTCTTGCTTAATTTTTTCCATACAGACGGCAAAGTTTTGTTGATAAAGAGCTTTATGTTTACTTGTGATATTTACCCCTAGGTATTTAAACTGATCTGCTATGGTAAAAGGTAGGGTGTCCAATCTAATATTATATGCTTTTGAATTCACTGGAAAGAGTATACTTTTATTCAGATTAATTCTAAGACCAGATATCTTTTGAAATTCTGTGAGTGCTGTTAAAACTGCAGGCACAGTGTTTTCTGGGTCTGATATATATAAAACCATATCATCTGCATATAGAGAAATTTTCTGTTCCAGTCCTTCTCTGATAATCCCCTTTATCTGATAGGAATTTCGACAGTGAGCCGCCAGTGGTTCAATGGCGATTGCAAACAGCAGTGGTGACAAGGGACATCCTTGTCTGGTACCACGTTCTAGCTTAAAGTAGTCTGAACAAATGTTGTTAATACAAACTGAAGCTTCTGGATTGGTATACAGTAGTTTGATCCATGCACAAATATTCGAGCCAAACCCAAATTTCTCCATTGCAGTGAAAAGGTAGTTCCATTCAATCAAATGCTTTTTCTACGTCTAATGATAGTAATATCTCTTGGGTGTTTGATTTTGCTGGTGAATATATAACATTAAACAAGCATCGGAGATTGGAAGATAGGTGTCGGCCTTTATCACATTCTAAACTGGACTTGTTAATATTATTAAAAAGATGTACTATTGTCTGCATTAGATGGTCAATACTAATTCCTAAAACAAGGCCACTACCCTTACAGCTGGCTAGTCAAATCAAAACATGCTCACTAAGATGTGTCTCACCATCTATAACGGAAGAAGATTTGCATTCAGATCCCATCTTACAAAAAACAAAGATTATTGTCATGTGCACATTCACATTTGCATGTCTCCTCAGAACAATTCACAAAAAGATGATACAAAAAAAGCTAAAAATTAAGAGAATGAATAAAAGCATACAGTACTTATCATGCAACATGTATATACAATTATATACAATATTTATTTTCAACTATTATACAGTATGTACATACTGCTCATGTTACAGTATTTAAATCCAACTCATTTATTTTATTCTTAATATTCTTAACTTTCTTAATATTCCTAGCAAGCAATTTGTATTGTATTACTTTACTTTGGCTTTTTAACTGTACAGTAGAACTTTCAAAGTTATCTTATATGTTTGTATTTATACTACTGTGCTGCCGCTTTATTTGAAGTTCTACACCTGGCTTGTCCTAAACTTCCTGTCCCCTCACTCCTCAGTTTAAACAATCCTCAACTACTCTACTCATACACTGCCTCAATAACCTGGACCCTTTTCTGTTCACATGTAACCCATCATGGTGGAATATGTCCGAACAGTTCTGGAAGGAGTTCCAATGTCCCATAAACTTGTTCTCCTCTATCCTACATCAAGATCTGAACCATGTGTTGTGGCTTGTAATCTCCTCCATCTTATCTAGGCCTGTGCCAGCTTAAGCAAAGACCACCTTGTCAGTTCTGCTCCTCAGCTTTGCACCTAACTCTTTAAATTTAGAGTGTAGAATTGAATCGTATGTTATTTGTTCAAATATGGACAATGAAAGCTGTATCAACCCCTGCTCTGACCAACAGCCCATCCACCCATCTTTGGAGGTCACCTACTAAAAAGAACAAATCTGAATCTCATTCCACCTAATGGTTGAGCCCCATTATCACTACTTTTTTCTTTCTAGGGACTGTATTTGAGATGACCCATCTGGGCTTTCCAAGTCTAGCTATTACCTCAAAATTAACCGAGTTAGCATTCATTTCTACAAGATCCTAAAAATGGTTAGACACCTCAGTCTCTGAGGTTGGTGCCCCTGTATTGTCTGCATCTCTTGCCTTGCACTTACACCTGACAGTGACCCAACCATTTTTACCTCTTAGATCTTAGGTCTTCTCCTGCACCACTTTGAGGGTGCACACCATCTCCCTAAAGGACACCTGGACAAAATCTTCCACTTCTTTACTACAATACATGCCAGCCAACTCCTACTAAAGCTAGTGACCCCTTAGCTCAAGGTGCTAGATCAACTGGTATCTCCCACAGATGTAGTTTTTCTGGGAGCTGACCTCACTGAAGCCCCCTTCCAAAATGTCCATCATCATTTAGAACTTGCATTGAAATGGCCTCATGATTAAAATTTGTTTGGGTGACAGATGAGCCCTTTCAAAATTAAATATGATATCCATCCATCCATTTTCCAACCAGCTGAATCCGAACACAGGGTCACGGGGGTCTGCCGGAGCCAATCCCAGCCAACACAGGGTACAAGGCAGGAACCAATACCGGGCAGGGTGCCAACCCACCACAGGACACACACAAACACACACTAGGGCCAATTTAGAATCGCCAATCCACCTAACCTGCATGTCTTTGGACTGTGGGAGGAAACCGGAGCACCCGGAGGAAACCCACGCAGACACGGAGAGAACATGCAAACTCCACGCAGGGAGGACCCGGAAGCGAACCCAGGTCCCCAGGTCTCCCAACTGCGAGGCAGCAGCGCCACCATGCCGCCTACTAAATATGATATATTTAATATATTATAAATTAATGATTAAAGAAACTATAACACTTGTTTAGTATCTAGTTGCCCTGAATGTACTGCTAAAGATACTCCAACTGCTACACACATTTTTCCCTGTGAAACCGATACATAACATGAGTTTACATAAATTTTAACATCTTTAGCACCTTTTACTATAAGACAAAAGATTCTGAAAGAACATTGAAATTTGAAAATTAATTAACCAGTAAGCAAAATAAAGCTTTATTGTTTTCCAATATCTTGTCCAGAAATTCAGAAAAAAGAGCCAAAGGTAAAGTCGCCTTATTGACTTTCCAACACTTGATGCAGAAGGCTTATCTGAAAGAGGCAAAAAGCAGACACGTTGGGTCAACAATCTGAAACTCTTCAGTGGTTTTTGGATAGCAGCCTGGATTCAGCGTTTCAGTTTATTAGAGTATACAGCCTGACACAGCTACTTTAAATAAATAGAAATAGGATTGTGGTGTGTGAATTAGCTGCAAAAAGTGGGGCTTACATTATGTTTAAGTGTTTTTTTATCCTTCTTGTATAATATAATAAATGAAGTTTTTTAAAAAAGAAATGCATGCTGATGTGCCAATTGTGAAATATTTATTATTTTTAAATAAATTGCACATATTTTTCTTTACAGTTGAATTCCTGAAACTGCTCACACTCAAAGAGCTATGTCAGAAACCTGTGGAACACAAAATGATGAACACAGAAAATAAAAGCAAAGCTAACTCTAGCTCATGGGGGTGTTCTTAATGTTATAAAGCATAATGAATAAGTCACAGATGAGTAAAGTTAACAGTTACATCTGAAAAGTCAAAAACAGAAATCCTTTTACTTACCATGTCAAGTGTGGAGAGGCTGTTGAGATGCAAATAGTAGCAGGCAATCCCTAAACGAAAAAAAAATGTTAAATCATTCATTTACGGAGCTCAGCTAGAAATGGGATCACTATAAGAGGGAAAACAGTACAGATTTAGATGTTTTTTTCTTCTTGTTTGGAACACATGAGTTGACACTGTTTTCTGTTCTTCCTTCAGCCAACTCAACACTAAGTATCAGATTTCCAATAAGCTCAGCATACTTTTTGAACAGATGTTATGAAGAACAATTTCCAACTTGTGCATATTCTGCAGAGGAAGAATTGTCTGTATTTGAAATTATAGTGGGCAGGGCATATCATTGATCATATTTTTTAATAACATTATCATAACATAATTAACCACTCTAAATGGATTAACTCAAGAAAGACAAAGTATTAGACTGAAAACCCATGATGCAAGTGACTGAAATTCCAATATGTAATGGCTAAAGTGGACATTCATTAATTTAAAAATATTATTTTTGTGGGTGACATGGTGGCGCATTTAGAGTCAACCAGAAGAGTGAGTATGGTAGATTGAAAGAGAAGGGGCTCAAGAGATAGACGTTATCAGAAGAATGGAACAATAAATTTGTATTGGGAAGTCAAATCTACTAATTGCCAACAAACTAAATTGCAGTCAAAATTTGGAAACAAAAGACCAAAAACCAGGAACACCAAATCACAACAAATCAAATCAAATTTTTATCGTCACATACAAAATATACATATAACACAATATGTAGCGAAATGCTTAGTTGCTCAACTCCAATGACTCTGCCTTTATAAATATAAAAAATCATTAATAGAATTATAAATATGTGTTAAATGATAACTAACTATATAACATAATAACTTAATGGAAGAGAGTTAATAATAGGGCATATGTTTCTAGACATTTCCCTATGGACTGAAGGAAAGAATCACATAATAGTTTTTTCTGTAATCCTGGACAACCTGCAAGTACAAGTTGCTGACCTTTTATATTGCATTGATGGTGACATTATGTGCTGCGTATGTCTGGTCATCCATGCATTGTAACACATCAGCAACCGTAAATAAACCGGCCTCAAAATAAAAGTGCTCAGAGATGACAAAATTGTGTTGTGGGAAGATGTTAACTTATTTTAAACTTCAGAAAATAATGCAAAATGAATGTAAGAAGCATCTCTTGGTTTAATGGAGAACCTAGAAAAAAATTATGAGACAACAGATCAATTGAGATTGTTTGCGATATGATGTTGGAGACTCCCCATGTCAGTGACTGTATGTATGTGAAAGTGAGAATGCCCCGCGATGGATTTGTGCTCCCTCCTTAATTGTCTTGCCGCATGCTGCTTAGACCTAACTATCGAGACTCCCAAGATTCTGCACTTAAAGAAGAGGGTTTAGAAAAGTAAAGAATTAATTAAGAAATTTTAACTCCTTCAAGCTCTCATCAGAACTTATAACTATGAACCTAGTAGCACATCTCTGGATCCTTTCTAGACATTCTCTTATAATATGGAGACTGGAATGCAGTACAGGATTCCACGTGTGGAATTAAAAAATTTAGAAGCTTTATCATGACCCTTTTAGGGATACATTCCACACTTAGAGAAGTACATAGTATGTGTAACTTAGCATTGTACTTACTTATCTTCTATAAAGCCACCCATTTAACACCACTTTCTCCAGTACAGGATTGTGGTTATCTTTGGCACGTCCCAGCAGAAACTGGCATCCAAGCCTGATGGTGACACCAGTTCATTGCAGGGCACAGTCACATCCAATATTGTTTTATCCTAGAGAAAATCCACACAAGGAGAGCAGGAAATGTCAATACAAATGGCAGCATATCTGGAAATAAAAAAATTGATTCCAAGCACTGTGAGTCTGCAAAGATACTCACTGAGCCATATTTTAAATTCATCGAATGATGTGATGAGCGAGATGTGTGGCACAGCAGTGCCCCACCATTTCTATTTACACATGAATCACCCCACATGCACAATTTTCGATACTTTACAGCAGCCTTCCTGTTTATTCTTCCATAGTTAAAGCATAACTAATTACAGCTAGGGCTTAAGTGTTTCTGCATTTTAAAAATGTTTGCCTTTAATGGCTATTTCCAATACATTGGGAATAATAAAAGCAGATTTAGCAGACTGAGAAAAAGGACATAAATTCCCACCTCGCCAAGCAAAGTGCTAAAAATCAGTATGTAAATTGACAGTTATTGTACACGTTTAGAACTTATAGATTAAATCTGCTGAATATGCTTGCAAAAACACCTTGTAAATGTTATTTTCTTAATTACAAATATGTTTATACTATATCATGTGAGAATTAAGATATGAATATCACAATCATAAGATAATTAAATAATATATTTTAATGAAATGTAGTCATATTAAAATCTTCAGTATTCTGTTATGTCCTGTCCTCTGTTAGTATTGAAGAGCTCACTGTTAGTTCTTGGCTTTTGTTGATGTAGACTATATATTGTTCAATGTAAGTAAAATTAAATTAAAGAAATCATACTTTTTCAATAATTCTGATTAATTCCTGTCTCATTAATTATTCTAACCCAAGACAAAACTCTACTCCTTTAATGAGCACAGTAACATACTGACATTTACTCGTTCAACACCACTTTAATGTTGCCCATTACCTTAACATCTGTAGGATATTGGAAGAACAGTAGAAAAAGCACTGAAACAGGAAAAATGTTCATACTCAGCACAATGAAGTTTAAATCATGGTCCCTAGAGCTGTAAAGCAACAGTACTAAGCACTCTGCCACCATGCCACCCATTGCATGATAGAATTTATAATCAGTACAAAACCACCATGATAAATAAGAAATTTGAATTACAAACATTAACATACTTAACTTATATAAGATTTGAATTTAGATTAGTTATATGATGCATATTTGAAATTTTAATTTTAAACTTAAAATCGACTCAAAAATGTAGTTTGACATAGTTAAACTTTATACTTTTTTACAAGCATCAATTTAGTTATTTCAGCTTGCTCCAAAGAAATCAACTTCATATTTCATAGACCCGGTCCCCAAAAATAGAGTGAAAGTTCAATTAGCAAATTCAAAGTAGAAAATACAATTACTAAATTTGCAGCATCCATTCTTAGCAATATACATACATTTTTATGGACAGACATGATTCCTGATGAATTCAAAGAAACATTTGTCAGATCTATATTGAAAGAATCATATCTAGGCCAAAGTATATTTAATTTTATAAATTAATTTCAAATATAGCTTTTTTTACTTCTTCTTTCCCCCTGTCTTTTTCATTGCCACATTGAAAGTAATCAAAGAGTGGGTTGGCCATATTTTTGTGGAGGGGGAGAGTTTGAGCTTTCCACCTCACTGTGTACTAGTCCTACTCATACAAAAGTCCAACAGGTCCTGACAATTCTGTGTTGATTATAAGGACCTGAACAAGGAGACCCATTATGCCTTCTCCATGCCACTTGTTCATGACATCCTAGAGTCTCTGCATGAGGCAACAGTGTTCAGTTCCCGGGATTTGAAGTCTGGGTATTGGCAGATGAGGATGGAGTGGAACAGTAATGAGAAGATGACCATCATCACCCTAGAAGAATCTTTTCAATACTGAGTGATGCCCTTTGGCCTAAAGAACTCTGGGGCAACATTCGAAAGGCAGATTTAATAGGTTCTCCAGGGTCTCATTTGGAAGATGTGCTTCTTACAGATCGAGTAAATCATTGCATTCTCCCCAGCTGTCCTACAACATTTGAAGGACCTAGACAATGACTTCCAGTCACTGCCAAGGACTCATCTCACGCTTAACTTAAAGAAGTGTGGATTTCTCTAAGACCATCTGACCTTCCTCGGTCATCTAGTGTCAGCAGATGGGGTTAGAGTGGAACAGGAGAAAATAAACCCCTTCATGTACTTCCCAGTTCACAAGTAGGTAAAACATGTCCAACACTTTCTGGGGATGGCTGGGTGGTTCCACAGGTTTATTCAGGGGTTTGCTGACATTTCAGTGCTGTTATTCTATCTACTGAGGAAGAGGTCCCCTTAAAAGTAATTGCAGCAGTGCCTAGACTCCCCTGCCTATCTGAAGGAGGGTTTATCTTTAACTTTCCAGACCCACACAGGCACAAGTGACCTGAAGCTCACCGCTGTCCTCTTCCAAATCGATCAGGGATAGTAAAGAGTCATGGCATATGTTTCACAATCTATAAAGGGCATTGAGTACAAGTTTTCTAGTGCCTCGCTGTCATGTGAGTTGTCATGAAGTCTGTGTCTTTAAACCTACAGAGACCACAGGGCTCTGTTCTGGGCGTTCAACTGTATGAAGACTACATCTAGGTTAATCATCTAGGTTTTCCAGCTCCAAAAGTTTGCATTCAAGTTGTGCTATCGATCAGTCTTTGCTAATGACATGTCAGATGCGCTCACCTGGGTTCATGGGTTGGCACCCTTGGTATGTGTAGTATCAGCCTTGAATCCTTGACCTGATGTTCCCCTGAACATGCACGACATTATTCACTCTCAAGCTGACAGTCTTATATTTCAGAGACTGAAAGAGGGCTGTGCCTCATACATTATAGGAAACCTCAAGGGGGCACAATATCGTTGTGTGCTAATAATGGATCGAGGCTACCATTATCAGCTTGTAGTGCTTGAGGCGAATATGCCCATGTTCCTACAATACTACCATGACAGCCAAATAGATGGTCACCTTGAACACCCGGAAACATTCTTTATGATCCTGGAGGTGACATAGTTATTGATGATATGCAAAAAATTGGAGCCCAAGTCCGGACATATTCCACCTACTAGCAATACAAGACCACCTGTTCTACCCTCTGGACAGTTATAAACAGTGTCTATCACATCAATGGGGTAGTGCCTAGGCATGGTCCTAATGGAACCTTTTCCCATTAGTAAGAACCATGAGATCGGGTTGTGGTTTGCTGAAGAACTGAAAAAAGAAGAAAAATGGGGGCAGCTGCCTAAACATACTATAACAGAAAGGTGCATTTATTAAACAAAGGAAGCATGAAAAGGAAAAATAAACACTGGAGCAACCAAAGTACAAATTAAAATAATTTAAACTCCTATTGACTTTTTGGGGCTACCTCAGTGGATTTCGAATTCATGTGTAAAAGACTGGATGGCTTCCACAATTACAGTTTTATCTTAGAAAGACTTTAGGGATACCTCTCTTCAAAACATAACCCACCTTTTTAAATGCACGGATACTTTTTATGGACAGCAGTATATTGTTTCTTTCACTACTTTCATTTACCTATTATGACACTTACCAACCTTTAGGGGTATATAAATCACAATTGAAATGCACCCTGGACTATGGTCCACTACCTTTGTCAGCAGCTCCTCCAGACTTTACCCAGGTATGACTGTAACTGTAACCTTCCTGTTAAAGGTGTCTCTTCTCACCACGAGCTGAAAAAGGAATTTGGTTCCCAGCCCCCAGCAGTAGAATAGAGGAAATGCGTAAGAAGGAAAACCAGCTAATAAGTTTAAATATTTAAGTATTTTTCAAATTGGTAGCTAAACAAAAGCAAACAGAGTGTTGCATTCCATACCATACAACCTGGCAGTGCTCTTTCATTCAAAGTAGCTCTACTGTTACACAAAGCTTCAATGGTGATTCAAAGCATTCTCAGTTTGACTTCCCCATTATTTGATCGCGTACAGCTATACTTCTTCAAAAAACAGAACCTTTTGGAGCTCCATCCATCCATCCATTTTCTAACCTGCTGAATCTGAACACAGGGTCACGGGGGTCTGCTGGAGCCAATCCCAGTCAACACAGGGCACAAGGAAGGAACCAATCCCGGGTAGGGTGCCAACCCACCGCAGGAGACACACAAACACACCCACACACCAAGGCCAATCCACCTAACCTGCATGTCTTTGGACTGTGGGAGGAAACCGGAGCGCCCGGAGGAAACCCACGCAGACACGGGGAGAACATGCAAACTCCACGCAGGGAGGACCCGGGAAGCAAACCCAGGTCCCCAGATCTCCCAAACCTTGAGGCAGCAGCGCTACCCACTGTGCCACCGTGCCGCCCCCCTTTTGGAGCTCTCAAAATTAAAATAATGATTCTAAAATCAGTTAATTTAGGTCACGCTTTCTGACATCATAAATGAGCAACAGTGCAACATGCCTGTATTACTAAGAAAAAGCATATTAAACTTTCCAAAGATAGATAGATAGATAGATACTTTATTAATTCCAAGGGGAAATTCACAATTTATGTATATTAAGGTGGCAGCCCTGAATTATACATTTGATTTACACAGGTCCTAACAGCAAAAACATGCACAACCAATCAACATCCCACAACCGCATTCTTACTAATTATTAAACTATTCAGATACGCAAATACAAATACAACAGCAGTAACACGCAAGGTACATTTTTTAGGAGCCAAGTAACATAACCAAATTATTATAGAATAACAAAGAAAACAAATTATCTTTTACAGTAAAGGTTCTGCTCCTTCCTCCAACTCTATACCACGAAAATCATTTTCACCTTCTATCTGTTTCAGACATCTTGCTTCTACCAAGAATATATTGTCACTTCATGGTAAGCCATAAAATTATTTCTGAGGAGACAGGCAGTCCTGTAATTGCAACAATGTCATCATGGTAGAGCTTTACGCAATGGTTTATGGTGTCCCCCTACCACTAAGCCTTCCACTGACCTTAAAGAGGCAAGTTACCATAGCAGTCCTACAGCTGCCTGTACTTAATCAGGGACAGCAAGGTCCCATGAATTCTCCTGGGGACAGTGAGCCCATTAAATACCCAGGAGATGTTGCCATTTATAATGTTCTCTCTTACCCTCATCATCTCTCTCTCTATTATCCTGAGGGAACATTGTATACTTTTCTCAAAGCTTTTTGACTCCTTCACACAAACTGATGCCACTGTCTGCTACCTTTTTGGGGCACTCAATACTCTCAAAGACATACTGCCTTTTGGAGAAACTTGGAGAAACATCATTAATATGATGACATCTCTTCCTGTTTCCAGAATATGCTATGTTTTCAATTGTGGGCCATGTATAGCCCAACTCATTGTCCTGACCCATCCTTTTCTTTTTGCAGTCTCTGCAAGGGCCTTTGTTACACCTGTTTATGTTACTATGATCACAATTTGTTGTGCATCTCTTTTTTTATACAACTTATTTTAGCACAGCACATTTTCGTTTATGATAGAAGTTTTCAACTTGTTATTTTTCTGCAGCTGACATTTTTGAATTTTGCTTCATTTTCCTCTCTAAACTGTAGATAGTTTGCACTCAGTTGCCTCACAGATAAGTGGAAATGAATGGCTGGTTTCTCTGCAGCACTCATTATTTGCCAGTGTGTCTATTTATTGGAGCTGAACATTCCCCAGGTTAAAATCTATTTAGACATGAGAGCACATTATAGGCAAGTGTTGCAATAAAATGAGTGACCTAAATATGAAATTAATGAAAACTCATGTTTACTATATGTCTTTAAAAAATATAATTTAAACCTTTCTGAAAACAAGAATGTTGGAAACAGTAAGTTGAAATAAACAAGATAAGTAGACAACATAATTTAAGTTCCGATTAAGTGGATGTTAAACTGTCTTGCTGAAAATATTAATCTTCTATGACTTTGCATTTCTGACTGCACCTAAGTGACTACCAAGGTAGGAAACTTCACCTGAGAAGTCAAATTTGCAAAATCAGTCAGGGAGGGAGACAAGAGGACTCCAAGGAAATGGGGTGCCAGGTGTGTCACCTCTTTTAATTGTATTTTGCTTACTATCAAGGAAAATGGGCACTTGATGGCACAAAACAGCAAAAACAACCGAAACGATGGCAGCCTTCTCGGCTCAAGGAATTAATAGTGGGTCTTGACTGAGAGCTCCGTCCTCTATGAAGTTCTGGTTCAGATTGAAACATCTGTCACTGGGGCATCTGGGTTCTCATAGGGCTCTAACCAGAAGGGGTGGAGTTCGCTACCTTCACTCTGTTTCCACAGCACTGCAGGTGTGAAAAGAAATGATACTGATAGCGACAGTGCCCCCTCTGGCCAGGGGTGGTATCACTTACCTCTAAAGAGCCCAGAAGGTGAACCTTTGATGCGCATGTGTGACATTAGCCAAGATAAAAAAAACAAGCATAGTCTACAACAGTGTGCCTTATCCATAAGAAAGGATGCACCCAGCCCCAGGGCTGATCAGGGAAATACTAAGAAGTGATTGTCTTGCATAGCTGGGGTACAGAAAAAAGTAGGCCATCATCTTTAAAAAAAAAAAATATATATATATATATTAGAATTAGGCAAGTTAACACGTTATTATCGGGTTAATGCATTAATTAATTAACACCGACAATTATTTTATTGCGTGTTAATGCAGTTTTTGTTATTATAATTTTTATTTTGAAAGCCTCAGTCTCACTAGTGATTGATAGAGATCAGTGATCTTCTTGTTACAGCACTTTTTGATATGCTTTTGCTTGAAGGAAAGTTAGCTTTGTTGATTTGACCTTGATTCCTTACATGTGCATGAGTAGCGAAGAGCAAACAGCTTCTAATATGGCATGTGGAGAGATACCAAAGTGAATGCTCAAAGCAAAATAATCTGTGGATGACTTTTTTCTTATTATCGCTGAATCGGACTCTGATTTGATGCCAGTGATCTGGAGATGTAGATCGAAAATGAAAGTGAGATACCGGCATCAGCTGATTGGTCCCCAGCTGATCGTGGTGCTGAACACGTTTGTGTAGCTGATGCACCTATGGCAACGTTCACCTGGCAGGACAGACACTTACGATGACAGGAGGTACAAACCAGGCAACTGACGCCATGCGCACCTGTCTTGCAAAGTTAGCCAGGCAGCCAGCCCACTGTGCATTCTTGCTGGTTGTCGAGCTGCCCCTCACACAGCTGTTGCTGCCATAAACTGCAAACAGGCGCTGACAGCAGGCACAACAGGCAGCAACAGACCTTTTATGTTTATTTATGTGTGAAACCTTTGCTTTGTGCGCTTTTCAGAAAACTTAGCTTTATGGAAAAAATATTAGCCCTCAAAGAGTTGCTACTGAACATAGACAGTTAATGCTGCTCCCTGATAAAAGAAAATGTTTCTGCTGGTATCTCTTCACATTAAAAAGAAAACAGATTTAGAAATGTTAACTTGCTGTTGCTCGGAAGGTGCCTGTTATAATGTTGTGATTATGGCTGTGGACTCTGAGGGTAACTTGTTTTTCTATAACAAACTAGATAAAATGTTTATGCCCTGGCAGTGGCAAATAGCTTTGGTTTTATATTTGATTTGATTACATTAATGTTTAAGTTGAGATTTACAAGAAATATTTTAACTGCTGCTATGTAAAGGGAATACTGCTGTTAAAAAGCACCTTATTTGTTTAAAGTGTTTGCAAACCAAATACACATAATACACTACTTTTGAGTTCATTATTGAATTTTGCACATAACAATTGATTGTTGTGATTGTCTGCGATTAATCACGATTAAAAATTTGAATCACTGCCCAGCACTAATATATATACACACATATATATATATATATATATTGTGACAGATTAGAGGGTCTCCGTGACCCCTTGAACCCTTGGATCAGACGTCAGACACCAGATAAAAGTCCAATTATTATTTATTATATAATAATAATGTGCACCAAGCACCCTCCTCTCCACAATACTCAATAACAAAACAATAATAATAAATATAATAACCAATCCTCCACTCTCCCAGACATTTTGCCACCCTTCCTCCCAGCTCAGCTCAAATGTCTGGGCTCACCCAGAGTCCTTTTAAAGCCCCTGACCCGGAAGTGGCTCTAAGCCAAACCCACAAGTCCGTTTTCCTTCCGGGTCAGGGCAAAGTCCTTTTCTTCATCCCGGGAGCACATCGCTTCTTCCAGTCACATGACTGGGATGCACTCCCGGGTTATAGGGCACACAAGAGCTTACTTGCCCCCTACAGCGACTCCTGGCGGCCTCCAAGGTATCCAGCAGGGCTGTGTCACAACACTACAAAGTCCATGAGGCCCTGCTGGAACTCGGGGCACAAATATGCTGTCCGGAGGGCTCCTCCTAGCGGCCTGGGGGTGACGACCGGAGTCCATAGCCGGTCGTCTGTCACAATATATATATATATATATATATATATATATATATATATATATATATACATATTTATATATATATATATACATATATATATATATATACATATATATATATATATATATATATACATATATATATATATATATATATATATGTATATATATATATGTATATATATATGTATATATATATATATATATGTATATATATATATATATATGTATATATATATATATATATGTATATATATATATATATATATATGTATATATATATATATATATATATATATATATATATATATATATATATATATATATATATATACATATATATATATATATATATATATATATACACATATATATACATATATATATATATATATACATATATATACATATATATATATATATATATATTATATATATACATATATATATATATATATTATATATATATATATATATATATATATATATATATATATATATATATATATATATATATATACATGGTGCCAGGAGGTTGTGTTGCCTGGTGGCAACAAACATCTTTGGGGTGATGCAGGAAATGAACTTGAAGTGCAAAACACAGAGAATATTCTCCTGGTGGAAGGAACCAAAGGAGTTTTGGGTTAAAAAGAGGAAGCTGTTGGTGTCATTAAACATAATGTTCACTTTCATTTAGTAGAAAGTACAGAATATTCTATATGAGAAAGGATATTATTTAATATCCCATGCTAATGATTTCTCTCAGGTAAACCAGGGATTCAGTGTTTCCTCTCAGCTCCACGTGTGAATTTGGGGCTGGAAAACGTCTATGTAGAGTTTCTTAAGAGTTTCTCTTAATAGTTTAGTTTTTTTCTTTCACATTTTAAGACATGATTGTTACTTTAATTAACAACTCTAAACAGGCACTGTATTAGTGAAGGAGTAAATGCTTCCTGCAATTTACGGGCAATCTGTCCAATTGTTAGATTCTGTCGTGCACCTAATGAACCTATCCGAAACATGATAGGTTCTAGATTCCCACAACTCTGATTTACAGCAAGCAATTTTAAAGGTGAACAGTTGAATGAATTGTGCCACTCATAAATAAAATTAATTAAAAAAAACTGAATGTGGCCGTTACCATAATTTGCAGTACACAGAAGTTATTCATTAAATTTTGTGATAATGCAATGAGGAGTAATCATTTGCAATTTTTTTTCTAGAAAAATGATACACAGCTGATCCATTTACCAGGACCTACTACCATTATTACCGTCATTAACTATATAAATAAACGAGCTGAAAAAAATTGTCATGTTATTTTACATTATAAATATTTTTCTTCTTGGCGCATTTTTATGTAGTTTTTGAATATTTTGTGACCACCAAAAATATTTTTAACAAAACATATTCTGTAATATTGCCATTTACTATAATGTATTGGCCTGCAGAGAGGTGGTTGTTGAAAGTAATGCAAGTATCAGAAGGAGGACCTGACTAAGTGGAGCCCCTCTTGGGGCAAGAGAATATTGTGATGAGCTTTGGCTAGGGAGTGCTATATTAAGGAACTGTGTTAGGAGCCTGGAATGTGGATTTCTATGAGCCCTGTAAAGCACAAACACTCAAAGCAAAGAGATAATAATAATTCTTTACATTTATGTAGCATTTCTCTCACTACTCAAAGCACTTTACATAATGATTGGGGACGTCAATTCAACCAACAATAATGTTCAGCATACCACATGAATGATGCAACAAAAGCCATTTTGCGGCAGTGCACATTAGCTGTTAGGTGGTGAAGGAGTGAGAGGTAGTTAGCCAATTAGAGTCAAGCAATAATTAGGGGGCCAGAATGACCAGGCTGTGGTGAACAATTTAGCCAGGACATCGCGATACACCCTACTCTTTACAAAGGATTTCAGGGGATCATTTATGACCACAAAGAGTCAGGACCTTGGTTTTACATCTCATTCATAGGACGGCATTATTTTTACAGCACAGTATCACCAACACTGCAATGGGGCATTGGGATCCATATCCAGACAACAGGGTAAACACACTAGATGATCTCACTAACACCACTTCCAGCAGCAACCCTGGCTTTTTGTGATTGGTCTCCCATCCAAGTACTTGCCGGGCCTGTACATGCTGAGCTTCAGGTAGATTACCTGTTCCGAAGTGCATGTGGTTTGGCTGCCGGATTACTACCAACAATTCAATATGGCTAGAAGGGAAAGGATGTTTCTGCGTGTCAGGCACTTTAAGTGGGTTTCTTAGCAGGATTTAACATGATGTAGCGCCTTATTTGACACATTAGATCAATTTTAAAAACACCCTCATCAATTCTGTTTACTTAATTTCTCTAAAATAAAATAGCAATGAGTTCAGTTTTGAAAGTCCCCAAAATATTACTGTCTAACACAATACTTCTTAATTTATTCCATGTATCAATTAGACTCTATGTGAAGAAATAATTTCTAACATTTATCCTAAATTTACTCTTAACTAGCTCCTTCAAATCCTAGTTGAATAACAAATTTTACAAGAACAACTTGCATACACTATACCAATTTCCTTGCATACTTTTGAACACCATAAAATGGCTAAATAACCACTTGAGTCTGAATCTGTACTCCTCTGGAGGCAATTATAGACAGTAACTGTCTGTGAAAGTGAAGATATTTTTCTTTTACAAAGTGGGGATCACAAAGCTAGGAAAGACATGCCTCAGTATTTACAACTGTGTAGCCAAATGATAAATTATGATACACACAGCACCAAGTGGCATCTCCCTCAAGCAAGGCAAGAGAGAATGTTTTATATTTAGCAAACAACATTACTTATTTTATCTACAGTATGTCTATCCTTTAACACATTTTCAGCCCTTCTGAAATGTAACCTATTTAAACTGCTCAAAAAAATTAAAGGAACACTTTGAAATCACATCAGATCTCAATGAGAAAAAAAATCCTGCTTACTATCTATAACTGATATGGACTATAGGTAATGTGATAGGAATGAAAGGATGCCACATCGTTTGATGGAAATGAAAATTACCAACCTACAGAGGGCTGAATTCAAAGACACCCTGAAAATCAAAGTGAAAAAAGGATGCGGCAGGCTAGTCCATTTCCCGAAGTTTCATTGCAGCAACTCAGAATCGTACTCAGTAGTTTGTATGGCCCCCACGTGCTTATATGCATGCGTGACAATGTTGGGACATGCTCCTAATGAGACAATGGATGGTGTCCTGGGGAATCTCCTCCCAGATCTGGACCAGGGCATCACTGGGCAGTCTGAAGTGCAACATGGCGATGTCGGATGGACCTAAACATAATGTCCCAGAGTTGTTCTATTGGATTTAGGTCAGGTGAGCATGGGGGTCAGTCAATGGTATCAATTACTTCATCCTCCAGGAACTGCCTGCATACTCTAGCCACACGAGGCCGGGCATTGTCGTGCAGAAGGAGTAGCACAGGACCTACTGCACCAGCAGATGGTCTGAGAATGGGTGCAAGGATTTCATCCTGATGGCAGTCAAGGTGCCATTGTCTAGCCTGAAGAGATCTGTGCGTCCCTCCATGGATATGCCTCCCCAGACCATCACTGATCCACCACAAAACCGGTCATGCTGAACAATGTTACAGGCAGCATAACGTTCTCCACAGCTTATCCAGACCCTTTCACATCTGTCACTTGTGCTCAGGTGAACCTGCTATCACCTGTGAAAAGCACAGGGCGCCAGTGGTGGACCTGCCAATTCTGGTATTCTATGGCAAATGCCAGTTGAGCTCCATGGTGCTGGGCAGTGAGCACAGGGCTCACTGGAGGACGTTGGGCCAACAGGCCACCCTCCTGAAGTCTGTTTCTGATTGTTTTGTCAGAGACATTCACACCTGTGCCCTGCTGGAAGTCATTTTGTAGAGCTCTGACAGTACTCATCCTGTACCTCCTTGCCCAAAAGAGCAGATACAGGTCCTGCTGATGAGTTAAGGACCTTCTACTCCCCTGTCCAGCTCTCCTAGAGTAACTGCCTGTCACCTGGAATCTCCTCAATGCCCTTGAGACTGTGCTGGGAGACACAGCAAACCTTATGGCAATGGCATGTATTGATGTGTCATCCTGGATAAGTTGGACTACCTGTGCAACCTCTGTAGGGTCCAGGTATCACCTCATACTACCTGTAGTGACACTGACCGTAGCCAAATACAAAACTAGTGAAAAAACAGTGAGAAAAAATGAAAAATGTCAGTGGCCTCCACCTGTTAAACCATTCCTGTTTTGGGGGTCGTCTCATTGTTGCCCGTCTAGTGCACCTGTTGTTAATTTCATTAACACCAAAGCACCTGAAACTGATTAACAACCCCCTTTGCTACTTAACTGACCAGATCAATATCTCAGAAGTTTCATTAACTTGATGCTATACTCTGATTAAAAAGTGTTCCTTTAAAATTTTTTGAGCAGCATATACTGTATCATGGATGGTAAAGGGCTATAATATGTGACACTAAAAGATGTGAATTTTCAGGAATCTAGTACTGGTGTCTTAATAACATGATTCCTTCGTGCTAACTAAAGTGCATTGACAGCATTTGACAGATTTAGCAAAACGATAAAGAATAATGTAATGTTTCTTATATTGCTAAGTCTTTTTGTAATATGGAGGCTACAACTGTACACAGTACTCCATAATATAACTTAAGCATATCCTCCCTTCACTTACACTTCATAATATCATGATATACTTGTATAACCTAATATCCTATGAGTCTTTTTAATCACTTCTGTACACTGGCTGGATGTAGACAATAGTGAGTCCACTACAAAGTATAGTGTCATTTTGAGGTTCTAACCTTCTGTTTTTACTTCCAAAGTCTAGCAGTTTATCTTAACATGCATAAAATTTGGCTCTGCCATGAGTCTCAATTCTGTCCAGCTTCATCTCTAAGCATGGATATTCAGTTCTACTAGAAATGTATTACACAATTCATGTTAAGACCCCAGGTAGTGTACATGAAGAAGACACTCTGAATATTCCCAGAGAATTTAGAGTATTGTGATGAGTGTGGGAAATGTCTTGCAGGTATAAATGTTCTATAATCAGAAAACTGTAAGAAACCAAAGTGGATGTGAGAAGAATGTATACAGTGATGGTATGAAGTGTATATAATTAGATAGAAATTGTTTTGAATGTTAATTTTGATGTTGAAGTGAGTTACATCCATAATTTGTGTTTATAATCAAACAACTGTGATGTTGCTTACAATTTACTCTGCTGTAGTATTATTTAGTTGAAGGTCTAAAGGTACGGTTCTCCTATCAAAATAATTTGCAAACAATTCTTGTTTCCTTTTGATGGGTTCATTGCAGTGAAATTAAAGTTATTGATTCAAAGCTCCAGTTCAACTGGCATTTGATTCATACATTGAGCCGACAGAGTGAGCCTGGTTCTTGAGAGGACAGTCTATCAAACTTCATGTAATGACTCAGATTTCTGAAAGGAAACATCATCATCTTTTTTTTTTAGATGTATGGTTTAGAAATTGAAATGTCATCATTAGGTGTGCAGTGGGCAGACTGTTTTGAATGAAGATGTTTCCTTGTGTATGAAAGGGCACAAATGAAGATCTAGCATTTTGTATTAAATGCAAAATTCATTTGATTGTAATGAATGTTCTTGAAAGTAGAACAGATAGCACTAGATGATATTACTTACAACCATACACCTTTTCAACAACACATCACGTTAACAATATATGCTACATCAGTTCATCTTGTAGGTACTTGGCTCCACAGCATTTACTGTTATCACACATTGATTTTCCATCACAAAATAAAAGCCATTGCTGTCTCCAAAAATATTCAATTCAGTTTAATTTTGTGCAGCGCTCTTCAGTGAGTGCAGGTGTAGGGTCTTATGATCTTGCATACATCACACAAATTTTAACTAAAAATTTCTTCAGAGGGCAGTGTGTTGACAGGGTAATTAGTGGTGCCATCTCACAGCTCAGTGCCCTCGTTGTTTGTAAGATGATTCCACATTCTCTCCATTTCAGTATCCCTTTCACATTACCAAAGAAGTATGGTTTAATGTTAATTAGCTATTTCAAAATGACCCCAGTGCGGGGGTGTGTACCTGAGCTGGCCCTGCAATCGACTGCCAACCCAGTTTCCTGCCTAGATTTTGTCCCTGTGAGCCTAGATGAATTTTAGAACTAATATGATATGATGAATTTCATCACTACAAGCACATTTTTATCCATTTATAACAGGTGTGAGCAATGTCTGTCCTGGAGGGCCACAGTTGCAGCAGGGTTTTGTTATATTAGTTCTGTTTTATAGTTGCACTTAGGAAAAATTGAAATTATAGACATAGAAGTATACTTTCAGCTTGGTCTTAAACACAAAGACATAGAGTTTGTTCTTGCAGTTTGTCATGGATACATTATCACTGAAAGGCATGTAAAACATATATTGAAGTGTAAAGGTCTATTTTGTCATAAGGTCTACAGCAAACATTGAGGAAATTATTGTGTTTATACAGCAACAATTGCAAAGCTCAGGTCAGCTTCATGTCTACCGATGGATGCACACAAAATATAGTGGTGCTCACTTGAAACTATCTGGTGCTCACTTGAAACTATCCGGTGTGCACTTGAATCTATTTGGTGCGTACCTCAATCCTTCACTTTTTTCTATTCACTTTCCCTCGCTTTTTCCTTCTGAGTATTTTATTAAGCCAAACAATGCACAATGAATACACACAGGTATTCACAGGCAATGGAAACAAGCTGGATGGGGAACTGCTGGTTCTTTTGTCATTTGCATCTTATTGCTAACAATGAGCAATTAAAAACAGGGAATGTGGCTTTTCAAGACTAAAAAAGGCAACCAGGGTTCAAAAATCTTAACAAGTGAGACAACTAAAATGAAGCAGAAAAATGTAACCGAGTAATAAGTGCTTCATCAGCAATAAATAACTGCTAATGAGGCAATTGGGTTGGATCAAAAACCTGCAGCCACTGCAGCCCTCCAGGACAGATTGTAAGAGCCAATCTTGGAAAGTTAATGTCTGATGTTAAATTTCTATAGAATGACAGTTTCTCATAGCTATAGTTTCTTATACCAAGAATATGGTATAGCCTCTTATCTTCTGCAAGTTAACATGAGACAGAAGTGTCTTAACTATATCTGTAGAACAGAGTGTTAATTAAACCTGTGAGGAAATAGTCTTAAAAATAGAATGGACTATTAGATATGTTGCAAATAGGAGGTGGCATAATGTTTTCTGACCATGCTTAGCATGTTTACCATTTTGAAATGAATACAACTATATAACTATACCTATACTACAGTATATAACCAAACTTAGAGAAATGAAACAAGCTATATAAGTCTTAAAAAGAACTCTTCTTAAACAAGAAATTTTCTTTAATATCAATGTTTTATCTATTTTTGTGTGAACTGTTTTGCTTTGAAATTTTACTAAAACTTTTAAAACAAAGATGTTTGGTCTGTGGAATTATTTGAACATGTGTCACCCTTTTGTTTGAATCATCCTTTGAAGTAAACTAAAAGCTGCAGAACTTTGGTAATTTTGGATAAACGCAGCTTCACTAATGTTGCTCAACCCTGATTTATAAAATTAAAGGAAAGTTCTGTATAGATTTAAAAAAACAGAAGTTTAAAAGAATTTTGACCAAGAAACATCTTATAAAAACATAAAATACACAAAGAAGTTGGTTGAGGCTGCTGTCTTCCAGCTCCTGAAAACTAAGATCAATAAAGTCAGTGTGAAAATCAGGCACTTTCACCGTGTCCATGGGGACTTTTCTCTACACAATATGGTGTTCTACCACATGCTAAAGGTGTGCACGCTATTTTAATTGTTTACCCCAAATCGACCCAATACAGTATGTAAGAATGTGTGCATATACATGTGTGCCATGCCATGGACTGACACTTTATCCAAGTAAGGTTGCTTTCTAATGCTGAATGCAAATGAGGTCATCTGTGATTACTAGGAATCAATAATTTTGTGTGAAAAAATAAATATAGTACTTTACAGAAACAATATTATTCTGAGCAGCAGAAGTAAAGTAAAACAGTAGATGCACAGTGAAAAAGAAAGTCGTAGATAATCAGAAGTTGAGTTAATAAATTCCAACACTTTTCTCAATAGCTCTTTACTTATATAAAACAGCCTACCTTCTTATATAACATAGATGTGACTGATACTACCAGTTCATGTGCATTTGTACCCAACAACAGTGACTGTGTGCCTGACAACCAGCATAATAACTAAAACGAGTTTAACTTCATTGGCATGAAACCCAAACTAAGAAAAAAAAAAAAAACTTAAAAAATGAGCAAATATTAAAACTAGAGGAAAAAATGAGAAATTGCATTAAAATGGCATTAAAAATGCATGGAATCTGACTGTAGTAAAACAGGCAAGTTTTTATAATGGAAAGATAGAGGCATGAAAGCTTGTTGAGTGCTTATTAATATCTTAGAAAACTTGTATTTGACTGATGTATTATATTATATTCTATACTTTAAGTATAGCTCTGCCTTTTGGTGGCCCACTTAATGGTAAAGCCTCATTAGGCTGTCATGTTTTTAGTCAGCAGCTAGATGTTATTTGGATGTTGCGAGTGAATCTTCTGTGTTTCACATTAAAAAAAAAAAACCTGATGGCAGACTCCCAAAACTGTTGTGTGCTCTCAAAGTAAAATGACTGTTTATTCTTACCATGCTGCTCTGTCCAGCATCTGACACTCAATAAATAACCAATTTAAAAGCATTTGAAACAAAGTAAATTTCCCACTAGAAAGGTCTGCTTTGGGGAGTGATAATGTTTAAAATTCCAATCTATCCAAATGCATCCATTTATTATTTCACTGATTTTTTAGGAGACTTGTGTCTATCTTGGCTACATTATTCACAGTGGCTCTGAATGAGACACCAGTCCATCTCAGGACACATTCATTAACATGGACTCAATTTTTAATCAACAACACTGGTCAGCACCAAAATCCCCCCACATTCAGGTGCATCTCAATAAATTAGAATATCATCGAAAAGTTAATTTATTTCAGTGATTTAATTCAGAAAGTGAAACTCATATATAGATTCATTACACACAGAGTGATATATTTCAAGCATTTTCTTCTTTTCATTTTGCTGATTTTGGCTTACAGGTAATGAAAACTCAAAATTCGGTATCTCAGGAAATTAGAATATTACATAAGACAGATAAGAAAAAAAAGATTTTTAATAAAGAAATGATGGCCTACTGAAAAGTATGTCCATGTACACACTCAGTACTTGGTTGGGGCTCCTTTTGCATGAATTACTGCATCAATGTGGCATGGTATGGAGGCGATCAGCCTGTGGCACTGCTGAGGTGTTATGGAAGCTCAGGAGTCATTGATAGCGGCCTTCAGCTCGTCTGCATTATTGGGTCTTGTGTCTCTCATCTTCTTCTTGACAATACCCCATAGATTCTTTTGGTTTAGGTCAGGCAAGTTTGCTGGCCAATCAATTACAGTGATACCATGGTCATTAAACCAGGTATTGGTACTTTTGGTAGGTTGTCAGCTGAGGGAAGTATGAAGTGCTCTAAAATTTCCTGCTAGATGGCTGCGCTGACTTTGGACTTGATAAAACACAGTGGACCAACACCAGCAGATGACATGGCTCCCCAAATCATCACTGACGGTGGAAACTTTACACTGGTCCTCTGAAAAGAGGACTTTGGACCACTGAGCAACAGGAAAGACGCTTCTGACATTGTCTCTGGTTCATTAGTGGCTTGACACAAGGAATGTGACAGTTGTAGCCCATGTCCCAGATACATCTGTGTGTGGTGGCTCTTGAAGCACTGACTCCTACCGCAGTACACTCCTTGTGAATCTCCCCCAAATTCTTAAATGGGCTGTGCTTCACAATCCTCTCAAGGCTGCAGTTATACCTATTGCTTATATACTTTTTTCTGCCACATTTTTTCCTTCCACTCAACTTTCCATTGCTATGCTTGGATACAGCACTCGGTGAATAGCCAGCTTCTTTAGCAATTACCTTTTGTGGCTTACCCTCCTTGTGGAGGGTGTCAATGACTGTCTATGATTTTGTGGCCTACTGAACCAGACTGAGAGACCATTTAATGGCTCAGGACAGCTTTGCAGGTGTTTTGGGTTAATTAGCTGAGTGGAGTGTGATACCATGAGTCTACAATATTGAACATTTTCACAATATTGTAATTTTCTGAGATACTGAATTTTGGGTTTTCATTAGCTGTAAGCCATAATCAGCAAAATGAAAAGAAATAAATGCTTGAAATATATCGCTCTGTGAGTAATGAATCTATATAATATACGAGTTTCACTTTTTGAATTGAATTACTGGAATAAATTAACTTTTCGATGATATTCTAATTCTTCTCCCAGCATCATAATGGCATTTCATAGGAAACGCCTCTCATGTGTAGTGATGATGAAGTGTATCTGTCTTCAGGCAGTGAAATTGAAACAGTCAGTGAAAATGAAAGTGATTCTGGGAATTCGAAAGTGACACTTCCATCACTTGCATATGTGCGGTGTGATGTTCATATTATTATTATTTTTATTCATCATTATTGTTATTTGTATCATTATTATACTTTCTACACTTCTTTGTACTTTTAGTGTTTTGCACATAACACTAAGGAGGGTTATTGAGAAGTTCAGAAAGATGCCTTTTTATGTTCAGAAGAGAGAAAGTTGATATTTAAATTTGCAAGATTGGTAAGCCAATGATAAAAGAATTCATTCCCTTCCTTTATTGGAAAAAAAATTTACCACAATTTTCTTGGGAGTACAAAGGTGGATAACTACAAAGAACTAATTGAGGATCTTCTCTCTTCCTATATATCATTTAAGTGTGACAGGTGTCTTTAAAAATGCATTTCCTACACTCTTGTTTGGATTGCTCACAAGAACAAAAGAATGGTCTCTGATGAATGTGGAGAACTTTCACAAGGACATCACTCAAATGAAGAGACATTAGAGTGGAAGGTGGAGTGAATGTATGTTAGCAGACATCTTTTGGTCATTCTACCGTGAAACACCTTCAGAGTATCGATAACAACAACAACAAAATTTATTTATATAGCACATTTTCATACAAATAATGTAGCTCAAAGTGCTTAAGAGGCAAAAAGTACCAAGCAAATCAACCAAAGCAATTATACAATTCTTTCAGGCCTAAATAAGGTCTAAACAATTAATTTCAAAACTATATTATGATTTCTCTCTAAAATAGTGTTTTGTTTATCATTTTAAACCTTCATCTCTCAAAAACTGGATATGACAGAGCAGTTTTTTTGCCAGATTTGGATTGAGCACCCTCATATTTAAATGCAACACCTTAAATTTTTGACATGAGTGAAAATTTTCTTTGTATTTTTTCTTGTAGACCAGTGTGATTAATCTATATATATAAAAGCCAAATACCACTGACTCACTCATCAAGAAATCTCCCGAAACATGAGGACTTGGGACTTGAAATTTGGAATGTAGGTTACCCTTGGCCCATAGGTGTTCGCTAAGAAATGGTTTTAAAAATTCCATGGTCCAAGTGAAAAATTTCTTATAGTTTTTTAGACCCGTTTCTATGTCTTTGCGCTTTTCACAAGAGAACTACTTAACGGATTTAGATCTGTTTTTTTTCTGTAATTTGCTTGAACATTCCATTGATTTTGTGACTTTTCGTGCTAAGTATAATAGTTCGATTTATTAGCATGAATCTGATCATTGGGCTGTGGGGAGGGGGGCGGGGCCCTCCTCACTCACGCGTCTGCCTCTTGGTGTAACCTTAACTCTGCTTAGTTAGCGAACAAGAGAACTGCTTAACAGATTTAGATCTTTTTTTTTCTATAATTTGCTTGAACATTCCGGTTGATTTTGCGACTTTTCTCATTGCGCTAAGAATCATAGTTCGCTTGCAGGAGCAATATATTCGCACTAATCTGAGACAGAGGCTGCGGACCGATGGGAGGGGGAAGAGTGACATCAGGAGTAGAGAGATGGGCGAGGCCCTACTCATTGTCCTGTTGCACTAATACATGGGCGAAGCCGCGGGGGATGGCTAGTCTAGAATATTAGAATATGGAAGCAGAATCAGAATATCAGGAGAAAAACTCATGCAGAAATGGGGAGAATAAAATCTACACTACTAGTGCTCAGGTCAGTGGTTCATACCAAGACCCTGAAGACAGCCACATTTAACCAAGCTTACCACCCACTGTATAAATATGATAAAATTCGATTAAGGAACATATGGGTTTGCTAATGTACCTGCACCTCACTATATATCTGTAACATCATAAAATAGTTTATTTACATGAAGCTAAAAGAAAATCAATTTTGGTGGACTCTCCACATAATTTTTTAGAATAAATGAATACGGGTGTTCATATGTGACAAGAAATAAATTATTTAGTTTGTTATAAATAACAGCTTAAACCCTATTCTTCACATATGTCCTCATTGAAAAAACAGCTTTTGGCAGCTGAGCATTATTAAGCAGCTGAATAACTAAAAGCACTTCATTTCTTCCCTTGACAGCCAACATGATGTTTCCGCAGCTGATCTACAGAATTTGGAAGCATTTATTTAAAATTCATCTCATTTCTGTCCCTCAGGAATTGTCTGGTAGTGTATCATGAGTGTCCCTCTACTTAAGCATTCAATTTTCTTTTTGTGGGCTTTTAAAGTTTAAAGGTGAAGTACAACTTTTGCAATTTATTCATTATCGACTTTTTAGGAACCCATTAAAACTGGAAGCTTATGAATAGAGGAAAACACCAGGTCAGATAATAGCCTTTGCAAAGACATCATCCTCTTTGTTTTGCTTCCTATTGTTCAGTTCTCTGTATGGCTGTTCACAGAGCTCAGGCTCTGATTCTTGCTCTTCCTTTCACCTGCCACACTGAGGAAGAATAGCACTCTGTTATGGATAAATCTACAAAAAAGTACCCTGAAGATGGAAGGGTACGCTAGCAAGATCATTTCAGATGAGCTGCTGGCAAGATATCTATCAGTCATACAGTATCTAAGTATTTTAGTTGTATGCGGTGAAAAAATATATACATTCAAAGGATTCGTAGGCAATTTACAAACAAAATGAGCATATTTCATTCTAATTAACTCGTTTGGTTAGGGACAAATGAGAAAGACTCCAACTAATAAGTCAAGCAACAGCAAGGCACAATAGTGTAATACTATAAAAAATATCCATTCCCAGTAATTGCAGTGTCACATTGGCACTAGGGTCAGTTCCTCCTTCTGAATAAATTTCTTGCTTATTGGAACAGATTACCTCAGCTCTCAGTCAGAAATCGTATAAATTAATAAAATGTGAAGCTTGTTTCTCTACAAAATTTAGAAAGACATTGTGTTTGCATACATCAACTCACTCATTTGTTCTGATTCTGTGTTTTAAGTTTTTTTTTTTAAGTAACCCCTGGTTAAGAGGAAATAAAGTGCAAATAAAATGATACCATTAGCTAAACAACACACTTGACTTTACATTTACATTGGTGAATAGTCAAAAAGAAATTGTTTTTAAAAGCATTTTAAATAGTGTTATTATTTTTCAGGAGAGAAAGACAGAAGTTTTGATGTAAGGTACTTGTAGTTGATAACCATGGAGCATGGTCCCAAGGCGTTCCCAGGCCAGTCGAGAGACATAGTCCCTCCAGCGTGTCCTGGGTCTTCCCCGGGGCCTCCTCCTGGTTAGACGTGCCCGGAACACCTCACCAGGGAGGTGTCCAGGAGGCATCCTGATCAGATGCCCGAGCCACCTCATCTGACTCCTCTCGATGCGGAGGAGCAGTGGCTCTACTCTGAGCCCCTCCCGGATGACTGAGCTTCTCACCCTATCTTTAAGGGAAAGCCCAGACACCCTGCGGAGGAAACTCATTTCAGCCACTTGTATTCGCGATCTCGTTCTTTCGGTCACTACCCATAGCTCATGACCATAGGTGAGGGTAGGAACATAGATCGACTGGTAAATTGAGAGCTTCGCCTTGCGGCTCAGCTCCTTTTTCACCACAACAGACCGATGCAGAGCCCGCATTACTGCGGATGCCGCACCGATCCGCCTGTCGATCTCGCGCTCCATTCTTCCCTCACTCGTGAACAAGACCCTGAGATACTTGAACTCCTCCACTTGGGGCAGGATCTCGCTACCAACCCTGAGAGGGCACTCCACCCTTTTCCGGCTGAGGACCATGGTCTCGGATTTGGAGGTGCTGATTCTCATCCCAGCCGCTTCACACTCGGCTGCGAACCGATCCAGAGAGAGCTGAAGATCACGGCCTGATGAAGCAAACAGGACAACATCATCTGCAAAAAGCAGTGACCCAATCCTGAGCCCACCAAACCGGAGCCCCTCAATGCCCTGGCTGCGCCTAGAAATTCTGTCCATAAAAGTTATGAACAGAATCGGTGACAAAGGGCAGCCCTGGCGGAGTCCAACTCTCACTGGAAACGGGTTCGACTTACTGCCGGCAATGCGGACCAAGCTCTGGCACCGATCGTACAGGGACCGAACAGCCCTTATCAGGGGGGCCGGTACCCCATACTCTCGGAGTACCCCCCACAGGATTCCCCGAGGGACACGGTCGAATGCCTTTTCCAAGTCCACAAAACACATGTAGACTGGTTGGGCAAACTCCCATGCACCCTCCAGGACCCTGCTAAGGATATAGAGCTGGTCCACAGTTCCGCGAACAGGACGAAAACCACACTGTTCCTCCTGAATCCGAGGCTCGACTATCCGACGGACCCTCCTCTCCAGGACCCCTGAATAGACTTTTCCAGGGAGGCTGAGGAGTGTGATCCCTCTGTAGTTGGAACACACCCTCCGATCCCCCTTCTTAAAGAGGGGGACCACCACACCGGTGGTCTCATCCATCCCTGCAGTAATTTCAGGGTAGAGGTTTTGATGTTCCCTCTGGGTTTTCTCCAAAGACTGTAATTTTCACTTAATATATAGCTATACTGTATTTAGAAAAATCATAGATAGTATAGGTTGGATAAAGCACCGATAGCTCACTTCTTTTTTGTCTTTCGGCTGCTTCTGTTAGGGGTTGCCACAGTGGATCATTTGTTTCCATATTTTCCTGTTCACCAACTCTACTCTCTGCATCCTCACCATTCCACTGACCTCCCTCTCATTTAAACACATGTATTCTGTTTTGTTCCTACTGACCTTCATTGCTCTTCATTCTAGACCATATCTCCACGTCTCTAAGTTCTCTTCAACCTGCTCCCTTCTCTCGTTACAGATCACAATGTCATCCGCAAACATCATAGTCCACAGGGACTCCTGTCTAATCTCCTCTCTCAACTTGTCCATTACAATTTCAAATAAGAAAGGGGTCAGAGCAGATCCCTGGTGTAAAACCACCTCAACCTTGAACACATCCATCACTCCTACCACAGACCTCACCACTGTCACACTTCCCTCGTACATATCCCGTACCACTCTTATATACTTCTCTGCCATGCCAACTTCCTCATATAATACCACAACTCCTCTCTTGGTACCCAGTCATATGCTTTCTCCAAGTCCCCAAAGACACAGTACAACTCCTTCTGGCCTTTTCCATACTTCTTTATCAAAACCCTCAGAACAAACACCATATCTGTAGTGCTCCTTAATGGCATGAAACCATACTGCACTGAAACCATACTCATTAATCATCACCTTCCTTCTTAACTTACTGTAACTTCCACTACTCTTTCCCAGAACTTAATGCTGTTGCATTCTCTTCATTCATCAACGTCTCAAAGTACTCCTTCTACCTATTCAACACACTCTGCTCACCTGTGAGTACGTTTCCATCATTATATCCTAACCTGATGCTCATCCTTCCTAGCTCAGAAACTCTGCCTAGCCAATCGGTACACATCCTTTTCTCCCTACTTAGTGTCCAGCCTTTCATACAACTAATCATATGTCTTATCTTTAGCCTATGCCGCCTCTCTCTTCACCTTATGCCTTATCTCATTGTTTTCCTGTCTTCTTTCTTCATCTCTCTGATTATCCTACTTCTTTGCCAATTTCTTCCTCTGTATACTCTCATGTACTTCCCCATTCCACCACCAAATTTCCTTGTCCTCCTTCCTCTTTTCCATATGTCACACCAAGCACCCTTACCACTTCTTGTAACTCCACCTTACAGTCTTCCTTTTTCAAATTCTACAATTTGATCCTTAGCTCTGTCCTCACTCTCCTCCTATTCGTGGTCCCCATTGTTATCCTACAGACCACCATCTCTTGCTGCCTGTTGTGATGTGAGATTTTGCAAATAACTTGATAAATATTTTGTATGTCTTTATTTGTAATTTAGGCAAAGCAATGTAATTTAGTGTTACTTTGGTGAAAGGCATTCATGTTTGCCCCACCTTTACGACGAGTCTTTTTGAATTTTACGATAGAGTTGGGGGGGGGGGGGTCGGGGGGGGTGTTCTTTAAACCAGTTCAGCGAGTGTTTCTTTGCTAAAGTCTTTCAACCCCCGCAAGGAAACTTTAGCTCAACAAATGGTTTTGGGGATGGCAGTTATTAAGATGTTCTATTTCCCCATTGGTCTGAAGTATGGTTGTTTGGAATTGGCTTGGATCAGAAGCTTTTAAGTACCATGATGTCCTATTGGCTTTAGGGGTTGGACAGAGAATCTATAAATCTGTTTGCTCAACCACATTCTCTCTCTTTTACTAACCAACAACTGATGAAGACCATTACACCAAGAACTGAAAGGACAACACAACGGAGACCACAGTTTAGCAGCCATATTGGAACAGGCATACGGCCTGTTCTGAAGAAAGCTGAATGATGCTTTAACTAGAGACATTTTAAATACCTACAAGTTTGTGTGCTGCCTGAAACTACACATCACCATTTAATCAGGTTGTATGGTTGCCAATATTCAAATGTACTTTGCATATTGTTATTATTTATGAATATTATCAATAATACATTATTTTAAGTTGTAACTTAACTCCTGCTTGTCTTTTTACTATACTTAATTGCCTATAGATATAGAAGGGAAGGTGGGGATAAATTATATACTATAATCCCTTATAAACAGTGGTAAATCTGTGAGATTAGGCATTCTGACAAAGGCTACATATTAATAATACAATAGGAGAAAGTAGAGCAATATATATTACTCTACCAAGACAAAACACTGCCTAACTACACTTTCCTCAGCCACCACTTTGCATCTCCAATCTCCTTCAGACTGACTCTCCTGCAAAGAATATAATTCTCCTGTGTGCATCTTCCTCCATTCTTGTATGTCACCCTGTGTTCCTCCCTCTTCTTAAAATACATATTTACCACAGCCATGTCCATCCTTTTCTCAAAATCCACTATCATCTGACCTTATGCATTTCTTTCTTGACACCATAACTACCCATCACCTCCTCATCCTCTCTTTTCCTTTCACCAACATGTCCACTGAAATATGCTCCAATCACTCACTCCAGAAATCTTCTTTCTCATCTATCACACACCCAACTTGCAGGGTGTATGCACTAACAACATTCATCATCCCACTTCCAATTTCCAGCTTCATAATCATCACTCTGTCTGACTCTCTTTTCACCTCCAAAATTCTCTTGACATACTGTTCCTTTAGGATAACCCCTACCCCATTTTTCCTCCCATCCATGCCAAGGTAGAATAATTTGAACCCACCTCCGATGCACCTGGCCTTACTTCCCTTCCATCTGGTCTCTTGCACGCACAACATATCAACCTTCCTTCTCTGCATCATATTGCCTAACTCTGTCCCTTTACTAGTCATACTTCCAACATTCAAAGTTCCTACCCTCACATCCACTCTCATACACTTCCTCCTCCTCACCTGCCTCTGGACATGCCTTCCCCACTTCTTCTTTTTCGGCCACCAGTAGCCCAATTTCCCCCAGCACCCTGTTAGCCAACATTACTTGTGGCGGACATTGTTAACCCAGGCCTCAACTGATTTGGTATGAAAATCTGTGTTGTTGTCTGTATATTGATCTGGGAAAAGTTTACAACAGATGCCCTTCCTGATGTAATCCTCCCCATCTATGTGGGATTGGGAATGGCATGTAGAAACACATTGGTTTGTGCATAACCCTGTGGTTGGGTTAATAAAGCAGCTATAGCACACAATATGTTTAATTTGACAACAGATAATTACATATACTGTACGTGAGTGAAAATAAAATCAATTATTGCAGTCATTCTTTTTAATTCAGAATATCTCATATTTTATTATATTATGTGATTCTCAGACCTGCTTAATCCAATACTGGGCTGTGGGGGTCCGGAGCCTGTCCTAGAAGAACTGGGCACTAGGCAAGAAACAGCCCTGAACATGGTGCCAGCCCTTTGCAATGTATTAAAGCCTTTTTAATGTGTATTAATGAATAATTTTAGGGATGGAAGCTGCTTCCCCATGTAGATTATTTTCTTAGGTAATTAATAGTTTAATGAAGAAATAAGACAATTTGTTGTGCAATGTATACCAAGTTATAAATTACCCATAAGAATCAGAAGAGGAGGCGTTGCTAACAGAAAGTTAATGCATTACATTATTACATGTTGTAAATAAGGACAAATATTGCAAAGCTATAATTAGGCATTATCATCTGCACAAGATATCTAGCACACCACATGAACTAGAATCTTGAGCATTTAGGAGAAATAGCCTACCAATTTATTTTTAAAATAAATTTATTACAGAATTCAGTACATAAATTTAGTTTTATATCAAAAGAAATTCTTTTTGTTTAAATAGTAGATAACATTGTTCAGTTTTACATTAGATCATCACAAGACTCAAATTTTTAATCCTCAACATCTGGGGCCTCATGTATAACGTCGTGCGTAGAACTCACACTATAACATGGCGTAAGCACAAAAGCGGGATTGTGCGTACACACAGAAAAATCCAGATGCAGGAATCTGTGCGCACACAAACTTTCACGTTCTTCCACTACATAAATCCCGATCAGCGTGAAAAGTAACGCACGTGCACGCACCTTCTGTCCCGCCCCAACTCCTCCCAGAATTATGCCTCTTTGAATATGCAAATCAATATAAATAGCCTTCTGTGAAAAGACAATGGGAAAAGCACAGGGGAAAATATAAGATTTTTCAGCGAATACCAAGTGGAGGCAAAGGAAAAACGTACTATTTGTTGGTATAAACAGTGGTATAATCAACAAAAGAAAGTTGATCGAGTTCACAAAGTCGCACAGTGCCTGAAATAAAAAAGAAATCACATATCAAAGTCGCCGTGAAAAGGCGAGTCGTAGCCCACCGTCTGAGTGTCATATGAAAGCTTATTAGGGTACAGACAATAAAATAGGCACACAGTGGGAAAAAAGCACGAAATGTCAACTTTAATCTCGAAATTTCCACTTTAATCACGTAGTTTATTTTGCCATTAAAGTAGAACATCATAAACTTCATCTTAAAATCGTTTATTTTACTAGTTTCTCAAGTAGCACGTTAAATGCTTTGTTCTGTGTTTGATCTTCTGTGTGCTCTATGTGTGTGAATCACTACGTGCTTCCGTTCTTTCTCTTTCTCCGACAGGACACACAATCCATTACATTTGAAATATTACTGCTCTCTGAATAATTAAAATACTGAGATGTATACGTGATATCATTTTCATGATGATAGGAATGAAAGCATGTTATTAAACATGGGAACACGGTGGCGCAGTGATTGTTCATATCTCACGCAAGAGGCTTGCTGCGCCATGTGCGATCTTCGATGAAATAATTTATTACAGAAGTACTGTCTCTTTCAAACGTACTAACCTCCAATTCCTGTCCTTACTTTTCTTTCTCCAAAAAACCAATCGCCACACAATCAGCTCTGTAATAGACGTTAAGCCATTTCTAAGCTTAGAACGATGATTCTTCAAAACTTTTAAGGAACATTGAAATATCTTTGTAGTACATGTTTAATTATTCTATTCGTCTATCCTTCCAGTGTCGCGTCAGCACCAGCAAGAATACAGCGCAAGGCAGGAGCTATCCGTGAACTAGCTATACGCTGCGGCACCGTGTCCTCACATGTTTAATTATTAACAATACAGATTATTTAAATGAAGTTAAAGTTTTATCTGTATACTATAAGCAACATATTTTGCTGCATTTCATCTTAAAAATGATATTGTCATCATACGCGCTTTATAAAGTAGCGCAGGTTGTGCAATATTATAACTGTAGTGTAAGTTTACAGTGAGGTGATTGTACTTATAAGTACAAACAGTTCTACAAGGAGCACTTGATGGACTGATTGAGTGCGTTTATAGTTCTTGGGATGAAACTGTTTCTGAAACGCGAGGTCTGTACAGGAAAGGCTTTGACGCTTTTTGCCGTGGTTGAGGTAGTGTGTACTTGAAACTGTATACCGATAATTCTCTTTCCGATCAGCTGCTGCTGTGATTCACACTCAGATACAGTGATATGAATACTCCGAGTGGTGCAGTGAGAGTAATATGGAAAAAGATGATCCGCAGTGGCAACCCTTAACGGGAACAGCAAAAAGAAGAACAAGATGCAGTGAGCGTAACAACGCTAAAGCAGTTATGGTATTTGGAATACTATGGCTATTCCCTGGACCATTATATTGCTACAGGTTAATTACAATCAGATGCATTACACTAATAAACAATATGCAGTTAATTTCAGTGTATTTATAAAGCCGTGTCAGGAATGTGGAGCTAAGAAAGAAAGGATGAGCACACAGGAACAGTAGCACTGCTTTGACGCTGGGTGCCGCCAGTCTGCAAAACCGAGCGGAGAAATTGCGTACACCAAGGTATGAGTTACCGTGGAAATGTGCGTGGCTTTACGCCAAGTTTAGGTTTTATACATCGCGATTTGAGTGTGGAAACGTTCGTACGCAACATTTCTGTGCGTACGCACCGTTTATACATGAGGCCCCAGATTATTGAAACAAAATGACTGATTACTATTATTATGAAAAACTGTTCTGCATGGTAAGAAAAAATAAATGAAACGTATGTCTTAATTAAAAATGGCTACTCATATCTATTGACTATTACTGCGACCTAGTAACTGTAGATTTCATCTAACCACCAAGGGGGTAAACCAGTCCAACTTGGTGCCAGTCTTAAGCCCAGATAAATAGAGAGGATCAGTGTCAGCTGTAAACCTCTAATGATGGCATCAATCCAATCAGATATCAACCCGCATAAAAGTAGGAAGAAATAAGGAGGAGATGGAAGAAAAAGTAGCTAGCACCTTGCTTTTTCCTTGAAATACAGGTAGTGCTAGTACTATATTTGCCATGTTCATCAGTGAAGGTGGCTAAATGCATTTGGTCAATGCTGCTAAAGGTGTATTCTTCTGTTTCTTTTTAAGAGCTAAAATTATTTGTGCTCTGGATTGTTTCCTATCTTCCTGTCTGGTGCCTTTAGGATAGGCTACTGCCAGCATGATCCTGAAGCACATTTATCATGTTTGCTAATGGATGGGCAGATAAAATTATTTGAAAAAAAAGAAAATGACAGTTTGTTTGGCCAGGAGTTGTTTTTGCATGTCAAGCACATGATAATGCTGCTCTCCTTTTGTGATTCTATTTCAACACATAGTTGTGATTAGCTGTTATTCAGACTTAAACAGTACATTTTCAACAAATGATCATAAACAATAAATGTGTGTGTGCATGGCTCTCTCTCTCGCGCTGCCTGTGTGTGTGTGTCTGTCTCTCTCTCGCGCTGCCTGTGTGTGTGTGTCTGTCTCTCTCTCGCGCTGCCTGTGTGTGTGCGCGGCTCTCTCTCTCGCACTGCCTGTGTGTGTGCATCTGTCTCTCTCTTGCGCTGCTTGTGTTTGTGTGTGTGTGTGTGTGTTGCGCTTTCGCTCTCTCTCTTGCTCGCTGCACAGGAAATGCACAGGGAGAGACTGAACATGTACAAACTGAAAGGGAAACTGGTGCCTTTAGGATAGGCTACTGCCAGCATGATCCTGAAGCACATTTATCATGTTTGCTAATGGATGGGCAGATAAAATTATTTGAAAAAAAAGAAAATGACAGTTTGTTTGGCCAGGAGTTGTTTTTGCATGTCAAGCACATGATAATGCTGCTCTCCTTTTGTGATTCTATTTCAACACATAGTTGTGATTAGCTGTTATTCAGACTTAAACAGTACATTTTCAACAAATGATCATAAACAATAAATGTGTGTGTGCATGGCTCTCTCTCTCGCGCTGCCTGTGTGTGTGTGTCTGTCTCTCTCTCGCGCTGCCTGTGTGTGTGTGTCTGTCTCTCTCTCGCGCTGCCTGTGTGTGTGCGCGGCTCTCTCTCTCGCACTGCCTGTGTGTGTGCATCTGTCTCTCTCTTGCGCTGCTTGTGTTTGTGTGTGTGTGTGTGTTGCGCTTTCGCTCTCTCTCTTGCTCGCTGCACAGGAAATGCACAGGGAGAGACTGAACATGTACAAACTGAAAGGGAAACTGGTGCCTTTAGGATAGGCTACTGCCAGCATGATCCTGAAGCACATTTATCATGTTTGCTAATGGATGGGCAGATAAAATTATTTGAAAAAAAAGAAAATGACAGTTTGTTTGGCCAGGAGTTGTTTTTGCATGTCAAGCACATGATAATGCTGCTCTCCTTTTGTGATTCTATTTCAACACATAGTTGTGATTAGCTGTTATTCAGACTTAAACAGTACATTTTCAACAAATGATCATAAACAATAAATTTAATCCTACTGCTTTCACCTTTACCAATTGTCAATAATTTTAAACCACCATAGAATCATTTTAATCATTTTAAAAATATTACTTACCAGAGGTTTTAGATGCTGGGCTCCACAGTGGGTAGTTCTACTCACTTTAAGTATCTCCTCTCCAGGCCCATGAATATACATTATCCTTAAACCACTGTAAAGAAAATTGTGAGAAATCTACTTCAATTACTCTGCTGAAAAGTAAGGAAATAAAGGAAAGGGTGCTTGAAAAGGAGTTAAACGGGAAGTCTCTGCTTGTTTTTTCATCTGTAACCTGCCAACCTGCGAGAACAATTAAAATCCTGACTTGACTCTGTCCACCTGTTTAAGCATAAATAGGATCTCAATTCGATCATCCAACAGTATCATGGGTGGGGTGAAGGGACAGGCACTAAGACGACTCAGAAATGATACAGATATGTAGCTGTTGGAAATGGACGCCATTTCCAGAAAGGCTCCAAATGTTTATCTTGATGTTCATTTATGTAGATCACATTCACCCACAATTTATACTACAAGCACAAGGCTATAATCTCATGAAATGCCAAAATCCACAAGTGGTATTGAAAAATCAACTGCCCTTGTCGGCCTTGTCAGCTTGTCAGTATGTTATTTCCCTGATTAAATGTATATATATATATATATATATATATATATATATATATATATAAATATAAATTGGTGCCCGGATGGGGGGGGTACCCAGCCAGGATGCCCAGGAGGACCGGAGGAGGGCTTGTGCCTCCTCCAGACCACAAGGGGGCGACCACCCTGGTTGCTTTGGGGGCCACAGGTACAGAGCTTGGAAGCTCTACCCTGTAGGGGCCCGTGGTCACCGCCAGGGAGCGCCCCAATGCCTTGGGGACCCTGGACCATAGCGCTTCCACCACACCCGGAAGTGCTGGGGGAAGATTGCCGGGGAGCACCTGGAGCACATCCGGGTGCATATAAAAGGGGCTGCCTCCCTTCAGACAGGGACAAGAGTCGGGTAGAAGTAGGATGACGTCAGAGGAGGACAAGGAGGCGGCCTGAAGAGAAAGGCATTGTGTTGTGTGGCCAGGACTTTGGGGGATTGGTGCTGGAGGCACTGGGTTTGTGTGCTATGACTCTTGTACATATTGTAAATAATAAACGTGTGTTGGGTGGACAAATGATGTCCGTCTGTCTGTGTCCGGGCTGCTTCTCACAATATATATATATATATATATATATATATATATACAGTGGAACCGAAGTAATTTCCCCCATAGGATTGTATGTAAATATATTTTTTTTTTAAGTTTTTAAGCACAAATATAGTTAATCAAACCATAGAATGCACAGCGTAATAGTAAACTAAATGTAAAAACATTGAATAACACTCAGAAAACCTTGAACAACAGAGAAAACTAACACTGCAATAGTTCGCGCTATAGCGCTACCAACCGCTGGCTAAAAACACTTTTTTTTAATGAGTTTTAAGCACAGGGAAAAAAATGAACATTTGAAAAAATCCGTAATTTAATAAACCACCAAGAAAAGTAACATTGCAACAATGCACGCTACGAACCGATCGCTGTAAACAGAAGTGAAAACAAAATCGAGCCCAGTGCATTCTTTAACTGCCTTACTACCTTATGTGTCCAGCTCTCTCTCTCGCGCTGCTTGTGTGTGTGCTTATGGCTCTCTCTCGCGCTGCCTGTGTGTGTGCGTCTGTCTCTCTCTTGCGCTGCCCATGTGTGTGCGCGGCTCTCTCTCGCGCTGCCTGTGTGTGTGCGTCTGTCTCTCTCTCGCGCTGCCTGTATGTGCGCAGCTCTCTCTCGCGCTGCCTGTGTGTGTGCATGGCTCTCTCTCTCGCGCTGCCTGTGTGTGTGCGTCTGTCTCTCTCTCGCGCTGCTTGTGTGTGTGCTTATGGCTCTCTCTCGCGCTGCCTGTGTGTGTGCGTCTGTCTCTCTCTTGCGCTGCCCATGTGTGTGCGCGGCTCTCTCTCGCGCTGCCTGTGTGTGTGCGTCTGTCTCTCTCTCGTGCTGCCTGTGTGTGTGCGTCTGTCTCTCTCTCGCGCTGCCTGTATGTGCGCAGCTCTCTCTCGCGCTGCCTGTGTGTGTGCATGGCTCTCTCTCTCGCGCTGCCTGTGTGTGTGCGTCTGTCTCTCTCTTGTGCTGCCCATGTGTGTGCGCGGCTCTCTCTCGCGCTGCCTGTGTGTGTGCGTCTGTCTCTCTCTCGCGCTGCCTGTGTGTGTGCGTCTGTCTCTCTCTCGCGCTGCCTGTATGTGCGCAGCTCTCTCTCGCGCTGCCTGTGTGTGTGCATGGCTCTCTCTCTCTCGTGCTGCCTGTGTGTGTGCGTCTGTCTCTCTCTCACGCTGCCTGTGTGTGTGCATGGCTCTCTCTCGCGCGCTGCCTGTGTGTGTGTGTCTGTCTCTCTCTCGGCTGCCTGTGTGTGTGTGCGGCTCTCTCTCTCGCACTGCCTGTGTGTGTGCATCTGTCTCTCTCTTGCGCTGCTTGCGTTTGTGTGTGTGTGTGTGTTGCGCTTTCGCTCTCTCTCTTGCTCGCTGCACAGGAAATGCACAGGGAGAGACTGAACATGTACAAACTGAAAGGGAAACTAGCTTGTTCGTATACCGAGTGTGTGGTCGTGAACTGAGGCAAAAGTTTGGCGAACTTTTTGGTCGTAAACCAATTTCTACATGTACCGAGACATTCATGAACCGAACTTCCACTGTGTGTATATATATATATATATATATATATATATATATATATATATATATATATGTATATATATGTATATATATATATATATATATATATATATATATATATATATATATATATATATACTAGGGGGTTCTCCCCCTGCTTGCCTCGCTCGCCCACCCCCTGGCATCTCTGCCGCTCGCATTGTGAAGAGTGGGGCTGAACACACCCCAAAGAGATGCGGTTGCTCCTCCGAAACCTCCTCTTAAACGGTGATACAATGGGAAATGCAGTTTTTTTTATCTCCTCTTTGCTTGATCAGCTGTTGGCTTGCTGCTGCTGCTGCTGTGCCACGTGATCTGCACCTTGCGCCGTGATTCGAACATTTAAAAGCCTGTACAGCACCTGTCCTACTCTTTATTTTTATTTCTGGGCCTGGGTGTGGTTAAATCTCTTGGCACAAAGTCTTGTCTTGTAGGATCGTGAGTTTTTATATATATATGTGTGTGTTTTTTGTTTTTTGTATCACCAAATTTTCCACTAAATACAGCAATATTTACATTAGTCAAAAAGGACTGTTTAAGAACATGAATGAAATTCAAAAGGATGGAGTCCACTGTTATCTTAATTATACATGCATTCCAGGTGCTGCCAGGTTAGGCTCAGGCCGCTTACTACTAGATAATTGAATTAAGCGATTTAAGACAAAGAATAGATGGATGGGTTACTGGGAGCTGGATGTCATCTATGTATTATAATTATAATAATAGTTATTATTGCTCAAATATGCTATAAAAATGGTCAAGCAAGAAAAAGTAATGTACATATTTTGTAATTTCCCAATTTAAAATTTCATTTTTTTGTACATATATGATTAATGCCTGGATATTTTTTAAATTGCGTCACCTGTGATTTCACAGGTCATGCATTTTAAAATTGACATGCTATCCAGGAGAGCTGATTAATTCTGCATTTATTATCCTTCTCAATTTTTAGGAAATATGCACATATTTGTATATTTACACAGTATATTTACATGTACTTCTGCATTTTTGCATGTGCATATACTATAGGTTGGGAATCTCTCTGGGATTAATTTGACCTTAATTCTTGGGAAACCTTAATTAATAATCCAGTCACCAAACTGAACAATCAGGTGTCCATTCTCACAATGTCTTATTTGCACTCCTTACATATTCAAGGTACTATAGACTCAAACACAATGGAGGAAAATAATACGGTGTGATTTTCTATAAATCTTCTTGGAATGCTATGATAATCCTACTTGTTCTAGTGTCTTGGAAAACAAACAACTCCAGGCTTATTCTATTATTTACAAGAACAGTCAGGGATGCTGTGACCCAATATTTTGCTGCCAACAACAATAGCATTTCCTGCAGACTAACTTAACTGTGATAAAAGAAATGCTGTGTTTTCTTACTGATAGCCATGGAAATAAAGTACATTTACCAGGATGAACTGCTGTTTTATAATATCATGTTCCTGAAATGAAGAAGTGTGTTATTCTTTGGATCTCTAATATACCATACATTTAGAAATATTTGTTTACAAGTATGCTAGTAAAGAAAAATGCTATTTCTGAAAAAAAAATCAGAGTGAAATTATAATTTCCCTTCACAGTGTGCATTCTTAAAACATCTTTTATTATATTTACTGATAATGCACCCTCTGTTCTTAATTGCTGTTGATCTGTTGCTTGTTGTCACTTGAGAACAATTCACAATCCATATATTCATTTTCTGATTCCAGTCCAAAGTTGTAGGGTGATGAAGCCTATTCCATTATTATCAGTACTAAGGCAAGAATTAATCTTGGACAAGACACCAGCTTATCTCTGGGAATGACCACTGAAACACCAGCATTTACTAACCATAGAGTCAGTGTCATGTAGAGCGAACACGGTTCACTGGAATCTGTGGCCTGCTGTGTGGCAAGATTAAGACTTTTTTTGAATAAAGGAGCATCTCTAGTATTTTAGATATGACTATAATTGAAATGTGGTACATGTAATGCAAAACTTGTCATGTTGGTGGAAAACTAATTAAAAAAACATGTGAATGAATTAAAGTTTAGTTTTTATAACAGAAATATTTGACTAATTTGGAAAGGTACATTTTCTTAAGTGTTTTTAATTTAGCCCTTGCTGCCCCCACCATTTCCATTCAAAGAATCCTCCTGAGCACTGAACTTCAGATTTAATGTGGCAATTTCATTTATATTTTTGCAAATACAATACTGATTATGAGGTACTCATTATTCAACATTATAAATGCAACTTAGATTAATGTGAAGGCCCTTTTGGATATGCTCACCACACTGCACACAAGTTGTAAAGCTAAAGAGGTACTGAGTCAGTTAAACTGGTAGTGGAAGCCATATTGAGCAGGTTAACCTGACTGACAGAAAGATATCATCTACTTTTATATCTGAACAGGTGGGCAGTACGGTGTGTTCCAGTTTTCAAGGACTCACACCTCTTAGCCTCTCTAGTAAAGCTGGAGTAATGGAACTGAGACTCCATATGATAGTTGAGCCTCATGTTCTGGAGAAGCAATGTACATTTTATCCTGGGCATGGAATAGTGGACCAACAATATGTCTTTGCATAGATGCTGCCTATGTGTGCTTTATAGACTTAGAAAAAAAATGAATGACCGTGTGCCCAATGAAATCTTGTGAAAGATGCTGCAAAAGTATAGGATTCTAGGGCCACTGCTACATGACAGTCAGTCTCTGTATTTGAACTACATAAGTTCTGCTCACGCATTACATTCAGACTGATCAGTGTAGGCATTGGGTTTCACCAAGGATCTTTCATTCATCTTCTCCTTTTCATAATTTTTGAGTAAAGGATATGAAGGTGGTGCTGTGGGTGGTAGGGATTCCAGTTTGAGAACATGAAATGCTGCATCTCTGCTGTTTGCAAATGATGTTGTCCTTTTGGCCTTGCCATACTGTGATCTCTGCTGCAGAATGTTCAGAGTTCATAGCTAAATATGACATTGTTAGAATGTTTGAATTAGAACATCCATATCTTCTGGTCAATGTCCTCTTCCATGAAAGAGTGGCATAGTCCCAGTTGTGGATGACTTTAAATACCTCTGCTGTTGTTCACCAGTTATGATAGGCTTGATTCTGAAACAAACCAAAGAATCAGTTCACTGACAGCAGTTTTACCAACATTGTATCAAACCATGTTGGTAAAGTGAGAGATAAATCTGTGGACAAATTGGATGATTTACCATTCAGTCTAAATTCCCTATTTCAAGAAATTTTTTCAAGTCCCACAAGACAAGACTTTGGCCATGAGATTTTTTCAAGTCACGCCCTCCTCTCAACCATATTTAACCACGCACACGGTACTCTTACCTCTCATTCGTATGAATGCTTTTGACAGACACGGTTCCTGCACTCTCAGCTCTTATAAATTTTAACGTTTTCCTCACTTTAAGTTCCCAATTAAAGAAGACATACAGTATTATGTCCAAATCTTATTGAAGAATTTCATCACGAAGGGTTATCAACAGAAAAAATGAGTACACTGGCAATCCTAGCACCGAGAAACAATGAAGTCAAACGAATAAATGCCAAAAATGATGATCGTTTACACAGCAAATTGGTTAAATGCATATCAATACACTATGCTGAAACAGTTGGTGGTGATCGTGCGGAAATAGAAAACATCAACTTACAGTATCCTGAAGAATATCTACAACCATTAACACCATCCGGTCTTCCACCGCACAAATTACTGTAGAAAGAAGGGTGTATCCAAGAAAGGTAATGCAGTACATCTTCCGCGGATAACATTAGACAACAAAGGAGATCTTGATATGTCATTCGTATTAAAATGTTAACAATTTTCCTGTTAGAATAGATTTTGCAAAGACAACAAATCTCAAAGCCAAACATTCGAAAAAGTTGTTATATTTAATAGAGAGAAAGAAATTAAATTCAATCACGGACAGTATATACGTTGCATTGTCACGATGAAAGTCCAAATACAGAATCAAAATTCAATGTGATATTGATGAAAATGTAATTCAAAAAATTGTTTTTACTGAAGATTTCAAAAAAGTTTAAAAAGTATTTGCGTGTTAATTTCAAAGCCAAACAGAACGAAATTGCATTACACAACGAATAATGCTAACGTAACATGAAACATAATTTACTTTCAAATTATTACTGTGGCACCCAGACGGGGCTCATGCCCGGCCGGGACGCCCAGGAAGACAGAAGGAGGGCTCATTCCTCCTTCAGACCGGTAGGGGGTGTCCGCCCTGGTTGTATTGGGGGCCACGGGTACAGGGCTTGGAAGCCCAACCCTGTAGGGGCCCGTGGTCACCGCCAGGGGGCGTCCCCCTGCCTGAAAGACCCTGGACCCCAGTACTTCCACCATACCAGGAAGTACTGGGGGGAAGAAGAGAGGGAACACCCAGAGTGCTTCTGGGAGGACAGCTGGCATTTCCGCCACACTGGGGCATGTCCGTGGGATTGCCGGTGCACACCTGGAGCACATCCGGGTATGGATAAAAGGGGCCGCTTCCCTTCATTCAAGGCTGGAATCGGGTGGAAGCAGGACAAGGTGCTAGAAAGGAGGCAGTCCGAAGAGGCAGAGTGGTTGGCCTGGACTTTGGGGAAGATTGGGGTTTGTGGTACTTGGACTTCGTAAATAGTAATATAAATAAATGTGTGTTGGGTGACATGAGCGTGTCTGCCTGTCTGTGTCCGAGCCAGTCACCACATTACGTTTTGCTCTTTTTTAATATGGTTAATTACTCTATGTAATATAAAATAGTTACTTCTATTATGCATATGTAACAATTCCCATGAAAATAACAATCTGTTTAAATTGTACATCCGCATCCCCATACGTGAGTGGCAGAACTGCAAAGAGGCTAATGCCTAGCACAGGCCTGGGGGTTGGCGAGCGAAGGAGCATGGGGCAAAGCCCTCTAGTTATTCAAAAGGAAATTCCCAATAGAATGTCTCAAATTAGAACCATTGCTTCTCTAGATCAAGAGCAGCCAGTAGAGGTATTTTGGTCATGTAATTAGGATGTCCCCTGAAAGGTGTAGAAGGTACGGCTGACTGAGAGAAGACCAAGAAGCTAACCTAGAACCTGATATAGGGATCATATTGTTAGATTCTCTCGGAAGTGTCTGGTTATTCTCTAGGAAAATCTTTGAAAAATTGCTGGAGATAGAGAAGTCTGGTCTGTTAAGATCAGCATGTTGCTACTGCAGTCCTCTTCAGGAAAAGTGGAAAGAAAATGAACTGGAAAAGCAAATCAGAAAGTGGATGAATGCCATGTTATACTGATCTTTATTTAACAGAAATAGTCACAGCCTGAATTTGTCAGTTTGTAGAAAATACAGTATAACATCTCTAATAGCACAGCACTGACAAAAAAATATATATTTTCTATGGTTTCTGATCAGTTAGTTTTACCTGGGGGACTTACTGCCCATTCATCTTTGCAAAAATATTTCCGCTGATCCACATTAATTGGACATCCTGCTTGAACAGCCCACTTACCCCAATGTTTCTATTAAGTTGAGCCACTCAAAAAACAAATTGCCTTCCTCCTAATCCATTATTTAGCAGATTAACTGTAATATTTAAAATCATTGTTATGTTAGAGAACCCAATTTCATTTCAGGAACAGCAGGCCTGACATTCTCTTACAGTATATGTAGATTTTTTCACCTCGGTTTTCCTTTAATTTTGGCAAATAATTATAGTATATGGACAGAATAACAATTGTAAAGCATGATAATGTAGAATGCTTGGGAGGATAGAGTTGATATTGTGGTTGTGCACCTTTGAGTAATTGTCAAATTTCTTGTTACTCACTTCTGAATGACATATTTTGTTGAGGAATACAGAACAACTTGAGATCCTTGAAGGTTTCCCTAGGACTGTTAAAGATGTCCTGCATCGGTTGTCTGTGGTTCTGCAGGATCATTTTGATACATGCCCAAATACAGTAACTGTGGAATTTGATTTTCTGTACCAGATTTCCTGAATTCAAAAAATGAAGCTGCACTTTTATAATCTGCTCCAGACTGATGAGTTTTTACAGCACTCTTCAAAGAAAAGCTCTGGAAATTCAAGGTGTGATGTGTAGGTGGGTACAAAATTGGTTCAGACACATGAAGCAAAAGGTTATGGTGAGGAGAATGTTTTCAGAATTGGTGTCCCTCAGGGGTCAGTGCTGGGGCCACTGCTCTTTTAAATATACATAAACAATCTGGAGAACAGTTTAATCAATAAGCTAGTTAAGTCTGCAGATGATACTAAACTAGGTGGAAGGGCAAATAATGTGGAATCAGCTACATTGTTACAAAAGGAGATGGACAGCATACAGGCTTGGGCAGGTTTGTGTCAGTTTAAATTTAATGTAAATAAATGTAAAATATTACATGTAGGAAGTGCAAATGTTAGATTTGAATGCACAATGGGAGGTTTGACACTTAAAAGTACACCTTATGAGAAAGATTTAAGAGTCAGAGGATACATTACAAGCCTTTTTGCTGAATTCCGATTTTTTGCTTAGATCTGATTTGCCTGTCTTGACTATTCACTATTCATAAGTACAAGTGACTTGTATCTAACTGTAATGTGAATGCATTTGCTCTCCCAAAATGCATGCAAACACACATTGCTACATTTGTTGCATAGGTCATCTGTGTCGCCAACAACAAAAAACGTCATATTTGAGAGACAGCTCATGGTAATAAAACCAACAAAATTGATGAGCTAGTGTAGCTAGTGTATTCATTGTATTTTGTTCTGGAGGATGGCAATCACTTTGTCAGCTGCACGAGAGAACTAGCTTTTGCTGTTTTGGCAGCTAGTACTGGCACTGCTGCATCAAGAGATGTGTGGATACAAGAAAGGAGCCAGCAATAGTGGGACCGTGACTCTTGTCTCAGCTGTAGATCTCCTCTATTGTTGTTTTGTCACTCTGCCAGTGTTGGATGATGATGGCAGCACCCAGCCTTTGTGTATATGCAAAAAAAGACATGAATTCTGATCGGCCCATTCTCAGTCATTTGGCCATGAATCTGATACATATTTAATCTAATACAACATTCTTATCTCATCTAATTTGAAAAAACGGATAGCTGTGTCCACACAGCCCAGAAAACATCAGATGTGAGACATTTTAAGGCACAAAAATGGATTTGAGTCACTTTAGCCTGGTAGTGTGAACACAGCCAGAGTGGACTTGTCACAATCTACACATCCAGACAATGTACAGAAGCAATTAAGCAGGCTAATAGGATGTTTGGTTCTTTATCACAACGTGTGGAGTACAATTACAGGAAGGCTATGCTTAAATGAAATATCTCAATAGTGAGGCCTCACTTGGTGTGCTGTTTGCAGATTTGACCTATAGTAGTGCTGTAAGGCCAAAGGAGAGTGAATAGGCTGATTCTGAGACTTAGATGTTTGAGCTATAAGGAGAGACTGAAATGTTTCACTTTAAGCAAAAGGAGATTAACAATTGACATGATTGAAGTTTTTACAGTTATGAAAGTACAGTGGAACCTCGGTTCACGAACGTCTCGGTACACGTAGAAATCAGTTTACGACCAAAAAGTTTGCCAAACTTTTGCCTCGGTTCACGACCACACACTCGGTATACGAACAAGCCAGGTTCCCTTTTGGTTTGTACATGTTCAGTTTCTCCCTGTGCATTTCCTGTGCAGCGAGCAAGAGAGAGCAAGAGCGCGCGACACACACACAAACACAGAGGCAGCACACACACAGGCAGCGAGAGAGATAGAGCCGTGCACACACACAGGCAGAGAGAGAGAGCCGCATACACACAGGCAGCGCCAGAGAGAGGCAGTGAGAGAGAGACAGATAGATAGATAGATAGATAGATAGATAGATAGATAGATAGATAGATAGATAGATAGATAGATAGATAGATAGATAGATAGATAGATAGATAGATAGATAGATAGATAGATAGATAGATAGATAGATAGATAGATAGATAGATAGATACTTTATTAATCCCAATGGGAAATTCACATTCTTCAGCAGCAGCATACTGATACAATAAATAATATTAAATTAAAGAATGATAATAATGCAGGTGAAAAACAGACAATAACTATGTATAATGTTAAATGTTAATGTTTAGGATGGAATTAAAGAGTCGCATAGTTTGGGGGAGGAACGATCTCCTGAAACTGTCGGTGGAGCAGGACAATGACAGCAGTCTGTCGCTGAAGCTGCTCTTCTGTCTGGAGATGATACTATTTAGTGGATGCAGTGGATTCTCCATAATTGATAGGAGCCTGCTGAGCGCCCTTCGCTCTGCCACAGATGTTAAACTGTCCAGCTCCATGCCAACAATAGAGCTTGCCTTCCTCACCAGTTTGTCCAGACGTGAGGCGTCTTTCCTCTTAATGCTGCCTCCCCAGCACACCACTGCGTAGAAGAGGGCGCTCGCCACAACTGTCTGATAGAACATCTGCAGCATCTTATTGCAGATGTTGAAGGACGCCAGCCTTCTAAGGTAGTATAACCGGCTCTGTCATTTCTTGCACAGCGCATCAGTATTGGCAGTCCAGTCTAATTTATCATCCAGCTGCACTCCCAGATATTTATAGGTCTGCACCATCTGCACACAGTCACCTTTGATGATCACTGGGTCTATGAGGGGTCTGGGCCTCCTAAAATCCACCACCAGCTCTTTGATTTTGCTGGTGTTCAGGTGTAGGTGGTTTGAGTCGCACCATTTAACAAAGTCATTGATTAGGTCCCTATACTCCTCCTCCAGCCCATTCCTGATGCAGCCCACGATAACAGTGTCATCAGCGAACTTTTGCACATGGCAGGACTCCGAGTTGTATTGGAAGTCCGATGTATATAGGCTGAACAGGACCGGAGAAAGTACAGTCCCCTGTGGCGCTCCTGTATTGCTGACCACAATGTCAGATGTGCAGTTCCCAAGACGCACATACTGAGGTCTGTCTTTAAGATAGTCCACGATCCATGCCAATAGGTATGAATCTAATCCCATCTCTGTCAGCTTGTCCCTAAGGAGTAGAGGTTGGATTGTGTTGAAGGCGCTAGAGAAGTCTAGAAACATAATTCTTACAGCACCACTGCCTCTGTCCAAGTGAGAGAGGGATCGGTGTAGCATATAGATGATGGCATCCTCTGCTCCCACCTTCTCCTGATATGCAAACTGCAGAGGGTCAAGGGCGTGTTGAACCTGTGGCCTAAGGTGGTGAAGCAGCAGCCTGTCCATGGCCTTCATCACATGTGATGTCAGAGCAACAGGCCGAAAGTCATTCAGCTCACTAGGACGTGATACCTTTGGGACTGGGGTGATACAAGATGTTTTCCAAAGCCTCGGGACTCTCCCCCATTCCAGGCTCAGGTTGAAGATGCGCTGTAGAGGACCCCCCAGCTCCGATGCACAGACCTTCAGCAGTCGTGGCGATACTCCATCTGGACCCGCTGCTTTGCTGGCACGAAGTCTCCTCAGCTCTCTGCTCACTTGCGTTGTTGTAATTATGGGTGGGGATGTCTTTCCTATGCTGGTATCAGCAGAAGATGCGCACACACACAGGAGCGTGAGAGAGAGGCTCACGCACAGGCACTCCAGGCTCTCAAAAGAGAGAGAGATAGAGTGAGCGAGCGAGCGAGAGAGGGATGGAGGGAGGGACGCATGAGGTAGAGAAGGCTTGTTTTTGTTTTCAGTTCTATTTACAGTGATCAGTTCGTAGCCTGCATTGTTGCAATGTTACTTTTCTTGATGGTTTATTAAATTACAGATTTTTCAGATGTTCAAGGTTTTCTCAGTGTTATTCAATGTTTTTACATTTAGTTTACTATTATGTTGTGCATTCTGTGGTATAATTAACTTTATTTGTGCTTAAAAATTAAAAAAACTATATATTTACATACAATTCATACGGTCTGGAATGGATTAATTGTATTTACATACAATCCTATGGGGGAAATTGCTTCGGTTCACGACCAAATCGGTTTACGACCAGAGTTTTGGAAAGAATTATGGTCGTGAACCGAGGTTCCACTGTAATTAGTATAGTGGATGCTCGCTGTTACTTAAAAATGCATTTTTAACAAAGAAATGGAGACACAGTTGAAAACTTGCACATTTCACACAAATGTCTGAAAGTTTGTCTTCACACAAAGAATGACAGAAACACTGAATAAATTACTAAGTAGTGTGGTAGAAGAGTGGGACTAATAGGGACCTTCAAATCTCAGCTTAATGTTATTTTGGACAATCAAGGTGATTCGAATGGACAAGCTTGTTTGGATGAATGGCCTGACCTTGTTACAATGTTTCTGATGTTCAAAGGTCTTCTTTGCAGGTCGCTTTAGATGAGGACATTTTTATTATGCTGACTTGGGGTGGTTTCTTGGAATTCTGTATAGTACAAGACCTACCACATGTTATCCTTATGACTGACTCTTTACTTTTCATATTGGGTTAATTTAGCACCTGGTCATATGCATGCTATTGACTGAGATGATGAATTTTGTAGTACACTTTTAAAAATAAAGGGTGCCTGAGTGGCTCTTCAGAGCAAAGCCATAGAGGAACCATTTTTGGTCCCCAAAAGACCCATCAACATGAAGGTTTCAGAACGAACCTTTATTAATTTAGATCCATAACAAGCTTCATAAATAATCAAGGATAGATTATAACAGATTTGTGAAACACTAATGGGTCATGATTTTAAAAGGACTCCTGCTTCACATGTTAACACAGGCTAAGTCCAGGTTTTCTTAATCTGTTTGTTTCCTAGATAGTTAACCTATACATGTCCGATTTTAGTTTTTTTTTTTAACATATCAGAAAGTATTCAAAGTGCAAAGAACCATTTTCATTTGCAAAGAATCCTTCCCAGAATGGTAAGGTGCTTTGTCAAGCAATGGCTCAATGAGGAACTACACAACCCAACAAATCACCATAAAGTGCCATTAGAAACCCAGTATTTTATACTTACTTTTTCATGTGGGAAATTCCTGTTAGTTCTTATGTTACTATGTGTTTCAGTTTCTCTAAACAATGCATACAGTTTGGGTATTAAACCCTTTTAACTTCACAAATGTGGGGCTTATTTTAATATATTTAAACATGCATTAAAATGACACATATTTATGAGTTACAGTAGAGGTTCACACATTTTCAAGCAGCATTGATTTTTCAAAAGATCAGACAAGGAATCATATTAGAACTTATTTTGTTTGATTCTTGAGGTAAATACTCTAAACAGTCTATAAATACGAGTATTAAAGTTCAATACAGGGATAGGCAGCTGCAGCTGTCTAGATTATAAATATATTGTGTATAAAAAATGCATCATCCAAACGTTACATTCCAAAAACAATGACTTTACCTTTCTTTTGTGTGTTCCCCATTTAATCTTAAAAACAATTTAATTATGACAGTGACAAAAAATGGTGATGGTACTGTTGAATTATTTACCGCTCTATATAGACATCAAACAGCTTTAACTTTAGCTGTTACCGTGTATTTTAATTAACAGAACTTGCTCTCAAAATATTGGAAAAATCTGTGCATTTTCAATTTTCTGTAGTATTCAATACAGCCTTCAAAATATGAACTGTATATGTTAATGGTCAGATGATATATTGCACTGTTAAAACAGAAATATTACACATTACTAATGGCATGGTTAAAATATGACAGAATCTATCTTTTATTCATGCTCCTTTTCTAGTTACCATTTCAATTATCTATCTATCTATCTATCTATCTATCTATCTATCTATCTATCTATCTATCTATCTATCTATCTATCTATCTGTTAAACACATCGCGATCATCCAAGAAACACGGCATAACTTAAGTCTTGCTTGCCCGAACCCCCACCCTCAGGCATTCAAATGAATTTAACGTTGTGTCGGACGCACCAGCGGAGGGTCGTGTCTTTCGTCGCTGTCATCTGCCTGAGTGGCAAATTCTTAAGAGGAGAGGGAGCCTGGAATTGGCAGCTACCCGATCTCACTGTACAGCACCGCCCAGCACCGGCGTCCTCTCCGCAGTGGTCCACGGGGAGGCTGCAGCGCACTTCGCTACCCTCTCAGCATCACATCGCATCGCATTGCTTCAGTGTGCCTGCGAGCCAGCTGGCAGCCAGAACTGGGGGCTCCGTGCGTCTCCTCGGGAGTCTGTCTACCTGATGTAATCTCTAGCAGCGACATCAGCGGATGCGTCTCACGGAGTGATTCTTGCCTTGCATGGATTCATATGTCTCTCCACTTTTAACCTTGTGTACTCGCCTTCTTTCTTCTTCTTCACACTCATTACTTGTGAATTGATTCAACTTCTTTCGGAGATTATTCTCGCGTCTAAGGATGTAAATGTGAATACAGGGCATTCAACAGCGTCTTTGTCATTTCCAAATATAAGTACATTTTTGGTTCACGGAACCGATTTGTGTCATCGGTCTGGCCAAAAAGAAAATGGACTGATTGTTTTTCTTTTTGTTTCGTTCCGTGCTTATTTCTCATGATGGAATTACTACAACTTGGCGTCGCGTTGTGCATTCTGTGCACCTGCTCAGGTGAGAGTTTTCCCGTTTCCACTTAAACCATGCAAGTCACTCACACCCCTGAAGCGAGTACCTAAACTCGCAAGAGTGAGCAGTGTCTTTGAACGGCTGCGGGTCACTTTGTCGTAGGTTCCCGGGGCTCCTAAAAAAAAAACTCCAAACACTCCTTTGTCTTCGGTTGCGTTTTCGGCGCGATCTGCATGGATCAATGAAGGGGGGAAGAATGCGCTTCCTTTATGTATGTGTTAGCGCTTCTTTTATTTAATAACCACTATCTTGTCTTGTTCTTCTCTCAGTTTTAGGTTTCGGTGTCGATCCGGCTTTGCAGATCGATGTTTTCAATGAACTGAAGCTGGGAGAGTCTCACGAAGGAGTTTCGCAGGTTCAGGGCTTTCATAATGGGAGCAAAGCGTTTCTCTTTCAAGGTACGAGCAGCTGATCGATACACTTCACTTCTGGTAAATTGGGTTCTTAGGAAGAGTGCTTCGTTTGTGGGTCACATTTGGAAGTTGGACGAGGCAGGTGGCAAACGGGAAGGGAAATCCTGGCACTCATCACCAGTCAGCGTGCTTGTCTCCAGGCACTCGGTGATGTTCATTCCGTTCTTTTTTCTGGTTTTTCAAATGAGGTGGAAATCAATGAAAGTGCACAGTTAAGCTGTTACTTCCAACAAAATTAATACCTTTGCTGTTACTGCGTAATGCTCCTCAATACATTAGAAAACACGCACAGGATCAGAGATACTTAACCTTTTTGTTTCTGGGTCTTTGGATGTATTTATGAACAGAGATAAATAGATTACCCGCCACCCCCCACTGTTTGTAAGAACTGGGTCAGAACAAGGTGTGCGTGTTTGAATCTGCCAGGTTCTTTTGTGTGCTTGCAATATGATCCATAAGGAGTATGAAACAAGTTTTCATCATTATACCAGTGTTAAAGGAATATATTTTTACCAGGGCTCTTAAAAATGTACACTCCGTCAGATAGCCCTCATGTCCCAAAACTCTCGCTTTGAAACTTCCTGCACTAGGTGGTGCAAATGTGTTAGCAGAAAAATTCCATTACAGAACACTGATTTCACTATAAAACAGATTTTTTTAAGTCCAAATTTAACCAGATATTCCCTAGTTAGAGGACTGACATCAATTAAGAACTATACTGAACAAACCCCGTACCTGTCGCCAGCCTGTGGCAAAAATAACTGGTACACTAGTTTTACATTTTGTGATATTTGCCTATCCTGCGGTGGGTTGGCACCCTGCCCGGGATTGGTTTCTACCTTGTACCCTGTGTTGGCTGGGATTGGCGCCAGCAGACCCCCGTGACCCTGTGATCGGATTCAGCGGGTTGGAAAATGGATGGATGGATGGATGGATGTTTGCCTAAATTACCAACATTTACTGTGACTTACAGCATTTAAAGATAAATATGAATTTCTGTTATATACATGTTTATTCCCAAATAAGATATTCAAGGCTACTGTTTTATAATTAAAGATGGCATATTTGTTAGCCTCACGTCTGAGTTAAGCCACTTGGATGCTACAATTCACTGGCATACTGAGCAGGAGCCACTATAATAAACTAGGGAAGATGATATGGTCAAGTGTTGAGGAGATTTGTTCAAGCAGAAATAATACAATTTGAGTTCTGTTGGTTATAATTTACAACCAGAGATCCTCAAGCACTTTTTCATCTATCTATCTATCTATCTATCTATCTATCTATCTATCTATCTATCTATCTATCTATCTATCTATCTATCTATCTATCTATCTATCTATCTATCTATCTATCTATCTAAATTTCTTCAAGCAGAAATAGCAAGTTTTGAGTTATGTTGGTCATAATTTGCAACCTGAGATCCTCAAGCACCTTTTCATCTATCTATCTATCTATCTATCTATCTATCTATCTATCTATCTATCTATCTATCTATCTATCTATCTATCTATCTATCTATCTATCTATCTATCTATCTATCTATCTATCTATCTATCTATCTATCTATCTATTTTTTGGGTCTGCAGTACATGTTTTGAAAGTAAAAATTGGTAGATTCATTTTATAATTAAAGGACAACATATCCAAACCACTATAATGAAACCTACAAATGTATTTGTACTTTTCTCCAATATTCATTTAAACAAATTCCAGCCATTACAGGGCATTCTTAAAGTCTGAGTTAGTGAGGAGTGTCTTTTAGCAGCCCAGCCCCAATACACACCCATCTGTAACAAGAAGTGTTTTCAACCTCCTGTGCTCCCTCTGTGCAAATGCAGGTCATTGTGAAAAATTTTTGAAACATGCTGATAAAATACTTAGGTCTGCTGTTCACAAGAAAAGTGACAGGGTATTAAATGATTTTTCTTAGTTTAAGTCCACAGTTTTGCTGTAATGAGTACTAGGAAACAATACCCACCCACACATACTAATAATACTTGCTTTTGGACATCAGTTATGTATGCAGTGAGTTACGTGCAACAGTATAAACAGCAAGCACGAAAACCAAAAATGTCTTTTAGTCATTTGTTGCCAAAATTCAGCAGCACTGAATGTCAGTCAGATAATCTTAGAAAGCAAACTGACTCAACCAGACGCGGGTCATAAATTTTGGATTTCAAGTGCTGTCAAAGCCTCTGTAGGGATGGGCTATGAATAGGATTTAGTTTGTTCCAAAAGAATGAATGCAGACGGCACAGTGTCCTTTACTGTTATTGCCTGTAATATGGAGCTAGAGATACAGCCAAAGAGAAAAAAAAAACAAGAAAAACATTATGAGCTTAGGGGAAATATAAATTTCTGTCATTTTTATATCATGTTCTGTACTGGCAGCAGAGGAAATCACTTTTGCTTGTAGGGCTCTCATATGGGATGACAGACCCCAAAAAGAAGATGTAGTGTTTTTTTATCACAAAGTTAAATTATTATTTTTCTAGGAAAATACTTTAAGCTAATATCCCCAGTTACTGCATCAATACTGTAATCAGTCAGTTTCCAGGTACAGCTATTTGATTTATAAGAAGGATAAGACTGCACCAAAGGAGCCAAACTGTCTAATTAAAAGCAAATCAAAAGAAGTAAAGTCCTGTTCAGCTGGTGTGCGGTTGTTCAGTGTACTGGGTGTGGTTTTGTCCTTTTGTCAGTTCAGTTTCTTGAATCCCACAAGGCAGCACTACAGCTGAAGACATGTAAATAGCCCAGGGCTTGTATATTTAATGATCACTACACACATTTGAGAACATAATGAGAAATGCAGAAGGTGATAGTTTGATTTTTTTTTTTGGTTAGCGGAACAGCCTTTGTGGAATAAGCTAATGTGTTGTTCTTTAGTGAAAGGGTAAAAAGAGACGCTGCTTAGTCTCAATGTGCATACATGTATGCAACAATTCTTGTTGTTTTCCTTTTTTATATGAAAAAAGCAATGATATTACAAGAAAAAAAACTCTTATCATACTCTAATTCTCAGTTTGTTAAGGATGTGCAGTTTTACACGCAGGCATACTTGAGTTCTTCATTGTCACCATTACCATCTTTTCTATTTGGCACATTATCAGAATGACAGCTCAGTAGTAGCAATTATACAAATTGAGTCATTGAGAATTGCTTATTAAATTCTAAATTGCTTTTCTAGGTGTATTGTGATGAATGACTTTTAATTTCCTAAAAAATACTTTTCGTGTCTCCATCAGTGCAATAGTTTTACAAATATGCACTAGAAATAACTGTGGTTTATTTAACACAGAAGGCATCGTGCATTGTAACAAATTAAATACTGTACACTGCATAATTTAATTAATAATTGCAAATAATTCCTAACAAATTAATTACATAAAATAATTTAATTCAATCCATCCATCCATCCATTATCCAACCCGCTATATCCTAACTACAGGGTCACAGGGGTCTGCTGGAGCCAATCCCAGCCAACACAGGGCACAAGGCAGGAAACAAACCCCGGGCGGGGTGCCAGCCCACCGCAGGGCACACACACACACACACACACACACACACACACACACCAAACATGCACTAGGGACAATTTAGGATCGCCAATGCACCTAATCTGCATGTCCTTGGACTGCGGGAGGAAACTGAACCACCCGGAGAAAACCCACGCAGATACGGGGAGAACATGCAAACTCCACGCAGGGAGGACCTGGGAAGCAAACCCAGATCTCCTTACTGCGAGGCAGCACCGCTACCCACTGTGTCACCTTGCCACCCACATAATTTAATTAATATTTTAATAGTACTTCAGTTAATACAGTTCATTGTCAACAGGGGCTGGAGCCTGTCCTGACAGTATCAATTGTAAGGCAGGCTTGAGCTGATTCTATTACAGGGGGCCTTCACACACACACCAGTATTGACATGGCTTCAATTTAGAATCACCAATCAACCTGAAACACTTGGGGATGTGGGTGGAAACTCAGAGTACCAGGAGAATAACCCATGCAAACAACTGGGAAACATAAACTCCATACAGACAATGAATGGATACGTGGATCGAGCCCAGTGCTAACCACAGCAACTATTTTTCAATCCTGATCTAAATTATCAAGAGAATTAGTTTATAGATTAGGGAGATTGGCAGAGACATATTATTGGTCAGAACGTGTCTTCATTGAATCACCAGTAAACTGGGCCCGAAAATGAAGGAGACTCAAATTCTGTTCAAGATTTTTTGCAGCACCAATGTGAGGAATGAAAGCACTATTAATGGTCTTGTATAATATTGTTATAGGGTGGAATAACTGGAAGCTTAACAAACTCAGCCATTCAGTTTCTAGCATTTTATCAAGTTCATGGTCACCGGAGGTCACAACCCGCCTTCAGCAGCAGCAGCAGGTGAAAAAAATAATACGCCATCATAGTTGAAGGACTAGTCCTTAACAGAGCATTCACAAATGTAGCTACATTCAGGCGTACAGTGGGGCAGTGAAGAGATGTGAGTCGACTTGACAGCTTGTCTTTTAAGTAAAAGAAGAAAGTGAAGCCTCAACAAACGTTCACATAAACATATGAAGTACAAACAGACTTTGCTTCATCGTTGTATCAAGCATGGGCAAGAAACATAGCAATGCACAAGCCACTGAGTCTCCAATGGCAGTATGAATAATTTGTAACACTTGTTCATCGTGAGGCAGTGGTACAAAAAATGTATGTTGTGATGTAAAGAAAAAACATTAATAAAACAAGATATGGTATTAATAATAATATGCTTTTATAAAAGACAGCAGAGATGGTGTCACAGTAGCGAGTACTACTGCTGCTTGTAACTCCAAAGTGTGGGATTTAAATTCAGATTTGCGTACCATCTGTGTAGTGCTTGCACAAATGGGCTGATTAGTTGAATAAGCAGCAATAAATGGAATCCCTGGGTGTGTTCATTAAAGTAGACTGGCAGGCCAAATGGGGTTCATTACTACTTTGCACCCAGAACTGCTGGAAGAGTCTCCTGCTAGCCAGAACCCTGCACTTTACTAAGAGGGTCTGCCAATGACTGGATGGATAGATGTTGCTAAAGATGTGATCGTTCAAACGTGTTTCTTGCCACGAGGCAGCACACGGTGTTTAATAACATTGTTGTTCGTATACTGTCTTTGCTCAGTTTGTTGCCAGTATGTAGTAAAATATATGTGTTTAAAAGCAATAGTGCCCTTCTGAAAATTAAGGTTTATCGGATGTAGCAAGAATTGTACCAAAAAAGTTGTAAGATGAGGTTTTGCAGAGCAAATGCAGAAAGCGTGCAACGCTTGATGCTGCTTTCTCCATTTACTTGTTTTTAAGATGGACAATTCTAATGTGAGGATATCGTTTTACCTTGTAAGGAGAGAGACAGAAAGGGGATTAACATAATGGTAAATGGTGCATAGAACCCAAGGGAGATGACATTGGCCATAACCTGACCTGGAACAAATAGACCTGAGTTTGCATTTTTTTTCACCATGAAAGTTTGTTATCACACCTTGTAAAAAATAGAAAAACGTATGTAATAACATCAAAATTATTATGCTTGTCAATGGAAAGTGTGATTGCTAGACCTCTTTTAAGATGTCTTACAATGTGAGCAAAATGTGATGAGAACAAATTGTGTACTTGATCTGTGGTTTTTTATAAAAAAAATATTTGAAAGGTCAGCCATAGCCTATCACTACAACAGAGACTGCAAAGTTGGAACCACCGTCGGATGGGATGATAGTTTACTGTAAGACAGACTGAGGATGTACGAATCCACATTCTCACATTTAAAGTCAGCCATACTGATATAGAGAGCTTGATTACTATTATTATTATTGATTAACAGGCAGATGTTTTAACAATATGTAAGTAATATGATCAGGGTCAATTAGAATAATTTTAATATATATTTTTAAAGGCGAAGAATAGGGACTTGTTCAGGGTTTTTAGTAAATAGGAAGTGGGATTCAAGCTGGCAACATCGTGACCTAGAGGCTAATGTCTTAGTGAGTGTCCAACAAGCCGTATTAAGTTAACCTAACATGAACATCTTTGGGATGCAGATGAAAAATGAAAAAAGCAAGCATAAATATGGACAAACTCCATATAGATAGTGGGCAGGGTTGGCAGTTGAACCCTGGTATCCAGGGCTGTGAAGTATCAACACTTTGCAGCCCAATCTGTTTTTCAGTTAAGTCTTGATTTACTGTATCTAGAGTATTAGTGGAAACTAGCTGTGCTACCAGTCTGAAATCTAAGCAATCAATGTAGCCCTCAGTAGTAAAGTTTGCAGAGTACCATGCACTGCATATGTCTCTTCCGCGATATGTCATTTGGTATGGGATTTGTAAAAGCAGGGTTAATGTTTGTCAATGTTTATTAATGTCAATCTGTTGGAATGGCAAATGCGTTTTATTTTTAAAAATGTTTGTGACAAGACATAGCAATCGGATAGCCACCTAGTCATGTATTCTATATGAAGGTGGACACGATTTTTTTTTTGTGGTTATAATATCTTAATGAATAAAAAAAATGTTTATTTTTTTGTATCACTCAGAGAGGCGGTTCCTTGCAGTACTTTACATCAGGATGGCAGAAGGAGTTTTTAAAAGATTCATTTGGCCTGTTTCTTTCTTCCTTTTTTTTTCTTCTGCTGCGAACTGTGAAGCTCTCAAAGGAATGCATAACAATAGTGTAGTTACCCCTTAGTCTGAAAGCCCGAAAGATCTGAAGTGGAAGTTTTGAAAACAAAGGAATACAAATCTCTTTTGGCATTGGTGGTGTCTACTGTATATCTTACAGGCTGGTACCTTTTTTTGTAGTTCAGTGGCATAAAAGAAGGTGTATTGTGATTGTGATGAAGTCATCATTCTTCCAAATTCCCTGGTTTGTTTTTCTGTACTTCATAGCTGGGCATTGTGCTTCTTGCTATTTTAGGATAGAGTGTAAGGATAATAATTTCATATGCCTTTGACATGCAGATGTCCTTATAATGGCTGCCTGTTCATTACCATGAAGGGTGGTGGTAGTGCTAATACATTATCACATTCTATTAAATGTTGTTATATATGACTTTTTTCTGTCTATCCGCATTTGTGTCCATGCATCCTTCAGGTAATCTGGCATGTTAAAATATTATTGCTTTTGTCCGAAGCTTTGTGCTGCCTTTACCTGAAGCAGCTCTCTTAATCACTGAACAATATTCTGAAATACAAAGGCAATTGTCTGTGATTGCACTTACAAAGCACAGCTCACTGCTGGGAGCAGATAGTCTATTGCCTTCATAATAGAATTAGATCTTCTTCTGAACAAAATATGAATAATTTAAAGTCATAATTGACCTAATCATTATTTTAGTTAACAGGAATTATTCAAGAGTTAAGAGCTCAGATACTATAAAACAGAGATATGGTGGATTTCAACGCCATGTTTGGGAATTGCATCAATATCTTAGCTTGTTCTGGGTTATCATGGGTTGAAGCCACCTACAACATGTGGTATGCAACTTGACTACGCACATTGACTACTTTAATGTCGGCTACACCATCATCAACCTTCTGTTCCTTCTGTATTAAAAAACTGGATCTCGGCAGTCGTCATGCACTGACAGACAGGATGGAGACTATCGGCCACAATTTGAGGGCTCAGTTTAGAGTGGCCAGCCTTAGTAAGATCCAGAGAGCCTAACAACACGTGAAACTAACTTGCATGTCCTGTACAAAATAAACTGCATTCTTGGCCATTCATGGGCATATGGCCAGCACATTTTTTGCATTTCCAGGCAAAACTGAAAATATAGCGCCCAAACCATGGAGTCTTATATTGAGTTTTGAGTATGACTCATCACAGACATTAAATTAAGAAGTGGGTCCTCATTGACCTTCAAGCACAAGTGTTTGTATACGCAGTGTGTATGATGGTGGACAAAAAACTGCCCCCCATTAAAACTTTGGTGTCTTGGGTGACTGCCTAGTTTGTCCATATGGTTGAGATGACCCTGTATGTGACTTCTACGTAGTGGCATTCTGGTGGCAGTGATTGCTTACTGTAGCACTACTGTCTCCAATGTTCCCTGATCATTAGAATGCGGTGTCCTTGTCCTTTTCTGTACATCACCTTACCTATCCATGCAAAGCAGCTTCCTGTACATCATAAATATTATTTGTTTCATGATCATCTTAAATATTATTGCTATTATAGCAAGTGGCTTTTCTTTGAAGTCTATAAAAAGTACATGTGTAGGTGTGTAGATGCATACACACACTGTGTGCAGATATTCTTTTTGTACATAATGTCTTTGTGAAGGGAACAGTTTGGGGGAAAAAAGCAACAATAAACCATTCCTTGTGTTGTAATGCCTGCCTCTGAGGTTATATTTAACACGCTCTTTATGACCTTTTGCATAAAGTAGCTTTCCGTTTTTGTACACTTGGGGAGCAGCCATCACTAAATTGAACCATTTGTGCAGAAAGGGTCAATAAGGAAGCGTCGCTGCTGACAAAAGACAGGGATTTGAAGCCTTTTGCAAAACTCTGATATGCCCTGAATGAGAAATAAGGTTATTCCCTCTGTGGATGCTGGCTGATGTGCAGCTGCAGTGTAAAAAGCTCAAAATTCATAGCTGCAACACAAAGCTTCTTTCCTGCAGGGGGTCTTTGTTCGATAACCGGGAGGAGTCTGGGGAGGCTGTCATATCCTGAGTGTTTGGGTTAGAGGGACTGCCCCTATGCCTTATTTAAATGACTCAATTTTGAAAATCTTGCAAAGGCAGGATTGTGTGCTCGGCACGCACTGGCACCTTGTCTGCCATCAATGAATCAAACAATTTTGCTTTATATTATAGCTTTTGTGGTGAACTGCACCCCACTTAAGGCAATATTATGGAAATAGGTCGCCAGGCACCAATGTGCCATTGACTGACTTTCAGCAGTCCAACAAAACTCTCTGGTTTTATAAGTGACTTCTAGGTGGGTGGAGTTGGTTTGCCAGGGATATCTGGGCATATCTTTTTCAGCAGATTATTCACAAATGACTCAGTTATTTTACCACCCCTTCATCACCTGCCATCAAATGTGAGAACTGTGCATATTGCTTGACTCCCACCAGTGCCATATGTCGCACATAGAGTATTATATCATTGCACGGCTTAAACAATACCTGTAGGCATTATGTACTATTATTATTGTTATAATTGCTACTTATTGTATGCTGAATGGCAGGGTGGCATAGTGGTTAGCACTTCACTCTACGGACCTGGGTACAAGTCTAGGCACTGTCATAGCCAGTGTAGAGCTTGATATCTTTCCTAGATGTTCTCAAGACAGTCAGGTTTCATCCCATATTTCAAAGAAACATGTCCAAGTGGCCGAAAATGAGTTCATTGTGCATTGGTGATGCACTGAGATGATCTGACATTTCATTTAGGGTACTTCTTGCCTTTGTTACATCCATCCATCCATCAATTATCCAACCCCCTATATCCTAACTACAGGGTCACGGGGTTTGTTACAGTATCTCTAAATGTAAATTTTGTAGAAATCTTGAAATAAATGAAAAATTACTTAATGATACCATAAATTAATTTTAGTTGTACACAGTTTGGTCACACATTACTTTAGGTACTGTAAAATGTACCCGTTACTCATTTCCTATTATGTAGCAAGACCTTAACAAAGGCTTCCTCGGGTCTTCATTAACACTTACAAAGCGTCTGTAAAATGTTTATTCATCTCTGCAATGTGACTGACTAAGAAATATTGGAGTTGTCTGAGGTGGCTTAACTGACACACATTTCTCTTGATATTACATATTTAGTCTAAGGCCTGTGAATCCTTCATTTTAACACATTTTATCATCATGACAATATACTACACTGCACAGAGATGAATAACCTATCAACTGATGTTTTAGAAGTGTTATGAAGACCAAACGTAAAGGTCTTGTTAAAGAAAAATAAATGAGTAATAGATGCATTTTTGCAGTGCCTAACCTAAAGTGTTACCCACAAATCATGTTTTTATTTTTCATTTAAATTTTGAAATATCTTTAAATGATAATTTCACTTAACTTTACTGTAGCACAGATGACTGCATGACCTGTCACCTTATCAAATTCTCACAGTGTTATATTTTGTGATAATGTTCACACATGCTTTAAGGGGAAAGGTTGTCTTGCATGACCTCATCCATGACTCCTTAGACCAGATCAAAAAGCAAAGCTATATTAGTGTATTTTACAGTAGTCAATATCAAGATTAATTTTTATAGATATCAGTTGTTTTTTTGTTTTTTTTGTTAATTATTTGAATTGAATATTTCAAACATGCTCCTGAATGTTGCCCTAGTGAAACAAAAAGGTTTCTCATGTTTCTTTTCTCTTCCACTTTCAGAATTTAGCCACAGCTTTAATTTTTGTCTGGAAGCAGTAAATGAAGTGCACATACTTTTGGTCAGGTTGACTTATTTAAAATCTTGAATGCTTTGCTATGCTATGCTAATATATTTGGAAACAGCTTAATAGATGCGTCAGGAAGGTGTAATTGAATAGGTGCAATAAAAACCTTAATACATTTAAATATAGGACTAAGAATGAAGGGTGGGGTGGAGGCATTGGTGTGGGGATTTAATAGTTGAATAGGTTAATTGTGGAAGTCTCTTGGATGTCCATATCCTGGAATGCTGTGTTCTTTATGAACTGCAGCCCAATTATTTCTAGAAACACCCCCCCCCCCCCCCCGTCTCCCTAGGTAACCACTCTTTTAATTAGGCACAGCACACCTGTCCTCACTAATTAACTAATTAACTCTAATCGGTTAAACACATCAAACACCATCACCCAGAGCGAATAGATTTGTTCATTATATCCATTGCTGTTGATACATTTTCACTGTATAGGATTAATCTGCAAAGATTTTTTCCCATTATTCGTAATAAAAAGTTAAGATTGGCAGGTGAACATCTCTGTAGACTGCCAAGAAGCCACCCTGTCAATTGTTTACTTTTATGTTCCCTTTATTATTTATTTGTGACATTTCCTAAGCAATACATTTTTGGCGTTAAAAGTGACATAAAACATACAAAAAGCCATCTAGTAATGTTGTGCGGCTCATTTTATGAACAGCAGATGGCCTTTTGGTGGTGGCTCATCATTTTTGTACAATAAGCAGCACCAAATGTGTCAGTATTTGTAAAGGAAAGGAAAGAAATTGGAATTAATGTGATGTTTTGACAGGAGAAGAAGAAAATCCTGTATGCCTTCCCCGTGGACTAAGTAAGATCATATAGACCTAAACACTGAGGCTCCAACTGGACTTGTTTCAGCTTCTTTTTAAATATAGTACCTGATGCCAATTCTTGGCTTATACGTAAAGTTTTTTTTTTCTTTTAAATAATACACATATTCATTATTTATTTCAAGGTTTATATTTACAGATTTCAAAGGTGTATACTTAGAATGGAAGCATTATTATTTTACCCTGAGTGAAGCAAGATTAACATCTTTATAGCAACGAAATAGCAGGTTACTTAGTGCCTAAGCACAAAACTGTGTTGTGCCACACTGTGTGCATTCAATGACTAAAAATGAACTCTTTGATGTGATTGCTTCTGAGAAGCTTCATCATTTATTGATAGTTCCATTAAAATATCATAGAGTCTTGCATTGAAGGATAACCCTGAACACTGGTGGAAGAAGAAAAAAGTGTTCATCAGGGGAAAAAAAGACAGTGTTCAGTTTTACCTTTTTTTTGGTTTAAATTCAAGTCACAGCCGAGTAAATATAGATAAATACACATAAGAGCTATGATGTTGCGTCCAGCTGAGAATGATCTATGTGAGGTGAAGCTTCACGTGCTAAGCATCAATAAATCATTCAAGCAAAGCAAAAGTGAGGCAACGCCAAGCTGCTGCTTAAATTTTTTGCACTGCACACAGTAACAAGAGGAGGGGATGCTGAATGTTGCCAGCTTTGTTGCCTCAAATGTATAAAAGAAAACCACCAACAACCCAATTTTCTTTTTGTGGCAGTCTTCTGTTATCTCATGAAGTGAATAGCGGTGTTATTCCTAGGGGAATCATTTAATTTCTTCATTTTTTTTTCACAGATACATCAAGGAGTATAAAGGCATCTGCAATTGTAGCTGACAGGATTGCACAAAAATTGCGCAACAAGCACGAATTCACAGTTTTAGCAACATTACGTCAGGAGCATCTAAATTCAGGAGTTATTTTATCCCTCCATCACTCAGACCAAAGGTAAGCATCTCTTAAGTGATGGACTCACTGTGATCCTTCTGCAGCAGAGACTCAGTACTGTTTCATGCCAAAATTATGTAAACCCCCGCTGGGAGAGTCATTGATTGCATCTGATGCTTTATCCCATCCCTTCCCACGTGCTTGAATAGACAATGTGTCTGATATTTATAAGACATCACTGACAAAAGTCAACCTCCACCCTATACTATCAGCACAGTTTTTAAAAATTTAATTATTTCATTCATATGGCAGAGCACAGAAATGATGCATTCAGTTGACCATAATAGATTCTATACGTAATTTGTTAATAAAACTAGCAGATGCAGGGGGCCAAAATCTATCCATGTGGCATTGTGTGCTAGACAGGGGCCATCCTTAAAGAGTGCAGCAACCCATCATGGGACCTAGTTGTGCACTCACCCACACCCATGTGCATGTTTTAGGGATATACAGGAGGAATTCCAGAGATAAATGGTGAAAATGTGCAGGCTGTGACCAGGCATGAAATTTAGTCCCAACAGTTTGGATCTGTGAGGAGACAGTGCTAACCATGACACCCGGGTTCAATGTTGTTATGTTATGGTCAATATAGCAATTGAGGAAAAACGTAAGAGACAAAGCCTGATTCTTTTTTCTGTGTTCTTCATTGTTTACCTAAAAAGGATTAAATTAGGCAATACCATACCATATGTTAAAATGAAAAGTCTTCTCGTGGGTTTTTCTGCCGTGAATCGTGTCTTCCATCACTCAAGGATGTACCAATGACCGTGCTTTGAACTAACTCTTCTAAACCCATTCCTTGAATGTGAAGTAACACCATATTCTCAAAACCACTTAATCAAATTCAAGTTGGCAGAGGATCAAAGCCTTACCTGGCAACACTGGGTGCAAGACAGGCGACAACCCCAGACAGGGTGTCAGGCCATTTTCGAGTCCACTTCCACCAAAAAAAGCCAATTTGGAACTGTCTACCAGCCTCACCAGCTTGTTTTTGTGGATGTTTGAGAAAAACTGGAATATCTGGAGGTATATCAACATCAACACAAGGAGAGCACAGAATGACTAGGTGCAAGATTTAAAACCCCAGAGGCTTGATGTGTGAGGCAGCATTGTTACCCATGGTGCCACATTGGATGCAAAAGTATTACAACTTAAATTCTTTACTTCTCATTAGGACTACGGCAAATCATGCAGAAGAATGTTAGCAGGTTGGAACAAGTCAAAAATGTTTCAGTATATTTCCCATGACATGGTAACCCCTCAGCTGCAGTTATCTTTTATCCATGTCCAGATTATTTTTATAACCACTAAAACTCTTTGCCGAAAAAGTTCATCAGGAATAAGTCTAAAAGCAACTGAGATCCTCTGAAGCCACTCTCCATTCTGTCCTCAGGTTACCTTACACAGTTTTTTTATTCTTGGTTTTGGTTGCCACTTTCTAGAATTTTCTTTGTGTAGCTGTCTGTGGTCTAACCTTCACTTTTAGGCTTACTCTTCTGTTCTCTCTTGCATTTTAAAATTGTGATTTTTTAAGTCAGTGTGTGGTGAAACATAATCTCCCCCCTACCTCATCTTTGCCCAGTTCACATATTTTTAGCTGCCTAGTATACATATTTTGTTCAACATGCTGGTCAAGACCCTTCACTGTTTGTCGTGTTTTAATTATATTATATAAGTTTATTGTGACAGTTTTTTATTTTAAAAGATAGGATTAAAACCTTATATTCAGAATGAGAGTGTCAGAGTTTCTAGGAAGCACAGAGGTTAGTGCTGACACTGCAGAACTTCATGGAGTCAGGTTTTATTTTCAGCTAAGTCAGTGTTTGAATGTTCCATGGTCTGCTAGCGTGGAGTTACTCTGCACTCCAATGACATTCGTGACAGGTAAATACGCAACATTGAATTGTCTCTGTGCAATTGCGCTGTCCAGTGACTGGCCTCCATTCTTGTTGTTTCCAGTGTAAACATCTCCCATGTATTAGACTGTGTGGATTAACAAAATGGGAAGATAAGGGTTGCTACATTTTTTTGAAACAGTGGTTTTCTGGATTATAAGTAGATATCACGGTTTGCTCAAAACAGGGTAGGGTAGGGGGTGGTCATAACAGTATGACAAGCAGCCTGTGATAAAAAGAAAAAATCAAAATATATGTTAAAAATGAATTGCACTATAGATACTATATTGTGTGGACATTACAGTCATATGCATATTTATGCATACTGTAGACAGAAGCAGAGTATCTTTATGCACATGTACTGTATTATGGGGTCCGGGGGTATAACTGCAAATGTGCCAATGCCTGCTTCATCTAAGTGAAAATATTAGCTTCTGACTCTCTTTTGATACAAGACATTGTTCTAAAAACATGTTAGTATAACCAGATTCCTTGGTTGCAATGGAGCAGTAATAGCCTTTACAGCTATTTAGGAGAATAAAGAAGAGACTAATTCGGTTGCAGTATTGAAAAATTCATATTTTTTCACTGTACCCTTTTTCACTTCAGTGAAAAGACTATATACAGTATTGTGCAAAAGTCGTAGGTGTAAACTGGGAATGCTTCCAAAATATTTTGTATAAATCAATACACTTCCTAGAAAGTGAGGTAAACAAAAACACAAAATGAAATCAATATTTGGTGTGACCACAATTTGCATTAAAAACAGGGGCAATTCTCTATGGTCAACTAGTTTCTAAAAGTACCTTGTTTGTTCAAAGCCTCTTGGTGAACTTGTCACAGTACCACTACTGACTTTGGCTGTCTTACTTGCTTCGTTCTCTGAAAGTAGTCCTACACTGGCTCATTAATATTGACAGCAGGGCTCAGTGGGGAGCATAGGATTCCCTGTTCCACTTTTCTTTTCAGAATTGTTTTTTATGATTTTGGTTATGTATTTGAGGTCATAGTCATACTGCATAATGAAGCTGGAACTGATCAGACTCTAATTGGCATTGGCTGATGGATAAGAATCTGCTTGTGCATCTCAGTAGTGAGAGGACAATCAATGTCATTTACAGAAATGCAGCACAAAAACTTCAAGGAACCTCCACTGTGCTTCACTGCTGCCTGCAGACATTCATCCATGCATCTTTCTCCAGCACTATGGCAGACAAGCTACCTTCTGTTAGAGCCAAAAATTTCAGATTTTGACTCAACAGTCTAGAGCAGCAGCTGCCATTTTCTGTATCCCAGTCCTTGGGCTTTTGTGTGTAGCTGAGTTGTTTAGCTTTACTTTCATCTTAGAGGAATGGCTTTTTGGTTACAACTCTTCCACAAAGACCACTTCTGATGGAATAGACTTTTGTGGAATACAGGTGGTTGTACTAGAGTCGCAGTAGTTTCTGAACTAATAGCTGGGCATCTTCCAGTTTCAAAGGGGATTAGGTTTGAAGTACGTACGTAAATCAAAAAGTAAAGGCAATTTGAAAATTACACAGTAACTGCAAATGATAGAAGCTGACGCAATACAACATTTTTGCAATGGCTCATTGATACTTCGAACATGCAGGTTTCACTAAGAATTCTCACTATACAGTGCATTATTTTACAATGGTGCAACCCCTAGTGGAGTGGCCATGTTCCTTTGACCTTGGCTTCAACTAAACTAGATGCAGGGGGCTACACTGTGCATGTTCAAACTATCCATAAGCCATCACAAATGTGTTGTATTGTATCAGCTTCTATCAATTACCCTTGTATTTCTCACTTTCTGCAGTCAGATTTCATGGCTGACTACCCTTTCCCTTTCGTTTGTGTTTCTGCTAAAGAGCTTTATAGCACATCTAGAAACACTTGACTGCTGATGGGTTTCTGCTTATGAGAGATCTTGATGATTCAGGATGACTACCTTTTCTCTTGTTACTATGCTCACTTTTGCCATGGTCTATGATGTGAAAGCCACCACATCTACCACCAGCTCACCTATTTTAGTATGATTGTCCCTCACCCGGTATTATGCTCTCTAAATAGCTGTGTCTGTTTCATTTAGTCACTTTGGTTCAGCCAGAACATCACGTCATTGATCCCTAGCATGTTTGTTAGATGTGCTTAATCAAGCATGCAGCTATATGCCTCCAAAGACGCTGTTTAACTGGAAAGTCGTCTATTATTATGTGAGTTTATTCTTAAGGACATATAGATATCTTAATGTATTGCTTCACCTTTTGCAAAATGAATGTTTGGCAGTCTAAAATGCACTCCTTTCTAGTGACAAAATAATACAGAAAGCATAAAATTACAATCTAAGACAACTATTTTTGTGATCAATCTTCAATCTGTGAACAATTTCATGGTTTCTGTGTATTCAAACAGATGTTTTTACCACTACTCCAGTCCTTGCATGGATTTGTTCCTTTGTAGATTTGCATTGTATCAGGATACTTTATTTTTTGTAAATATTCTGTTTAAGTCCTATTCCTGTCTCAGTGTTTATAGATTTGGCATGTTGTCAAGTATGTGTGGGTCGATTGGTGACTTGTGAAATTTGGCCTGTGCAGGTGAGTTTGGTTGTATGAATGAATGAATGCTGTATTGCTTCCTGCCATGAATACAATACTGCATGGTTCTCTCTCACTGAAGCTATAAATATGAATAAGTGGGTCAAAAGATTTAAATATTCTAAAGTCGCGGAGCAATAAATAGGTATCCTTTCTATGTTAAATGCAAAGATTCTGTTTCCATAAATATTATATGGTATGTGACTGTCATTCATTAAACTAACCATTCTGCTTACATTAGGAAAGATAAAATTTTTTTGATAATGTCACAATAAATCTGTTTACCAGTTTTTTTAAACTCTGATCTATTGGAAATATTGTGCTGCATTATAGTAATAGAATCCACTTTAATTTGATAGGTCATTACTCTTGCTTTAGTGTTTTGAGAATTGTCTTCATTATAAGGTTCGGATTTCATGTCTATTTAGTTTGAAAAGATGAATCTGTGTAAAGATATTATTCATAACGTAGATTGCATAAATATTAATGCCAGTATAAACAAAGCTATATTATATCAAGCTAGTCTGTTTTGTGGAGAGATGCAGGTCTGCATTTTTCATAATATGTGCCTGCAATCTGCTCATCCTTAAACACAATATTTACAGAAACATATGTTTCATTTTCATTGCCAAGGTCTAGTATGCCTGGATCTGTCCCACTGGCATTGTTGTTTACCTTTATCCAATCATCCTCACAGGTAGAGAGCCCATATGGAGACTACAAGTGCTTTTTTTTGACGGGGGCTAAGTGGGTCACAGGGGTACTAAGTGGTCACTGGTGAGCACCACGCGCAGGCCTGGATCTAAGAGTGGATGTCAATAAACTAGGCAAAATTCTTTTAGACTATTTTGAACCATTATCAGAGCGATAATTTTGTTTATTCTTTATGTGAGGTTTCACATAGATAGCCCTTTTCAGGATTACATATATTAATACAATATACTGAAGATCTAAGGATCATTGAGCCAAATAACTCATCCACCACACCAAGGTCATAAACCAAGGAGGTCATTGTGAGTTTAACTAACGTATCGCTGAAGGGGCAACAGCTTTGTGGATGTTAAACCAAGATATATTTAAAAATTAATATTTAAGGTTTCCAATACTCTAAATAAATATGTCATTTTATTTTAATTCACATTGAATATACCACATCCGTTTGTAAACAGAAAGGGATAATAAATAACCCAGTCCAGTATCTATCTATCTATCTATCTATCTATCTATCTATCTATCTATCTATCTATCTATCTATCTATCTATCTATCTATCTATCTATCTATCTATCTATCTATCTATCTATCTATCTCCTTTGCCAGTACATCTTTACCTAAACTAGCTTCATGATGCTAGAAAGTAGTCCACAGTGAGCCTTCACTTCCTCTGAATGTATTACACCACTTAAGGCTTTTCTAATTAAAGCAACAAGTACCTAATGAGCCTTCTAGGCTGATTATCCTCTTCTGTCATCAGCAAGAAGGCATCAGTCACTTGTTGAGATTACTTGCTGTTCTTTAACATCTTAGATGAATCTAACGTGTCAGAAAATTCAGTCACCAGCTAATACAAAACCATAGAAATGACTGCTGTTACCCAATATGGCAGTTTTTGATATATTTTTTTAACTAACATGTGCATAAGTGATAATTTACAGTGAAAAGTTAGTCAGCATTTAACATTATTTTGAAATGAAATCTGAGCAGACTTACTTGATTTACTTGGTAAAGCTTAAGGATAGTACTGTTGGGAAACTGCACTGGGCATTAAAGAGTTTACGTTTTTTATGACCCCCATCTGTTATTTGGTGAGAGCCTGCTTGCCCCTTTTAATTGTTCTACCTACTGATCAAGTGTTCTTTAATATTAAATCTCTGGCCCACAATGCTTATGCTATAGCATAATATAGTGAGCAATGAGGATATGTTTTCCAGAACAAGCAGTAGACAGAGATTGTCAAACCATGATCTATCACTACATTGCATACCCTGAGCAAAGTGTGATCTGACATGTCAACAGAACAAAAATGTAATCTTGTTTCAAAATGAGATTAACTTCATTGTATTATGGCTGACATTCTTTTATAATCTGATGTCAGTAAACATTTTTGCACCAGAGATTCACTGCATACTGTATGTAACATTTATGTCACATTTAGAGACTGCACCTAATTATCTTTATTAGTATCTGTTTATTGCTTCTGTGAAATTTGATCAAATAAAACATAATAGTGTAAGTAAGTGGTACTTTTCTCATTTCAGGGTGAAATGTAGCTGATTATTTTGACCTTGGTGGGGTTTTCTAATCACCATGAAAAAAATATCATGCCATAGCAATTCCATTTTTTAACGAAATGAGGCTTTATTTTGTCCCACATGTCAATATCTAATAGAAATAACATTACAAGGCTGCTTATATGCTGCGTTAAGCCTCTATAAGAGCTTTAGAAATGTCTCTCATCCTTTCTTAGTCTGTCTTTTTGGGTTAAAGTCCACCACAAGCATATAGTGGACCCTCACAGGACGGAGTTCCTCTCTCTGCTGCAACTCGACATGAACTGGCCGTCCTATTTCTAGTACATCCTTTTAAGAAATCTTCTTGGGTCATGTGGCCAGACAGGGTGGTTCTGGGGCGTTCCGGTTGGGATGCAGTAGCATGTTGTCTTCTCTCAGGGGGTCTCCTTGACCCTGCTGGCCTTGACCAAGTTGTGCTCACTTCTGGTCCTCTTATGAGAAAAAGAGGAAGCAAGTTTTGAAGCATCTTAACTTCCCTGATATAACACCTGATTTTTTTCTGTTCTCCTAATTTCAGATGTCACATAAAGGTAGAAATAGCTGTCTCATTATTTCACATCCTATAGTAGATATTATTTCTGCTTGATTGAGCTACGCTGAATTGAAATGCAGTTTTCTTATAATTTTATTGTACATCCTGTTCAAAATTTGCAACTTCAATAAATCTTTGAGATTTTTTTTTAATAAAAACACCTTTGATTCTTATTATAAACACACCGTGAATAAATATGTTTTGCGTGAATTTCAGTTTTAGTTATTTTAAATCTATTATTATATATCATACTTCTGGTTACAAGCGTAGAATGCAGTACTAATTTACAATATAGCTAAAATTGTCTGTAATAAAAACCTAATTACCATGCAATAGGTAAATAAAGAAATATCCATAATGTATATCTGTAGACTTTGTTTTCTTTAAGCCTCCAAATATTAATAATATACGTTGAAGTCACTATATAGTATAATAAGCTCAGCCTACAATAGAGAGAATAAAAAATGCACTCTACACAGATTGCAAAGAAAGGGTGTGATGTTAATAAGCTCAACATTATCAACGACAAACAATATTTATTTCTATAGTACACTTTCATACACTAGATGTAGCGCAAAGTGCTTTAGAGAATGTCCAAAGGAAAAGTTAAAAGAAAAAAATAGTTAAAAATAATAGTGAATAAATAACAAAAAAAATATAGGCTTACATAAAATCTAATATATAAAGCAGAGTCTATGTTTATTTGTCCAGCATACAAATCGGCATCGGTGTCCGATCGCCACCAAACTGGGCATGGGGCTGCTTTGTGACCAGGAGGAGGTCATGGGTATGTTTGGTTGGAAAAAATGTCCTTGGTCAAGCGCAGGACACCTTTTGACCGACACAACGCTCGCAAAAAGTCCCCGTCCTTATCATTGACAAGATGGCCACACTTTACAACAGATGTTAACGGCGGCACCATCTAGAGGCACGTTTGGTTTCTGTGCATCCCTCTTTACCAATGTTTTTTTAAATTGCCAATTCCGTACGTAATACCATGTGACACATTATAATTATCCTGCTTTTCGCTAATATACCCATGCCACCAAAAAAAAAGACATAGCATTAGAAAGTCCACTTCCCATGCCACAAAAACGTCTATTTCAAGGCCGTCTCAAACATTGCGCAAGACGTCAAGATGTTTTCATACCAAGAATTCCGACGTTAACGGCGGCGCCATCTAGCGGCACGTTTGGTCTCTGTGCATCCCTCTTTACCAATGTTTCTTTAAATTGCCAAGACATTGCAGAAGTGTCCAAGTATGAGAAAGCCGACTGCTTTCATCGCGTGAACGGGAACTGCCGTATGGATGTAAAACGTGAACGACCCAGTGCGTGTGACTGGCTTTGTGTATTTGTGGTGCTATTTGTTCCCTTTCCAACTCACAGTAAGATTTCAGTCTTGTACATAACGTACATTCATCTCACTCTAGTGCTTATTCCGTGCGAAATATCATTTGACACATTATAATTGTCCTGCTTTTCGCTAATATACCCATGCCACCAAACATAACATATGGCATTATAAAGTCCACTTCTGATGCCACAAAAAAGTCTATTTCAAGGCCGTCTCAAACCTTGCGCAAGACATCTTTCATACAAAGAATTCCGGTGATTCAGAATGATTTACCCTTTGATTTCAAAAGCCTAGAATTTTCCTATTCGTTTTGGATTTTACTATGTGAATTACTAAGGCTGAAGGTCAATCACTCCAAGTTAAAGGCATCAATTTGGAAAATCCATGCTTTTCACACAGACTGCTCTACGTAACATGTTCTACAGTGGGCAATCCTCACAATTTGTTCATTTTCGGAACCCCACAACAACACAAAAAATATACTGTATCCAAAGCCTCTAAAATGACCACTTTTATTACCTATTACAATAAAATGTCAATCAGAGTATTATTTGTTCGATTTCTATGTTCTGTTTCTTTCATTTAGGAAATTCACCAGTTATAGATTCCCGGGCAACGCCGGGTCCTCCTGCTAACAGCTGAGTCATACTTCTATATAAGTTTTTGTAATATTATTTTGTATTGTATTTACTCCAAAGATGATAAAGTAACATGCTCTGAGTATGCTCCTCTTTTTCCACCTTTAAATCTGAACTTAAAACTTTCCTCTTCTACGAACTTTTGTCTTCAGTGTAATTTTTTTTTTTTAAAGCGACCTTGGGTTTGTGAATGGGCACTCTATAAATGCAACTTATTATTATTTATTATTATGGCCAAGAAGACAGGAAAAAAAACCTTCAGGAAAGGCAAGTCAAAGGCTATCTGATTTATAATGCTAGCCAGTACGTAGTATACTTCATGGTGATTGGGGGATACCATTAGTGCTTTAGTGTTGGCTGAACATTGAATTCTTACTCTGGTACTATGGAACATACAGAATGCTATCACTTAGGATATGCCTATCATAAGAAGACAAATCTCATCTTACATGGATATGCACTTTTGTAACAAAAGACATGCCACCTTTTAATTATGGCCTGCTTTGCGCAGAATAGCTTTTTTGAGCTACATACACACTTAGATGGTCTGTATGAATGACCACAGCAAATTTGGTCTGATCCAGTCCGTCTGAATTCCATCCCTTTTCTAAGTGTGCACTAATCAAGTTATTGTCCTGTTGGGTTCTGCATACTTCTGCTGACTGCTGGAAATTTGAGTCCTGTCAGTAATAGTTCCAAAGATTCTTACCAAAAACTGGTTTGTTTATAGAAACAATAATAAATGTGATGGCATTACCCTTAGTGCCAAATGAGATTAATGATTTCACATTTTTGTTTTTACGGGCCATGAAAAAAAAAAAAATAACAAATATGAATAGGTGACAAAGACACAGCTAACTTCATACTGTTGAAGGTACAAAGTATCAAAATGAACAGAATAAAACAAAACCATGGGCCTAACTAATATAGATACACTTTTGTCTGTCTGATGGGGTGTCTTTGTTAGTTGTCCTTCTAATAACACGATTAGACTCTTTTTTTTAACATGCCTTCTGCACAGTTCTTTTTTATCTGGCCTGTATTCCTCCTGCAAGTTAATCTCTTGCCAGTCAACCACCTCCATACTACATTCTTAACCTCCAAGCCTGGACGGCACCCAAATGGCCTCCCCATTATAACACATTATAGGAAAAGATGCTCGTAAAATATGGAAAGTCCCGCGCTCTCCTATTTTACTGAGGGAATTACTGCTTTTACATCCAGTCGACCTCCATATCCCTCTATTTCCTATTATCCCAGAAGTGCTAACATTGAGGACTTTCACTACCACCTCTTGATGGTAAACCCACGTAGCGTTAGGTACAACTACATTGTCAATGCCATATGTCTCCTGCCTGGGCCACACAGGGTCCTGTCCTTATCATGTGGCAACTCCTATTGCTTGCAGCACAGGTCCTGCCCTGGCATCTCACTACCATATTACTACCTTAAATATGATATCTAATTATTCTGTAGATTGGCATATTTGGCCATTTGGTTTCATTTAATCCATTGTTGATTTTCCTTCACCCATAATAATTCTTAGGTTTAGTTTTGTTGAATTTTTGCATAGCATATTAATCAGTGATTAAATAGTCTGAGTGATCTCTGTAGCAGGCATGTAATTTGTGTTAATAACACCTGTTCTACATATCATTACAGCTGGCTTTTTGCCATATCTTCAGTGAAGCATTCAGAAAACATTCCCAAGGCCTCTATTTATTTGTGGTTGTTGCATGCATTAATGACCAGTACACATAAAATATGTGCTTATAAGTAATGTTATGTTTAATTTGTTTTAAGAAATTAATTTTTAATTTATTAAGCACTTTGTACTGTCTACCAACACAAGGTGCTTTACAAAGCAAATAAGAATACAAACAGCACATTTAGAAAGTGTAATATTGGTTAATTGAGGACATTTTCAGATTAACATGGCCAAGAAGAGTAAAAAAGCATTAATAATACTTACAATTGATTTGACAGTAGTATATGAGAACTAGCACAGTGGAAATACAGAAAAGTCATAATAAATACATAATGCTTGCTATGTAAACTGTACAGAAAAAAAGAATTTTCAGTCATAATTTATATGGTAAGCTTGATTGGGATTTATGCTACTTTCCATTTGAAGTGGGAAGTTGGAATTTCCAAGTTCCTACTTGGAATTATCAACTGGAACTCTCCCTAAAGTTGGATTTCCAACTCAAAAACTCAGGGCTGGTCAGTCAGTTCTGAGTGTGTCTGACTTCAGATTATGACGTCAATCTAAAATGGGGACGTAAACTGTGAAGTTTAGTGAAAACTGTACAATTACACTGTTTATTAGCACTTCTGTCCTTTTGTGTCTCATTAAATCAGTTGTACACACAAAACTGTCCAACTTCTATCTGAGGACATGTTGCTACGGTGTTTGGATACACAAAATGCTGCGTGATGCGTTATTATCAGGTATTATTTATTCCAGTGGAGCAAGCACAACAAAAGGTTTTCCTGAAAGCATCCATATTGGTTTTCTGAATGTTCATCAGATCATACCCAAGCACGAGGCAACTTGAGTATAACATCATTCCCAACTCCGGAATCTGACTTCCAAGGTAAATGGAATGCAGCATCACAGACTGACCTTGGGAGAGAAAGAAAGAGAGTTCTAGAAAATGAGAGCCTCAGAAATAGGAACTTTTATGGAATATCAAGAAGTTTGGCATTAGATGGTCTGGGATAGGATGATACTGAGCAAGCAGTAATGATATGTTGGGAGAGGTGTTTAATTTGGAGGCTTTGCAAATCTTTTTTATTTTTATAATAATTCACTTTTGGAGAGGAAGCCTGTACAGTCGAGACAGTCAAAGGGTGATATGCGCAAGTTAGAAATCAGGTAGGATAATTTTGAAGCAATAGTAGTAGTAACCTGTTCTTGCCTTAAGTATGAACATCATCAAAAACAGAAATTGCATGAAAACACCTTTCTTTGTTGTTCATTCTGTCTGAGACATATTCTTTTTCGGTCAGAACAATCTAAAAATGAAAATAAGAGAAATAAGAAATTAATGAAATTGTAACTTGTCATGCTGATAGATGTTTCTTGTTTGCTTTGAAATGGTAGTTCTGGAGCAAGCATAACTATTAGGCAGGTTGTTCCAAGATAATTTCCAGTAGCTTTAGAAATTCACAAATTTTTGTTCTTGTATTCACATCCCCCACAGTTGCCATTTTCAGCTTGTTTCTCCTTGGTTAATGACCCAAGGGAACGCAGTGGGGGAAAAGAAATATGCAAAGGTGCATTAGGCTTAAACCAGTAGATTACTTCTGAAATCTGTGTATCAGGAACCCTTTTAAAGTGAGAAATTATTTAAGAAAAAAATATATAGTATGTATATATAAAAAGATTTTAATAAGTCCAAAGCCCTTGTCAATTTTTGTTTAAATCAGTAACATGCATTTCCAAATCAACACTATTTGTGCAGATTTCCAGCATTGATTTTCCATTATAGGGCGAAGACAATGCAAAACCAGTTTGTGTGTAAGAAAATGCTAATCTGTTTGAAGTCAGTGACCTTGTTGTTAAGAGAATCCCTTGTAGTATAAATGGACATTCTGTTCTTCATTCACTGTTTTTAGTCAGGCGAATCCTTAACACTGGTGCAAATGAAAATGCTCCAAAGACATTTAACACAAGTAAGCGTCTTACATTATGCTAATTCTCTTGTCATGAGAAAGGAGAGATGAATATTGACTTTTCCAACTGACTGAAATTACAAGAAAGGACAGGAATCAATGCACCAACTGGGCTTTTACTATGCAGAACCATATGGCTTGCATTTTAACTGAAGTTTGGTGTAACCAGATGGTCCTATACAAAGGAGGACAGTTTAGCTTAACAATGTCTTTAGTTCACTGTTTGAAATTAAATTGACTTTAATTTGAAGAAAAAAAATAATAATGACTTAAAATGTGTTTCGATTGTAAGAAATGCTGGTGCTTCAGAAGGAGCTGTTCAGTTGATTACAGATCTTTATATATTAATTGGCTTTGCGTTGCATGTTCATATGCTTGTTGAAAAGAAGTAAAAAAAATGTAGCAGAGCAGCAGAGCACGAGAGAGAGAGAAACAGATAAAAAGGTGGAAAGATGGTTTAGAGACATAGTATTGTAAACTATAACATTAAAAATGCAGATATAACTATAATATAAAAATCAAAATACACATTTCAACTGATATGCATTTATTCTCAAGGCATTTTTTTTCCATCCACCAGTTTCAAGTCTATTAAGCTACATTATTCAAAGTTGCAGGCATGGCCAAATTTACCATCAGGGTGCTCACTGTGGGGCCCTGCTTGAAAAGGGGTATTTGCAAAAAATGAAAGCAAAGGCCTAATAACAGGAAAAGTCAATGTTTTCACTGCCAGTACAGACACTAAGAGCAATGCACTGTCCAGCACCCAGCAAAGCCCCACTTCGATCCTCATGATTATAAACCTGTCCAATCAGACTTAAATAAAATGCTTTTAAAACAAAAGGACGAGTGAGTAGGTCATGATTAGAGCAGGTGTGTAATAGGTCACTTTTATGAGATCATACATTTGATGTGACACCGTGCCACAAAAGAGAAAATGGATGGAATTTCAAAGTGAGACCCCAGCGGTGTAGCGTAAGGAAAAATTAAAGTGACAGAAGCAAAAGTCTGAAAACTATACTATATTGACATTTGCAAACCCAAAAATAAACTCAAAAATAAATAGATGATGATTTGAACAAGCTGTAAATAACACAAGTTGAGACTAATGAGACTGACCTTACAGATAGTCAGGAGAAGGATGATATCACAGCTTCTAGCAGCTTTAGCATCTGATAACACTGACACAGTTGTGAACAACAATGTGGAAGACAACAAGACCACTGCAAGAAATACAATGCACCAAACCTGAAAGAAGAAATCCTTAAGCAGTCTTTTATTTTATTTGGTGAAAATTTACAAGCCCGGAACACTTAGTTATATATCAACTGTTTACCACAAAATGGCATTGTTTTTTTAGAAATATTTAATGGATGCTATCAGAAGAAAGTTGATTTCCTGTAGGTGTAATGTAGCTCTCATCAATTAGTTTGTTACATTCATTGTAATACACTAATGGACCAACACAATTACGGGTTCAAATAATGGATTTTTTTTTAATCCACCAAGTACTTTATATGTATTGTACACCAAGTACCAAATTTATTGTACAAGATATGCACTTAATGATAGCAATCAATATTCATTTTTTGTTTTGAAGAAAGCATCATGAAGGTGTTGTCCATTTCTCCATACACGAGACACGATCATGATGTCCTAACTGGTAATGACGCCAAAATTCCCTTTACACAGCTGTCACACTATCACCATTCTTATAAAAGGCTTTAACAGAGAACTCTCATTGCAAACCACTCCACTGCTCCATTATAACTAATGGCAAGGGGTTCTAAAGAAGGTCGCATTGGTCCCAAACAACTGCTGACACCCCACGGTCGCCAACAGCTAGTTCCAAAATTTCCCATTTCCCTGTGCCACCCTGTACAATGGACACAGCCAATACCTCTGCTTTCTCCTTCAGCCTCCAGTTGAGAGCTGCCTCCCGACTCTCTGAGTAAGGCAGGAGGCTCCTGTTACGCTGAACCTGGAAAGGATTCTAAAGACACATGGTATAATTTGGGAACCAGTGCAGTCTTCCCCCGACAGTGCCCCCTTATGGCATCCAGGGACCCCAAAAGGCTTGAATTTCCAGGCTCCACTTCCCACGAATCCCTGTGAGTGTCCAAGCTACATCTACCCCAGTGGATCACTGCTACCTATGAGGGATGGAACAGCCCCTGGCCTATGGCTTTTGCTTGTCCATTCCCTGGCATCCTCAGTATGGCAAGAGGTCATGCCGTAGTCCAGAGATTGGCTCCATATAATGCCAGCCATAATCCTTTCAAAAAGTTTTGTTTACTTGTGGACTATTATTTGCAATTCCATATTGAACAAGATATGGGTTGTGACAAGGTATAAGAAACAATTTAAAATACTGATGGTGTAGGAAAGAGGGTGCTGGAGAAGCTTAAATTAAACACAAAGGTACACTTCTAAAGACCTGGGTTGCACTATGCAGTTTCTAATTGCCCAGAGTACAGAACTATTTGTTCGGTTTTGGGAAGTCATTACCCAGTGTATGCCATCCAGTCAGTTATTTAACCGACCATTATGTCTAATAAAGCAGCCTAATCTGGACTGTGTTATATCTTATATTATAATTATAATTTTGCACAATTTGATGGAGCAAGATTTGCCCATTTTGCCTGTGCCAAGTTAATTGGGGAGTGGTGATGAAAAGTAGTTTTTAGGTTTTCCCATATCAATGAGGTTAGGGTCAGGGCCACTCATAGACATCAATTTTGTTCATTTTAAGACACTTCATTGTTGCTCTGGCGGTGTGCTTTGGGTGAAAGACATACATAATTTACTTAGACTTTCAAAAAGCATTTGATACAGTCGCACGGAAAAAAAAGATTAATTCTAAAACTAGTTGCTGTAGGCATAACCTACAAAACTGAATCTCTAGTTGGTTGCGCCACAGGAGACAAAGAGTACATACAGTATAAGAGGAGAAATGCTCCATGTGGAGTGAGGTCATCAGTGGAGTCCTTGAGGGGTGTGTCCATTGACCGTTACTTTTTCTGATTTATATTAATGACATTCTGGTATAGTTAGTAAACTTGTCAAATTTGCAGATGACACTAAAATTGGAGGTGATAGCAGACACTGAGAAGGCAGCAAAAAGAATTCAAAAAGACCTGGGCAAGTAGGCGAACACCTGGAAAATATAGTTTAATGTAGAAAGGTGCAAAATGCTACACATGGGCAAAAGGAACACCAATTATAAATATAAGACAGTAGACAACATCATATTGGAAGCAACCTCGAAAAAGGATTTAGGGTTTCAAGTTGATGCAACATTTTCATTGACTAAGCAATGCACAGAAGCAATTAAAAAAGCAAATAAAATATAAAATAAAATAAGATATTACACTATCATAAAAACTGCTGCATTTAAGTCAAACTACTTAATGCATTCTGGTCACCATGGTACAAGAAAGAAATAGCAGCTCTTGAAGCTGTTCAGAGGAGAGTAACCAAGTGCATCCCAGGATTTAAGGACATGTCCTACTCTGACAGACTGAGAGAATTAAGCCTGTTTAATTCTGCGCATAGGAGACTGCATGGGTACCTAATCTAGGTATTTAAAATCCTCAAAGTATTGATAAAATAGATCCAGAAAGATTCTTTTGGCTTAAGGGTGAAACACATATTTGAGGACATCAGCGGAAATTAAGGGGAAGTGCATTTAAAAAGAAGCCAGGAAGCACTTCTTTACACAAAGAGTTATGGAATTCTGGAACAAACTAACGACAACGTTTAAGAAGAATCAAGGATGAGATATTGGAACAGCTTAGCTAGTAGCAAAACAAATGAGCTTGAAGGTGCTGAATGGTCTCCTCTCTTTTTTGTCAAAATTCTTGTTTCCTCATTAGCTTAAGCTTTCTGCCAGGCTGAAGCAAGTTTTTCTCGACAATCTGTCTGTGTTCTGCAGCATTCCTCTTCACATCAATCCAGACCAGACTACCAGTACCTACTGCTAAAAAAGCATCCCCACAACATGATTCTGCCATCACCATTGCGGGGATGGCATTACTTGGCTGATGTGCAGTGTCAGATTTATGCCACATATGCCATAAATCCCTTAACAGATCACAAGGCTTCTTACCACAATATCTTCCAAGAGACAGTTTATAAATTCTTTATGGGGCAAGGACTTTTTGTTTCATTTTCCAGCCACAGCATCTTTCTTGCCACTGTTCCATGAAAGATTTTTTTGTGTAATGCCCTTATTATGGTTGTTGAGCCATGAACAACCGCATCTCTTCTATTGCAGTCACAGTGGCCTCTCTGACAAGTGCCCTTCTAGTTCAGTGACTAAGTTCATAGGGTTGACCTGACACAGGCAGTGCAACTGTACTTAGCTACAAGGTTACCAAGCAAGAGTATTTACATACACAAACACAAAATTTTGAGTTAAACACACAGTAAAAAAAAAAGTGAATCTCAGTGATTCGTATAAAAAACCTTGTTATTCGATGGTTCCAGTTGATGTAATAATTAATGTATTGCCAACTGACAGTGAAGGAGATCAATTAAATAATTCAGATCATAGCAAAGTATCTCTCCTATTAGGCAAGTTAATTTATTGTTATAATCCTGACACTAATTTGTTATGTTCAGTGTAATGTGGAAATAACTTGAAAAGAAAGTGATAGGTCCTGAGTCTTAGGGATAATGCATTTTGCATCTACAGTACCATGGGTAAATTCTCATAGATGGCTAAGTATCTTGTTATAGAACCTTGATTAAATTAACATATAACCTGTTGTTTGTAAAAATGATGTTTTGTTGTAAAATATGGCCTCTCTGAATATCTTGGTAGCTTTCCCATCTGCCACTTACGTTGTGGTTAATAACATTGTGACCTATGTGGCAATAACATTCCTACCTGAAAAGTATGTCAAGCTGTTTCAAAGCTTTAATATGGTGTATGAACTGGTAATGTTGATCATGAGGTATGACTAGTATTTACTCATACACCATTAACAATTTTGAGCTATGGTGAATTCTTCCTAAGCCTTTGAGTATATCAATATATAACTATTACATAACTGAAGCCAAGGGTTTATAATAAGTAAAGTGAAAAGCAAAACCAGCTATCTAGTTGGCCAAGCATGTCTACTGCATTGAGTTTGCCCCCATTTGACTGCCTGTTGCATTGGCTTTTTCATAATATAGGGGTGAGAATTGTTTGTCCTGGAGGTCCGCGATGGCTGCAGATTTTTGTTCCAACCAACCTACTGTCACAAACTCGACCAAGAGCCATAGCAAGGTTTGTGGCAGCCACCCGCATATTATTTCCTGGATGCAAAATTGAAAAAAATGATAGCACTGAGGTGCACGATTCAGGGTCCAAAATAGAACTGAGGGTATAGGGAAAGGTGGCGGCTTTTAAAGGCCAATATAGGAAATTACATCAGGGTGGTTGGAACCGAAAGGGTCTTCATACATAGGCTCAGACCCGGAGGTGACGTCAAAGTGGTTGGAAGCAGACTTGACATCATCAGGACTAGGCGAAATTTCGCATGAACTGTCTGTAGAAAAGCGAGAAAATAAGTCAGTGCACTCTGCTACATATCGGTCTGGCTCAGAATTACCCTCATTCAAGCCCTTTAGCTGCCTCCCAAGTGCACATGTGTGATACTACATAAATAGACAGAAGTCCCTACCAATAACAGGTCTGATTTAATTTCATACGCTGTTAGTGTTTTAACTCTGTAATGTCAGGTTATTCTTATATAGTAGATCTTTTCCTTTCTAAGGATATCATGCAAATAATTTGAAGTATAAAATGGATGAGTAATTCTCAGTCCTTTATTTTTTTCCCCTTATTTTCCTTCAAATTAAAATATGCCTAAGAAAGAGTGTTACAGAAACGCATAATTCATTAGTACTTTAAAACTGTACACTTCGGACTTCCAAAGGCACCCTTTTCCCTTATTCCTCTATGGATTGATGAACTTCCCTAGATAATCTACTTATTCAAGCACCAAATACCAGATTGTATAAAGAAAAAAGGGAACTATAATAAAAACTCAAAAGAAATGATAACAAAATTGGGTGTAGATTGCCAGCTTTAGTCTTAAGGTAAGAACACACTATTGCAATAAAATTTTTATAACATTTAAACTCTATGTAAAAGCCACACAGTCCTCAAAGCACAGCAGCCTTCCTTAATTGCCCAATGTTTTGTTAATGTGCTCTCCTATTACAATCAACTATTGGCCTTCTAACTGTCCCTAGGCTGCCACCCTCACTGTACACAACCATTATCACGAAAAAGATGCCTAATTAGACTACCACTACTGTTCCATGATAACAATCTTGGGATGATTTAAAAAAATATAATGCTGTATTTGAATTATCATTGTTCTGATTATGAACCAAATATTGCCTATATCCTGAGCTGCCTGTGAACTAGTTTCTTTGATATACTACTCTGGCATTCTGAAAATATTAGTAGTACAATTATTACACTTTAATATTTCTAGATATGTTTAGAATCATGTTAAATATGTATACCTATAAAAATACAAATTTAAAACAAGTCTAATAATCTATAAATTGAAAATCGGCTTATCAGTTGATAAGCCATTCAGCTTTACTTCCACTAATGTATGGTCTCATTACTTAATATAATATGTTTTAAGAGACACATGGTTGAGGTATTAGTAGAATTTAAAAGCTATAGTTCATATTGTCTTTCCAGGCTGATGCTAATTTAAACCTGAAAAGAGCAGGGAATGGGCTCATGGAAAAAGTGCAGATATAAAAGGTCAATTAAAAAATGAAATCGTGAGATTCAAAATTTTCTTTCTGTTTCAACTTTATCCTATGAATATTACTGTGGGAAGAGTCGTGTGAAAACAACACAATTTCATTTTAGCTGTAACAGATAATCTAAAAATTGTTGCCATGCTGATAGAACAATGTGCTTCAGTGAGAAAGTGCTGTCCTCAGGCAACAAGAAAAATGGCATGCTGTATACAGAAATAAAGTAATAAAAAGAAAACCAACACAATTCAACTTTTATTTAAATATGTGCGAGTAGAAAAAGAGGGACAAGGAAAGAAATGACATATGCTGGAGTGAATGCAAATGTTTTTTCAGTAAAACGTACAAACTAACCAAAATATTTTTGATGCTGTAAAATGTTATCTTCTCTCAATAGAAAGGAATAAAGACAACTAATCATTTTGTTCCAACAGGCAAAGCAATATATAGCCTGTCTGGCAGATAGAATTCTGTGTAATGTGTTTCTTGCATGAATGTTTTCATGTCACTAATAAAGATAAACACAGTTTGATGATCTTTTCAGATTGCTAAGCCCTAAGATGTGGACTGTATCCCCTGGGATCCAACTAACCCTTTGGTCCACCCTGAAGCCAGAAAATCAAAATTGTGGAGTGATATAAATAGATTTTATAAATATGGTATGGTGTTCTAATCATTTTGTGCCCATTACTGGCAGTGCAAGAAAGGATTGCTGGTGGAAAGGCAGTTACCTGTAAGTGCTTCACAGGCTACACAGACCTAAATGCTTGAGTGGTGGCAGTGGCCTTTTCGGGATGAAGGGAAGCACATTCTTTGATACACATCAAAAAGATAGAGGTCAGAGATCTTTAGAGAAAAGGTATGAATAAGAACCCGATGCAACTATTAGTGCTGGCCTGGGTTTAACTGATGCAGAGAAGTGCGACAGTGGATAGCTGAAATGAGAAAGTTTGCTGATTCTGTGATACCAACAGTGTTGGAAGGAACACTGCTTTACTCTTGAAATCATGAGCTTCTTCCTACTTAACTAGCTAGAGATGGTTTGTACCTGGGTAGTGAACTGGTTTATGGCATGCAATTACTTTAACATGCATCACAACATAATCATTTTAGCACTGCACACACATATATCATGATGTCATTTAACTGGAGAATGACACGTTGAATGTTTTTCCTTGTAGAAATGTGTTTTTTGGTATATCCATCCATTTTCCAACCCACTATATCCATACACAGGGTCACGGGGGTCTGCTGGAGCCAATCCCAGCCAACACAGGGCACAAGGCAGGAACCAATCCCGGGCAGGGTGCCAACCCACCGCAGGTTTTTTGGTATATAATTTAGTCATTTTTGTTTTTGTGCAGTCAGCTATAATGACTATTACTTATGATCAACATGTATAGGAAAAAGTGTTCAGAATTTGTCTTTTAGCATCTGCCATTGGTCATTCTCAAACAAAACAACTGGCCTCACTCAACTAAGAATAGCCAGACAAAGGAAGCTAGGAAATGGAGACAATACATCCAGGTGAGAGGGAAACACTGCAGCAGCCAGCCTCCTCTGCCCATCATTTTTCTGGTCAATGTACAGTTTCTGGATAATAAAGTAGACCGCATTCAAGCAAGGCTGGCTACACAGAGAGACATTAGAAACTGACATGTTTTTCTTTTTATTTTTTGCAATGAGATACCAGGCATTGCAATACAGCCAGATGGCTTTACTGTCATTTTTTGGGGATCTGGCGTAACTGTCAAGTAAAAATAAAGGAGGAGTCGTGTTTTATGGTAAAGAATGTGTTGTGCACACATGTTAAGATAGTCTCTAAGAATTGATTTGCATAATTTAAAATATTTGTCGATAGTGTCATCCATTTTATCTTTCGAGGAAGTTATCTGTGTCTTTTCTGGTTGCTGTTTATATTCTTCTGCAGCTCAACATGAATCTTTTCAACACAGTTACAGGACATGAGCATTTTTATACTGAGGGATTACTTATTGATGCTGGGAACTTAAACAAAGCAAATTTAGGGAATCTTCACCCTAAATATCGCCAGCATGTCTGTCACCTGCCTCATGAGAGTGATAATACCCTAGAGCACTGCTATACCTTGATAAATGAGCTTTATCACCTATTACTGTGCCCTCACCTCAGACAGTCTGGTCACCAGGCAGTACTCCTGCTGACAGCTTACAAACAGAGACTGAAATGTCGAGGAGCCAGCAGGAAAAGTGATTCAGTGCTGGACTAAAACAGTAAACTAGGACCTGTTTAGAGATGCCTTATCAGATCTGAACAACTATGCGGGCAATGCAATGGGATTCATCAAGATCTGTATGGACGACTATGTGTCTGTATAAACAATCTACATATTTCCTAATAAGAAACTGTGGATCATCACTAACATCAGGAATTTACTGAAGGCATATAACACTGAATTTTCAAATGTTGATATGAAAACAAGAAATGTAGAAGTGGACTCAGAAAAGCTGTCAAACTGGATAGACACCTGTAAAGGAGCAAACTATACTTCAAATTTAACAGCTGTAAGCTTTGGTGTTTATTGACTAAAAAGTAAAACCTAATCCAATATCATGTTTATTTTTCCTTGCAGGCCAAATTAATGCTTTCTATGCCCACTTTGATCATGACAAAAGGTAGCCTGCCATTAAGTTATCCGCAGCACCAGCTGATTCACCCTGCTCTGTTTTTACACATTATGTAAGGGAAAGTTTTAAATGAGTTAATGCCCATAAGGCATCTGTTTTCAGATGTAATTTCAGGGAGTGGTTTAAAAACCCATAGCACCCAATTAGCTGAAGTCTTCAGTGCCATCTTTAACATTTCGCTGACAGAATTTGTGGTTTCGACTTCCTTTAAAAGGACAGCAATAATCCCTGTGCCTAAGAAAAAAAAAGTAGACTGTCTGAATGGCTACAAACTGGTGGCACTTGCTCCATTTGTTATGTAGTGCTTTGAGAGACTGGTGCTGCAATACATTAAAAAGAATAATCCAGGTATATGTGATTACCTACAATTTGAATATTGTTACAGCTGTTCCACTGAGGATGTCATATTAAAGTCCTCTTTATAGACTACATCTCGGCATTTAACACTGTTGGACCAGCAAATCTGATCACCAAACTCCTTAATGCTATCTGTGCTCTCTGACAGAACTCAGCATAAGCAAACTGTCAGCATCACATTCTCCAAGCTGACCCTCAACACAGACAACAAGCCCATTTCTGCACTTCTTGTTCAGAAAGCAGAAGGTAGACTACACTTTATTTTACATTAGAAGTGGCCCTGTTGAAAGAGTGATGAGCTTTAAATTTCTTCAAGTGACCATAATTGACAAACTAAAGTTTGTACAATGCATTTTGTCTCTTGTCATAAAGGTTTACCAGAGCAAACACTTTCACATACTTTTCAGAGCAGTTTGTATTTCTCCATCTTTTCTCACAATGCAATACGGTGCATAGTGGAGTCTGTTCTCAATGGCTGCATGCCATCCTGGTTGGTAAAAGAATGTAAACCACTACAGAGGGTAGAGAAGTCAGTACAGAGCATTACCGGCCCCCAGCTGCCTCCTTTTCAGGGCATATGCAACACTCACTGCCTTATTAAGGCAAACTGTATATTAAACACCTCAGCTATCCTGCACAGCCATATTTCTCATACAGAATCACTGGGTGTCACACCAATAGATTCAGGGACAACTTCGACCGACAAGTTGTAGAAAGGCTGATGAACAGTCAATCATAATAATATTGTGTACATACAGTATTTGTTCTGCAAATTGCATGTTTTTATATGATGTGATTCATATAATTAGAATATGCATATCTCACTGATAGCATTCTACATATCTAATATATAATATTTTTTGCAATACCAGAGTAAAGATTTGACGACTACAGAACTTTAATGCCATTTAGCCTATCAGGGCATGCCCTTTAGTCCAGGGATGCTATTGCTTGCTCTTTCCTGCACCGTTTCTTCAATTGCTATGTATTTCTTATAGTGTGATGAATTCTCAGAGTATTTAGAATGCAGTGTCACTGGCATGTTGTACAGTGTGAGTTTAATTGTTTTTAAAAACGACTTTTTCTTTTTTAATTTCATCTGCACATTGCTGGAAGTATGTCACTTCAATGTAACCATTATAGTAGGTTGCCTCTTGTGAAACACCTTGCATTTATGATAAATGTTCCTTTGGCATGTGTGCAGCATTTGTCTACATTAAACTGCATTTTCTTGGTGTTTGCCTACTTTTCAGGATCTTTGAATTACTTTTACTATTTCCTTAGTATTTGTTTTCTTTCCAGTGTTTTTATCATCCAAAAATTTACAGATGTATTAAGTAATATTTGATATGAAACAGTATTAAAGGCCTTTGAAATTCTAGGTCAAATTAAATATGTATGCTTTATCTACCATATATACTATCCACTACTCTAGTTAAATACAGGTCATATTCTGTTACAACAAACTACTCGGGATGGAACAAACAATTTGTTGTAATGGGGATTTCATTATAATGGAATTTGCACATAGCATGGTCTTTTAACAAGTACTGTACTGTTGACAAAGCTGACTCTGGAAAGCAAAATTCGATGGCAACATATTTAGGGAATCCATTCCCGGACGGGTTTATCCATTCCCAGGAATTCGGGAATCCCGCATTTCATTCTTGGGAATCCTGGGCTCCCGGAGATAGATAGATAGATAGATAGATAGATAGATAGATAGATAGATAGATAGATAGATAGATAGATAGATAGATAGATAGATAGATAGATACTTTATTAATCCCAAGGTGAAATTCACATACTCCAGCAGTAGCATACAGATAAAGAAAATATTGAATTAAAGAGTGATAACAATGCAGGTATACAGACAGACAATAACTTTGAATAATGTTAACGTTTACACCCCTGAGTGGAATTGAAGAGTCGCATAGTGTGGGGGAGGAACGATCTCCTCAGTCTGTCAGTGGAGCAGGAAAGTGACAGCAGTTTGTCACTGAAGCTGCTCCTCTGTCTGGAGATGACACTGTTTAGTGGATGCAGTGGATTCTCCATTATTGACAGAAGCCTGCTCAGTGCCCGTCGCTCTGCCACAGATGTCAAACTGTCTAGCTCCATGCCTACAATAGAGCCTGCCTTCCTCACCAGTTTGTCCAGACGTGAGGCGTCCCTCTTCTTTATGCTGCCTCCCCAGCACACCACCGTGTAGAAGAGGGCGCTCGCCACAACGGTCTGATAGAACATCTGCAGCATCTTATTGCAGATATTGAAGGATGCCAGCCTTCTAAGGAAGTATAGTCGGCTCTGTCCTTTTTTACACAGAGCATCAGTATTGGCAGTCCAGTCCAATTTATCATCCAGCTGCACTCCCAGGTATTTATAGGTCTGCACCCTCTGCACACAGTCACCTCTGATGATCACGGGGTCCATGAGGGGCCTGGGCCTCCTAAAATCCACCACCAGCTCCTTGGTTTTGCTAGTGTTCAGCTGTAGGTGGTTTGAGTCACACCATCTAACATAGCCCTTGACTAGGTTCCTATACTCCTCCTCCTGCCCACTCCTGATGCAGCCCACGATAGCAGTGTTGTCAGTGAACTTTTGTACGTGGCAAGACTCCGAGTTGTATTGGAAGTTTGGTGTATATAGGCTGAACAGGACCAGAGAAAGTACAGTCCCCTGCGGCACTCCTGTGTTGCTGACCACAATGTCAGACCTGCAGTTCCCGAGACGCACATACTGAGGTTTGTCTTTAAGATAGTCCACGATCCATGCTACCAGGTATGAATCTACTCCCATCTCTGACAGCTTGTCCCTAAGAAGCGGAGGTTTGATGGTGTTGAAGGCACTAGAGAAGTCCAGAAACATAATTCTTACAGCACCACTGCCTCTGTCCAAGTGGGAGAGGGATCGGTGTAGCATGTAGATGATGGCATCCTCCGCTCCCACCTTCTCCTGGTATGCGAACTTCAGAGGGTCGTGGGTGTGACGAACTTGTGGCCTCAGGTGGTGAAGCAGCAGCCCTCCATGGTTTTCATCACATGCGACGTCAGAGCGACAGGCCAGAAGTCATTCAGTTCACTAGGATGGGATACCTTTGGGACTGGGGTGATGTAAGATGTTTTCCAAAGCCTCGGGACTCTCCCCTGTTCCAGGTTGAAGATGCGCTGTAGAGGACTCCCCAGCTCCAACGCACAGGCCTTCAGCAGTCGTGGCGATACTCCATCTGGACCCGCTGCTTTGCTGGCACAAAGTCTCCACAGCTCTCTGCTTATCTGGGCTGCTGTAATTGTGGGTTGGAGTAAACCCTCTCCTATGCTGGTATCAGCAGAAGGATGGGTGGAGGATGCAGTACTCCAAGGTGAGAGTGGGTTAGGGTGGTCAAACCTGTTAAAAAAGTTGTTCATCTGGTTTGCTCTCTCCACATCTCTCTCGATGGTGGCACCCCGCTTCGAGCTGCAGCCAGTGATGATCTTCATCCCATCCCACACTTCCTTCATGCTGTTATTCTGCAACTTCTGCTCCAGCTTTCTCATGTACTGCTCCTTTGCCGCCCTGATTTGGACTCGGAGTTCCTTCTGCACACGCTTGAGCTCATGCTGATCACCGCCCTTAAAAGCTCTTGATGTCACTTGTAATCCATGGCTTGTTGTTAGCATAGCAGCGTACTGTTCTTACAGGAACTACAATGTCCATACAGAAGTTGATGTAGTCAGTATGACACAGTGCATAGGCATTTCACATGTGAATGGTTTTAGAACGACCGACACTTATTTTTAATAAATCTACTACAATATGTTGACAGCAATAAAAGACTAACCTTAACTACAAGCAGTTCATGCTGTCATATAAGTACATGTATCTTTAGTTGCGGTAATAAGAGCGTAGAAAGCACAATGTGTCGAGCGTGCGGTCGTCCAGGCGAGAGCACACCTTCGTGCAGAATACACCAGCTGCTGAGAAAGTACACTCTGCCTCCACTGAAGTAGGCGGCACAGTCATCAGATACTGATATACTTGTTCTAAACAATGCCCGCAGTTGCAGTTGCTCTGAAACACCGCCGTTTCACCTTTTACTGATGCATCCAGTTTCTTGTCATCATTCTGTGATGGCAAGTTTCTTGGCACAGATAATGCAGATGCAACAGACTGACGCATTTCAATTTCAAGTTGCTGTTCAAAGCTGTCAACAGCACAGACGTCAATGAACTCTGCCCCGTCCTGGCATTCTTGAGCTGCAGAGTGCAGACACGTCCCAGTTCACTGTGCTCAGTCTTAGTGGGGGCCGGGAGACTGACTGCTGCTGGTCTGTTGTTGAATGAATTAATGAGCAACACACTACACCGTGGGCCAAAAAACCGTGCCACTTAATTATTTTCAACTATAACTCTGTTATTTCTTGATCGATTTTTACACTTTTACGTGCTATATATGCGAGCTTGGCCTTTCCTGTTTTCCCGGGAATTACAGCAGTTTCATTCCCGGGAATGAAAAATGTCCGGGCTCCCGATTTCCTAAACATATTTTTGCCAGCACAAAAGTCAATGAAAAGTTCAAAATTTTTTCCTAGGGTTTGTTTCCCACATTTTCCATAGCGCTCAGTATTCAGGATTATTAAAATTCAAGGTTCAGGCTGGGGGAGTTTGAGTCGGGGACCACCCTTGGTGTCTAGGGAATGTGCCCCTTTAGTTGCAAAAACTGCATCCCTTGGTGTACATTACACCTAAGCCTATGTTGCCTAATGTTGTGTTTCCCAACCTGTGGGTTGTGGCTGATACCAAAATACCACTCTGACAATTATGCCTGATTCACCATGGTGGCATTGCACATGGGCTGCAGATGAATACTCCCTACTCTGATGATCACGCTCTATTCACCAGGGGGAACAATGCTTTGACAATCACGGTTGATTCCTTGCAGTGTCTAACTACGGACCTTCAGAACTCTGCAAGCAGCGCTGAAGATGAATTTGACTGACAGATATTCCACCCCTAGATTTGCCCACAGTGTCTCAAGAAGCTGCAAGAGTGTGACTAATGTAGAGTAAACTAAGTGAATGTACAATCCAATTGGCTGTTCAGCGGAGCTCCTGAATCGCCGTTTTTGAGCTAATGCCAGAATTGTGCATGTTTTGCTATGTTTTCATGGAAAATGATTTTGTTGTAATGAATTTTGCAGATAAAATGGACTTTGCTGTAATGAGTTTTTTTGTAATATTAGTACTTTGGGAAATTGGCCAGGATCCCCCAAAAAATGGTTAAAGTGAGGATTTTGTTTAAGCAGAGTTTGTTCTAACAGAATTTGACCTGTATGTAAAAAATCTAATAGATTGGTTTAGCAAAATCTTCCTTTCATAAGCTTACACTGGCTTTTATGAAGTATACTTGTTGAGCCCTTACACACTCAGAAGAATGGTGAGTCTAGAGTCATATTGCACAGACATCAGTTGATTGCAAAGAATTACACAGGTTAGTGGACCCAAAGTAGTGGATGGGTGATTTTGGAAGAATCTTTCCGAATTTGCTGTTGTCATGTGGTTAACTTCTGACTGTAGTGAGCTGTGCTCATTACTGGCAGCAGTTAAATTGATTTAATGCAAATGAATTTTTCCACATTGGTGTTCACTTCAGTGCACACACATATAATGCATGTGATCGCACAAAGCTTGCTCTACATAAATACTTGCATCGAAGCATGATGCAAGATGTAACATGAATAATGCACATCACGCATTAGTAAGCTAGCATGTAGAATGAATGTAGTATCTGAATGATACAGAGGTAACGGACATACTTACTTACCTTTGCAGTGAAACCCTTGCATAAGGGAATATTTTTCTTCCTACTTATTTTCACCTTAAGGACAACATTTGAGTTGGTGTCAATAGCACCCTCTAGAGAACACAAATGACATATGTTGTGCTGGACATACGTACAGTACTAACTTACCTAACCTGTCAAATGGTCACGTAAAGGATTTAATTATTTTTATATTAGTAGTCTTTTAATTTACTTCTGGTTATACTTTTCATAATGTTACTAAGACAAAAATGATTGGCCTATAATTTACTGGAATCCATTTTTAGTCTTTTTTTTATTACTACTGATAAAATACCACCCAACCTTTTTTTTTTGTTTTTTATGCCCAAAGTGTCAGGTTTCATTTTTTAAATCTTTAAACACAAAGCTTGTTTTACTTCTGCCTGTGGCATTCTATATTTTATCTTCTATAAAAATTTATGTGAATATATATATATTTGTTTTGCTGGTGATTTTGTGCTCATTTAAAATGATTTTTGATTGTTCTTAAATTCTCTTTTACTTCATTTTTCATGAAGTGGTACTGGAAAATCTGTTGCTGTCTTATCTTGCATGACAGTTCTTTTTTAGTTTCTCACTTTTGAATAATGATTTTATCACAAGATTCAGTTTACTGTATTCCTTTCGTTGTACATTTTTTATTATTAAATTTTCCAATAGAGTGATCTTTTTACTCTTGTAGTTTTATAGTTTTTCATGTTTTTAATTTCCAGACACCTTTTATTTGGTTGTACAGTGTAATAGATTATTACTTTTAAATCCTAGAAACTTGTTTTCAAATTGCTGGTAAGGTAAAAAATGCCTTTGTGGAGATATGTTTTGAGCATGTATCATATTACCTTTATACTAAAGTCAATAAAAACATTTAAAAACCTAGTATACTTTTTTAATTGCAAAAGTTCACCGGATATAGTGTAACTAAATCTCTCTTATTCATACTCAAAAATGTTAGTAGGTGGTGTGAAAGTGAGTCCATGGAGGAGTATCAAAATTAAATTGGTAACATATTGCTGTGAAATAGACTGCACCTCAGTCCAGTGCTACAGAAAAAGCAATTTCGAGATTTTGGCTAACTCATATTCTGATACTGCAGTCTGCTTATTAGTTTCAATTTAAGTAATGATATATAAACAATATTTACTGCTGTCTTTTTAGCTCATTAGATTTTTTATTAAAAAAGAAATAACCTGGAAAATTAGACATGGCTGTGTGTCAGATCCAGCATTTCCTCACATATTCATCCATCCATCCATTTTCCAACCCACTGAATCCGAACACAGGGTCACGGGGGTCTGCTGGAGCCAATCCCAGCCAACACAGGGCACAAGGCAGGAAACCAATCCCGGGCAGGGTGCCAACCCACCGCAGTCACATATTCATGTACTATCCAATACTAAGAGCTAACATTTTTACAGTAACAGTAAAAGAGAGTCTCTGCCAGGAAACACATCATTAACGTATTTCCAGGATTAATCTAATTTTATATCGTTATTCATTTTAATCAACTATTACTTTTATTTTCATCCTTATTTTGATTGCTCCATCGTTTTATATATGCTTTTCATGGGCACTGCCATTTTTTAATTTGTAGATTAAATTGTCAAGTTTGTTGTGCATGGCTACTATGAACCTGTGTCGCTGCTTGGCTTGTGATACACATGTCAAGAACATGGGAACACTTTTAGAAAGTGGTTAAGGGCAAGTTTAACACAAATGTTAACAATTTTTGTTCACACAAAGAACCACAGAGACATGGAATAAATTATCAAGTAGTGTGGTAGAAAGCAGGACTTCAGGGACCTTCAAAACTTAACTTGATGTTGTTTCAGACAATTTGCTTTATGTAGATGGAATTGGTGAACTTATTAAGCTGAATGGCATGTTCTCATCAAAACTGCTTGAATATTCTGATATTGTAATGTGACATATGATATCAATGTAGCCATTATACCTGTATATACAGTAAGTTGGCTGCTCACGTTAATCAGTATCTGAACTTTTAGTAGTCAAAGGAGGGACTTCATGCAAACTCCATGCAGCGAGGACCCGGGAAGCGAACCCAGGTCTGCTAACTGCGAGGCAGCAGCGCTACCACTGCGCCACCGTGCCGTCCAAGTTACTTATCTATATTAGAAAAATTGCATAAAGAGAAATAAGTCAGTCCATGGAACAATGATTCTAAATTAAAATCGGATACATATGGATATAGCCTATTCTTTCAAAAATGTAATTTTAAAGAATTCAATAGTGATTTTTAATTATTTAATCAACTGAGCTAGAAAATTCATTTGCTTATGTAGAGCAGTATCCTTCTGGAAAAAAAATAACATATTTTAATACAAAAAATGTAGATATATTCGCTTTAGAAAAACTATAAATTTCAGTCACAAAGAGAACAGATATATACTGTACATTCATGCTGTACATATGTATATATATACATACATACATACATACATAAGGACAAAAATAGAAGAGTCTATTATCCAGTTAACTATAACTTACTAAAATACTATATGCAGTTTTTAAGTCTCTTAACAGTTATAATAATAAAGTATAATAATAAACTTATCATTATCATGAGTCACATTGACTAGTCATATAAAATAGGATTTCACACTTTGCTTAATTAAAAAAATGGGAAGTTTATAAATATTCATTGATGGTTCTACTTTCGGTGTTGAGAATTTGATGTTAATGTTGAGATATTCTATAATGCTGTCCTTTATTGGTTGTACTGTATAACAATAAATATGTTGATGGATCGTCACACATTGTAAAATGCAGTGTCTGTCCCTCACTTGAGGATTACTGGAGACCATCTCCTTCTTTTGCTACCTGAAAATCTGCCTCCTGCCACTCTGATCTTCCACAGATCTTTCCATGTGGCTCCAATGATCTTTACTCTTCCACATACTCAGTCTACACATTCATAACACCCTTTCCACCTCATACTGCTCACTTTGGGCCAGAGGCAACAATCCATCGTATTCACTTAATTTAATTCTGTGAGAAATTTCAAGCCAAGGTCCTTTCTGAGGCTTGCCAACATCTGCATATTCAGGCCACTGTATTTAAGCAGAGGAGCATGTATTGTAAATGCTACTCTTTAAGTGTTTGATCATCTTTTTTTCTTTCTCCCCCTCTGTCTCCCTCTTTTTATGTCACCATCTTTCTTTCAGGCATATGTGATCTCCCACTAGAATTCAAATGCCAAAAACTCCACTGATTATTTATTTCTTTATAAAAAGCCACAAAAGCATCACTTTTAGTCTCTGAAGCTTCCAAGAGCTATTCTTTCGACTCAGACATCAAATAGCTGAAAACAATAGTCTTGAATTTACCGTATTGTCATTTTTAACTTTTGAAAAGTGGGACTGTCTCTGAAGTAGGCTATGATGAATTTAGTTATATCTGCTCACATAATTTCATAATGGATCGCTGATTGTTTTGTGCCAGTTTCGCACAACCTTCCTGCATGGTCTGATATTCTGGAAAATACACGAAATAACATATAGAACATATAGTGAAGACCATCTTCTCAGGCACTGGGGTATAAAGCAGGAACTGCATTGTGGGCAGATAGTTTGAGCTGTTTATGGAAAACGTAATAAAATCTGATTAAATTTTACTTTTTATAAACGACATGCAGACATTCTGTTTACGGTTGCATATAACTAGTTTGTATAATTTCCATATTCTTATTTAATGCCTTTCACATTGTGGCTTGAATGCTGAGTAATTATGCTATAAACCACAAAGAATCAGTTTCTCTGCCCACATTTAACTCATTTAAAATTGCCCTTATTTTTCAACAAATAACTCAAACACACTTGCTGCAATACACCAACTACTGTAATACAATTTATCTATAACATAAGAACAACAGGATATTTTGCAAGTATATATATATATATATATATATATATATATATATATATATATATATATATTATATATATATATATTTATATAGATATATAGACAAAGGACAACACAAAACAGATTGGTGCTACAGTAGCTTAGTTTGATCTCTTTATCTCCGGTAGAAAAAGGCACATACTATAACTTATGAATTCTGATCTTTTGATTAATGTGGTCAAGATTAATAATTTTGTTAGCAAGTTATTATGTTTCTGGCACCTGCAGCACAGTGGTTTCTTTGGTCTGTTCACATCTTGTCTGCACTGATTTACCCTCCAGCACCTTTCCTCTCTGTATATGTGTTTGTGAGACACTGCTCTGCACTTTTCTACTGAATATATGAAGAGAAACATATAACCGCTAAAAATGTATCCTTCACAAAGGTTAATATTTTTCAGTTACTGTCATACCAATAACCAAAATATGTTAGCAGGATTTATCCTAACTACTATGTTACAATCAATAGTTCTTAGAATTAATCAGTAGTTCTATGGTACTGTAGTTTACCTTCGAGTTTTAACATACAGTAGTCCTCTTTTGTTAGCTTAAAATTTACTTCTGCTGGGTAGTCAGCGCTCAATCAACTCCTGTCTTTAGCAAGACGAGCATGAGGCTTTACATATAGTGTCTTTTGCTTGAGCACCTTGCTTTCCTTTAGCTAAGTTCTGACATGTGGCACCCTCTTTAACTCTGTTACAGGCAGTCTTTCACTCTTATAGTCCAGAATCAGGTTGCCCTTTGGGAGTTAAAAGGATCACTCCAGACTTTGTTGCTGCTACATCCTAGGCAACAGGGGTCCTGCAGGAGTAGAGTGATGATCAAACTGAGAACACTGAGCATATAGAGAGCGCATACTTAGTGCTTACAAGGAGATATAAAGGAAAGAGTGGACTTCTTACCGTTGGTTACTTGGGTGCATATAAGCCCAACCTTTTTGTTGGTAGTTGGTGGAAAATTTTGTTCATCAGGGTAGCCAATTGTTGAGTTATGGCTCATTGTTCACTGACCAAGTGTTAAAATTTTGCATCCTGGAGACATCTCTGGATGTCACTTTGCTTGTGATTGATTAGTCTTGTCAGGTTAGACCCAGGAACTGCATTCCAAAGAGGCCCTTTTTTTAGAGAACTGACGCTTGAGCTGAAGTCAGCTTCTTAAAGGACATGTGTGCCAAAATAAAGTAAAATGGGTAATGCCAGCCTATCCTACATGGGGAAACTAAATTACTTAACTAACTCCTGCTAGAACATATGCAATAATTTAAAATATAAAAAAATCATGGTCGAAGTTATACTGATTGCTAATTTGAATGCTTATATGAGAATTTAATTGCACTTTAAATCCTGCTTTAGTTAGGTCACCAACAACTGCAACTACAGTTTCTAAAACCATCTCAATAATTTAACTTTATTATTAAAGGTTAAAATCTCTTTGATTGGTTGAGGTTTCTTTGCCAATATTCATGGCAATATTCTTTTTTTTTTTGCCAATGCATCACAATTATTCATGATTTCTTTTTCATTACCAAAACACAAACCTTGCAGGTATGGTACCATTGTTATTTCTGACCATGCTCATGTTATTCTGGAACTCAAATTGCTATAGTATGTTTCACTGTTCTATTCTCAACTAGTAATTGAAACTGTTGTGGCAGATGCTTAAAGCATATTTGATGGAAGAAATAATTTCATGCAATATTTGTTTCAAAAAATAAATTAAACACTATAAGGGCATTAGAAAATACTGAAATCTTGTCATGATATCAGTTTTGTTTATGATTTTTTATAGTATTCATTGACATTTAAAAATTGTTTAGATTGATTTTTTGGAGTTTTCAAGATCAAGGAATGTATTGGTCACATTTCTTTTCGCTTGAAATACATTTTCCCATGACGTCATTTTGTTTTTGTGATGGGTGTTGCCATTTTGTACTTTTGTGTAGATGCATTCTCATATCTTAACATGTGATTAAAGAATTTCAAAAACTCGATTTCATTGTTGTGAATCTTTTTACTTCCTGACTACAGTATTAGTCTTGCATTTTGGCTTTGGTTACTTGTTTAATTTTGGCTTTTGACCTTTCTTCTGCGTTCATGTTTAACTTTGGTCTCTTGGCTTTTTTGTAAAAAAAATCTGATACTCTTGTTTTGACTATGACAATTTTTTGTCTATCCATCTCCTAACTCTTAAATAAAATCTTAGACTGCTTTATTTCCTTGCAGTCAGTACAGATCTTTAAAAATTAATCATGTTTGTGCCAGATTACTCAATGCAGAGCTCTACAAAAAAGTTGTCACTACAAACAGAATTTCATTTTCACCAAAAGAGAAACAGAGTAACTCAGTCTTAATTCATGCTGTTCTTTTTATGAATACAGATGAAAATAGTTGCAAAGAAAATAATCCAATTTCAGTGATTAACAATGCAGTTGGTTCTGTTCACGTTAGTTGAAAGAAGACTATAAGACTTTATACACATCTGAATGAAATTATCATTGAAATAATTGATTTGTCCAAATGATTTACTGAAAATGGTGCAGTTTCATATACTCTGCATAGAGTAGATGGACAAAACACTGAAGTTACAAATCCAAGACGATATAAATATCTTATAAAGCTGCACTCCCAGAAAGGTACCACACAACATTTTATAAAAAGTTATCTTCTAAAGTAACTTTGGAAATGATACAGTATGTTAAAGGATGATAGAGATAATAACATATTAAAACATACAGTACATAAACTCCTTTTTTCTCCATGTAGGAATTAATGCTGGCTGAAGACTTTTTTACTCCATGTTGTGTGAAAAAACATTTACTGCCATTTGAAGTGTGTTTATATGTGTTTTTTACTTTAGTGATATAAGTAGAGTGCCTACAGTTTTCCAGATTTCTGTACGGTATGACCTTGATTACACTTAGTGAGACAATGTGAGTAAATGTAAATTTGACCTTCTTTCAGTGATTATTCTGTAAAAGAAAGACAGCAAATCACAATTAGCAGAATAATAGTCAATAATGGCAGATGGAGTGGATTTTCAAAGTTGCATGCCAAGGGAGAGAAGTAGCGATTCGCACCTGGGGACCACCATCTCTCTAGTATTAGATGTAATTTTCAAAAAAAAAACAAAGAAAAATATAATTTTTTAATGGAATTTTAAAGTTATAGCAACAGGAATATTTCCAGTGCAACTATTATAGAAAAGATAAGAGGTGCAGGAGCATGAAATCCACAGTAATTAAATAATTAAAGTTCAAAAACACGATGTCCATTGACATAATATTTTGCACTTCTAGTGTTAATTAGTATAAAAACATCTTAGATTAGTTTTTCTGCTGAACAATAAAATCCATGACCTGGTAAAAAGAACAAAGGAAGCGCATCCTTCTTATAATATCACAAGATCAAGAAAACATACCCTGTCAGAGCCATTCAATGTATTAGGCAACATAGGTTGCTGCCTAGAGCGGCACTAGCCAAGGGGCACCATTTATGAAAGTTAAGGGTTAAGCTCTCCGGATGCCAAGGGGTGTGCAGTCCGTAAAGTCTATAGCATGTACCCAGTGGGGCGCCGTGTATGTAACTCTGGACACCAAGGTGTGCCATAAACCCCTGCCCAGGTCTTCAAACAGGCTTCAACTTGCACTGTATATTGTCAAATCTTCAACAACTATTTACTGTAAAATATACTGCAGTATCTGAGCTTTGAGAGATCTTGTTATTTCTAGATGCAATAAAAAAAAAAACTTTCAAGAGAGTTGAATAAAAATCTCCATTCACAGTGTTGTACAGATATAGGTTTGGACGCAATATATGTGCATGGATTAAATTATTACTTTAGTCCGGAGGTTTATGCTTGCATAAATAATGTAAATTAAGACTGATTTACTCTAGAACTAAACAGGGCAGTCCATTATCAGCAATGCTTTTCACAGTTGGTATTGAAACTCCTGGTTTTCCACCTCCACAAACAGCCAGAGATTAAGGGGATTAAATTAAGAAGGACCTGAACAAAAAGCATCTCTTTATGCTGATGACATGGCTCTCTAGGTTACTGATACATATTCATCCCTGCCACATGCATTAAAATTGAATGGAGGAATTCTATAACATCCCTTTGTTCAGTATAAGCTTGAGTATGAATGTACCATTCCCAGTGAATGGTCTTCATCTGATTACTTCATAACAGTGTAAATATGTAGGAGTTATCATTTCAAGAGACGTAAAGGCCTGTTCAGTTGAAATTCATCATACAAAAAGTAGGATTCATGTCCTTTTTCATTTAAATTGTTAAAATGAATATCCTTCCAAATGACCCTATAGTATTTACAAATCTTTTTTTTATTTGATAGTTATTACTTCCTTCATTTGAACCACAAAAAAGCCACATATAAAAAAGACAATTAAACAAACACCTAAGGACAGGCGGCATGGCACGACCAACAACAACAGCAACAACATTTATTTATATAGCAAATTTTCACATAAACAATGTAGCTCAAAGTTCTTTACCATTGGGTAGGATGAGGATGCCTATGTTAATTTGATTTGGCTTAATTTTAATATGGAACATTAATGTGTGCAAGTAGTATTGTTTAATTTTTATTAGTTCTGCATATAATTTATTGTAATGGGACTCATAAAAAATAATTTTAGAAATGTTAAGGAAGAAGTACACCAGGTAACTGATGTGTGTTAAGTTTATTAATATGTTCATTTTTTTTATCATTGCTGGAAAGAGACATGTTGCATGTTGGTTGGACATGGAAGTAAGAATTTCACTGTACTTTGTCTACATGACAGTACTACTACTACTAATACTACTGCCCTTATGTGAGCAAGTGTTCATTGTTCTGCTGTGATGGACTGGAACTTTTACGAGAGTTGTTTCCTGACTTGCGTTTGAAGCTGCCTGGGTAAGTTTCAACCCATCTGATGCTGAACTGATTAGGTTGGTTTGATAATGAAAATAGTTACACATTTTTGGAGATTGAACAGTGCTTAATCAGGGTTCACAGCCAATGTGCCCAGACTCTGAGGTAGATCAATTAATGAACAAATTGTGATAAATTAGAAGCAATTGATGGTATAGGTTTACTAATGGCTTACAAGGAACATCCTTCATTTCAGCAATTTAACAAAAATCACAGCAGCACTAGAGAGAGGCAGAGTGGGCAGACCTGGGGATTTTGGGGGTGGTTTCTTTCACACAGGTACTACCTGCAGACTGTTGCACTTTAGGCTTTTATAATTTATACTGTAGACAGGACGCTCACTTTTAGTTTTGTTGGAGGCATTACATTTATTGGTTTTTTTCTGTAACAATATGGGAAAAGTGGCTATTTAGTTGATTAACTTTTCCCCATGCATTTCAGTCATTGTTTTGTTGTATACCTTTAGGGCATTTTACTTTTGTAATTTTTGGCTTTTAAAAATTTCCTGTTGTGATAAATGTTGGGTGATTGGATTCTCATATTCTTGAAATAACACCATCTTTTATATATTTTCATTTTCTTACTCTCTGTAAGTATTTCCTTTGCCTTAAAAGCCTACTTTTCTAAATATGTTTCTTGGGTTATGTGTCTTTGGTGTGCACTGGTATATTTTCAGAGACCATTTCAGACCACTACACTGTGATCTGTACCCCTGAGAGGATCAATACTTCTTGTTCTTTATATATATATATATATATATATATATATATATATATATATATATATATATATATATATATATATATATATATATATATAAAACAGTCACTGTCCTAATGTTTGTTACAAGTGTGTGCATTTAGGATACAGGTTTTTAAAAAATAAATCAAGTCAAAAATACAATGGCTTGGATTATAAGAACAGGTAGACTGAACAACTTTATAAATATTTGGTAATAAAATAATGGCAGAAAGCAACAAATCATAAGTAGAAGTCAACCTAATGGAAAAATGTCTGCCATGTTGTCTCTTGCCAGACCATACAACCACTCCCTCCACGTCAGATGTCTTTACACACCATATGAGATCTTTCAATCCTGGGCAATACTGAAAGTCCAAATAATCAATGTAAAACTACAGAAACAAATGCAAAAATCGTAAAAGCAGTATGAAAATGCTTTCAGTTGGAAGTCCTGATATGATTATGACAACTATGTTGTTTGTAAATGAAATTCATACTATGTTATAAATTGAAGAAAGTTTCAAACATTTTTCCCCAGTTTAGGAGCTGACACTCCCAGCACTGTTTTAATTGCACTAAACATTGTATTAATATTAATAATAATATGTTTTATTTTTATAGCACCTTACCCATGATCAAAGCACATGATTGATTCAAGTTTATGCTGTAGGTCAACAGCATGGTTAAAGGGAAGCAGAAACACCACCTTACCACACTCAATCCTGTCAGGAATTTACAGTGTTTATAATGTAAGAATAATGCCTGTGAATGGATTTTGCAGTGAAATAGATTGCTGGTAGGGTTGTCACAAACAGACTGCTAACACATACAGTAAATGTAAACAATTCATTTATGATTTTTCTATAATAGATTATGATGTCTTTGTGACTTCCAGAATTTTCACAAGAAAGGCTATCGTATCAATGTGGTCCTCTGTGAGACATGTTCTTGTTGGGCTGCAAATGACCCCTGATGTACTAAATACACACTGTAAAACACTGAAACTTTTAAACACCTTATATTATATAGTAAATGTGATGTAATATCATTTTAAAATTATATGTAATAGTAGAAAGTAACATGTTATGGAGGCATACTCCATAGTGAGAGTTTAAATACTGATTGAGTGCTAAAGAGTGTAGCTGCTGCATGAGCAGCATACAATGTGTTAAATGTTTAACTGACTACAAATAGTGTTTTAACCTGTAGAAATTCAAATATCACATCCCTATTTCAAATGCAACAGTTTACAGGCTAATTATGATTAATGTCCCTTAATTTAGAAATGACATACCTACCTCTCAAAATTTGTATTGACTCACGTGATAACCCTTCAAGTGTTTGGCTAAATCGGTTGTGTTGGTATTGTGCAGTAGTAAATCTTATACGGGCATGCATATATTTAGTGGTTTTATTCTAGATGCCGCTCTGGTTACCCTCTTTGTCTATTAAGTGTTCTCGTGAAATTGCCATGTTAAAACCTGTGAATGGGTGGAAAATGGGGCAGCAACTTGAGCCATGCCCATTGATAGCCTACAAGGCTCAATTTTCCAAATCCACAGCAAACCAGAAATGCATTCATAATGTATGCCTAAGAATTGATACCAAGAAAAATGAGTATTTAAACTTTTTTAAAAATGTTACAATCAATAATTATGGATATTGTGATACTTTTGACAACCTTACTTTCAATGACCCCCATAATAATATGTCAAATAATCTATTTTGGGGAAAAGTACTGGTTTTCCAATTACCAGTACTTTTTTCATAAACAATAATTAAAAGCATTCCTTTCATAAGTTTTAAATTATGTTAAACTCAGTTTCCATTACATTGCAGTGAGGTTAAAGGCTGTTTGAGCAGCATTGGACACAAGGTTGTAACAAACCCAGGAAGAAATACCACTCATTTGTAAAGTTCACTCAAACACTCACTCATACTTGCTAGAATTATGCTAATTTAAATTGCAAATTAATCCAAATACTCAGTTCTTCAGGATGCAATAAGAAGATGAAGGAGTACCCCAAGAGAACCCAAATGTGCATGGGATGAATATAGAAATGTTACATGTACAGTGACAAGACAATTCTCTATCATAGTGCAACAAAGAGTTAAGAAGTGGGCTTCATTGTTAGCTTGAAAAATAGATGTATATCAAATGGCAAGGCACGCTTAAAGCTAAATAGTATTTACAGCTTTTATTGAACGAGATAATGTAATTTTATTATTTAACATTTCTGCATAATTACTGTTTACAGTAGAACATCAAGAAAACTTCAATGCAAGGAATGCATTACACTATAATGTCTTCGAAAAGTGCATTATATTAGCTGTCATGCATATAGCGTACTCTAAAATACCACTGGGATAAAAACAAGGACAAGGAAAGTTGTCTTTCCCAGGAGAAGGGTTTTTTTTCTCCGATAACTTGAAGCATTTATTCAATGTCTTATGTTACTCACTGATCTATTTTTCTTGTTAGCTGATGGTTGTTTTAAAAGAGCAGTTATGCAAACAAATCTGTCATTTAGCTTGCTGTATCTATTCAGAGTCTTTTTAAAACTTCTTACAAACAAAATAGAAATAATAAAAAATGAAAAAAATGAATACATTTGTGTTTTCATGAGAAAACAGGAACATCTGCTGTAAGCTTCTTGTCACGTATTACTTCTTCTGTACTGAGGGAAATTCTTTTTAATCATTTGTGCTTTTCATATTTATTGAATATGTGTTACCTTCTTTATTTTATTTTTGAATCTGTGCTTCTTTTGTCTTTAGGTAAGATATCTGCTTTTTTGGATTTTGTTGTATGTTTATTATATATTTTTGCTTTTTTATCATGTAAAAGCACCTCCTTCTTTCCATGAACAGTAATCGCTATTTCAGGTACTATAGAGAAGTTTTCTGAAGTGATCCTTGTCTTCTATTAGATTTGAATATTTCACCAAAAAAAAACAAACTACATTGCTTTGCGTGGGTAAGCAGGAACAGCTGTGAAGATTCAAATACAACAGCAAAATCATTGTCAGTTAAAGTGAGAGGCAAGAATGCAAGAATCTGTATAAACTGTATAAAATATGTAATGCAATAACTACTGAGGATTTTTTTTTGGAAACCATAGGAATCTTTATTGGCATATTTCATTGACACCTCCAGCTTGTCGTCTTTTTAGAGCAGAGAGTTGTTATGTTCTGTCTGGAGCACACTGGATTATGTTGTGTTATTCTGAAAGGTTAAAGAAGAGTGCTGCTTCAAAGCAAACATAGAACAACCAGTCACGAGTAAACAAGAGGAGCAGCAGTGGGAGTCTGCTTGGAGCAATGAAGAATTTGTAGCAGCATACAAATCATTTTTAGTGACATTAGAATTGAGGAAAACTAACACATTTAGCATCACTTTGCCTATAGGTGTCGATCACAACTTCACTTTTGAAAAATACCATTTTTTGCAGCATGTCTTGATCTTGGAATTAGAGTGTTCTTCCTAAGTATTGGCAAAGAAGATTTCACATTTATCTCTTATCTAATTATCAAATTCAAATAGTAGATACAATACAATGTTATTGTCCTCAATTGTGGCAATATGGAGTCCCTGCTAATTTGTGGATTTACATCAGCTCTCCATTTTTTTTAAATTTTATTTGGTGCAGTTATTCTGCACTGTATCTCTTTATGATAATCAACCAGTTGGATTATTCCAAAACTAATAGCTCCAATTTTTCTTTAATAATGTAACCAATATGCATTTATCTGAATGTTAAATCCACCAAAGCTATGCTGAATGGTGTCTGAATTGTTTTGTTCTCACTAAAGGCCCATCAGCTCTGCATTCTTATAGTATATCCTTAATGCTCTACTTCTGAAAACAGTCGATTACCTAACAAGATAATAGAAGCTTGATTGTATGTAAAACACATTTCTATGCACATAGCCTCTTGTTTGCATACAGTTTCAAATGTTGGCATGCTTTTGGAATAAAAGAAAAAGTTTCACGGGAAGCACTAATCGTTTTAGTATGCATTTGACAAACAAAATAACATATTTCAATTGACTGGGCGAATAAAATAAATTAATTAGGAACTTTTTTCCTTTCTCTGTGGAACGATTTTTAATTTTATTGTCATACTCACATTTTTCCACAGTTTATATTAATATAAACATATGTAAATGCAACCAGCAAGATGTGTGATTATAAAGGACATCAGCGGTAAACACAAATTCTTCATGACTTCCTTAAGCAGCTCCCACACACAAAACAGTGGCACTTTACACATTTTTCCTTCATTTCTTCATGCCTACATCTTCTATCCTAGGACCACATTGTTCAACCGGCAGTAAAAGAGACCCGAGAGGATGCTGTGATGCAAATGGCTTTCTCATCCAACGCTTCAGCCGCCCTGATCATCATGTGGTTATTACAAAGCTCTGATGCCACGTCCATAATAAGCACCCTTTTGCCTTCTTTCTTGCCCATATGTTGGGGATAAAAAATGTGAGAGATGATCACAGCTAAATCTAGCAGGTTATAAAATGCAACAACAGGCCACTTGTGGCTCCCTTGCTTTCACTGTGTAGAGAGTTGCTGTGTGAGTTAGCACATGTACACATACCAATTAAAGGGATAAAATATGCAACTATGAGCTTTTGTGGGTTTTTACAGAAGTGAGCTGTTTAGATAAAAATAAGAAATAAACTGATTAGTGAACTTTTGTAAATAGCTTGGTGCAATTATATTCATTCACTGTGTCTAGTTTCTTTTTTCTCTCTGTGTTAATGCTGATGGTGGGATGCATGGTGCTGAGAAGGCAGAAAGGTACTCTTTCTTGGCTTGTACATATAGAAAGTGAGCATGGCTTTCCCAGTCGTCATCACATCCATTGAAAAAAAATGCTCTTTATGAGGGCAGCAGTTCTTGTCTTATTTTGTACCAAGAAGGCGCTTGCTTGCCAGGGAATGCAACATACAGTATAAAAAATGGTCAAGGGTGACATTTGTCTCTTTGCTGGTGAAAGGTTCAACCTGTTGATTCACCACAGTCTCTGATAGTCATGTTCTGTTCTTGTGGCCTCATTGAATCTTTTCCCCATGTATGGAATAGTATTTAACATATACTTGGTGTTCATATCAGTTGCTATCCAACAGCTAAAACAGCATGCCATTTTGTACTTGTACTGGAAGTGCTGTGAAAAAAAACAATTTCAGTTGAGTTTCAGTACTGAAATAACAGGAGTGCTAAAGTTTTTAGATTTCCCCATTATATTTTTTATTGCATGTACTGAAAAAATATGAAGATGTGATATTTTTCTGTGACTATTGTGTCGTTGTCAGGAGGAGAGAGAGAGAGAGCAATTCACATTTATGTAGCAGCATACAATAACCTCTGTAAAGATGACTAGAGTGGATTTTTCAAGGTAAAAAAATATGCAAATGCATTCAAGTGTGTGCCAGAGGAGAGAGACAGTGATTCACATCTGGGTTCTGACATTCAGAGGCGTTGCTAATGGAAGCAATAGGAGGTTCTTCATGTAAAAAGCAAAGAAAAATCAAATCAACCAATCACATTATCACAATGGAAGTTTAGAGTTACAAGAACAGGGGCATTTGCAGTGCAGCTGGTATGTCTAAATTTTTAAATTTGAATAGAACAAACTCTAGAGATAGGTCATTTAATAAATAAAAACTTCTCTTGCAACTTTCTGATACCCACCCTCTCTGATTCCCTCCTGACCTCGGTACATGAAGCTTCTTCAGTCATAGTATTCAATTATTGAATTATTATTATATTCAATTATTATTCATTGTATTTTGAGCCTGATTTTCTTAAATTTAAAACTTTGACACTTTTGTATTGTTGAATTTACCGTATGTCTTCGTTTATATTGTAAAATCTCGATTGATTATTTTTTTTTGTCAGGGTCCAATAATTGTGCTTGATTGATAATAAATTGGCCATATTGTATGATAGGGGTATGTGTTTTCGCCCAGCAGTGGACTGGTGCCCTGTTCAAGGTTTGTTCCTGCCTTGCACCCTATGCTAGCAGAGATTGGTTCCAGCACCATCTGTGACCCTGTTCAGGACTAAGCGGATTAGAAATTTACTGACTGTAAATGTGCTATTTTAAGTGTCTTTAATACTGATTGACTGATACTGCAGGTTTTGAAGTACCAGTTATTGAGTCTGCTTTATATCATCTGTCCATCATTCATTTTAGATTTTTCTTCTTTGTGCGCATATTATACCAGGCAGTATTATGCATGTTTTCCCTAGTATTTTGTTAGCATCTTAATTTAATCGCTTAACTCCTCTCCCTGCTATTATATAAAAGACTAAGTTTCAGGGTTGCAGCTGAAAACTATAATATTTCAGGTTGTCATAGTAACTTCCCATATCTTACTATCTTGTGCAGAACTGTCATTGTATTTTCTTTAACTTTTGACATCTTATGACTTCTGCAAACCTATCCTATTTTTGAGTCAACAAGTTATTCACAATGAAGAATCTTTTCACCACTGCTATTTGCTTATTGCCAGTGTTTAACTTTAATATGCTCAAATGCTCTGTTTGTTCTTTATATGACGAAAAAAAAAAAAGATTTTGGGCACTCATCTTTGAATTCCCCAAATATTTTGACAGATTTGTAGCACACCAAGTGACATAATTCAATGCCAGTGAGATGTGCACAATTTATGATATCTCAAATATTATTCTGTCAAATTAAATTTTGTATTGGGCTCTATCCTGAAGGCAGACTTAGCCAGTTTGTATCTATTTATGTGTGCATGGGTTATTCAGTGTAAAGCAGTGTAAAGTTGTTCAGAGAAAGCTTAATTTTAACTATCATTTTTATTTATTTCATCTCACTGTTATTTAGAATTGGCACTGCTATGCTAGGATATCATTAGAATTTCAGAACATTTTAACAATTGTGATGAGAACAGGCCATTAAGTCCAACAAGCTTTATCCATCCAATTCACCTAGATTGTCTAAAGTAACATCAAGTCGAAATCTGCAGCGTCCCTAAAATCCTACTGTCTACCATACTACTTGGAAATTTCTTTAGTGTGTCTGTAATTCTTTGTGTAAAGAAAAGACTTTCTAACATTTGTGCAAAATCTGCCTTTAACAAGTTTACAGCTGTGTACCCATTTGCTTGTTGCATAATTTATTTTAAAATAACAGCTGGGATCCACTATGCTAATTCCTTTCATAATTTTAAACTATTCAATTGTGTCACCTCTTAATCTACATTGGCTTAAAAGACAATGGCATTTTTATTGTTACTGTCTCGTTGCTGTCTGTATGGACTTTATTCCCATTTTTTTGGGGTTTTTCCTCCAAGTACTATACTCTGTTTTTCTTCTTTACCCCAAAGATATGCGTGAAGGGCTAATCAGTGACTCTAACTGATCCTGAGTACCAAATGTGGGTGGGAGGGTGAGTCTGTTATGTGGCAGGCACCAGATCTTTCCGTCTTGGTTTTTCCTTTGTCCCCAAACAGAGACGCAGTGTCCTGTACTGGAGTATGCAGATTTTGAAAATTGATGGATGGACATCAAGGATTCCTAAAAGCAGATAGATTTTGGTTACTTCTTGAAAGGGCCTAAGGATGAGGTTTTGTCATTTCCATTTAAAGTTAAAAGGCAGCTTTATGAGTGACTGTGGGTGTTATGCGTATATGGGTTTTGTTGTTAATTTGCTTTTCTGCCAGAGTTTATTATTGGGCCACAGATACCTTTAACTTTGTATTAGGTAAAAGTGGGTTTATAAAATTTCAAGGTTTTCTTTTTTTTTACTAGTATGCAAATTAGACTACAATAATAATAATGGATAGCAGAGATTAGTTATTAACTTGCATCTTCTTAATGTACAAAAATAGTCAATGCTATAAAAATGGCTTTAGCTGGACAAAAGAGTTTACATGTTTTCAGCATAAATGTAATGACTTTAAAGATGATTATTGAAATTTAAATTGCAGCCATTCTTCTGCCGCATCTTGGTTATGAAATAAACAACATCAGTTTGAGTGGATGATTAAAAAAACATTAAAAGCAGACAGTTGATTTAAAAGTTAATATTACTTGCAGACAGATGAATGAGTGGAGTCATAGATTATAAGTAGGTCATTTGCAAAGAGACTCTCCTATGGCTCAGACATGACTGATTAGCGTTCCATTTATCACATGCTGTGTCTTTGTATTTCACTAACTAATGAAGGCTGAGTGATTCTTTATGAAAGACTAATGCTTTCAGTAATTTATGTAACTGGTTATGCAAATTTATTATTGATGTGCTTTCTAGGTTTTTGGAGTTGGAAAGCAGTGGTCATCGAAATGAGATAAGATTGCACTACCGCACAAAAAACCAAGTATCACATACAGAAGTGTTTCCCTACATTTTGGCAGACAAACAGTGGCACAAGTTATCAATTGCAATTAGTGCTTCTCACATCATTTTGCATGTTGACTGCAACAGGTAAGAAACACTTTATTTTAAGCCATTCTAAAATACTACAGGTTACTTTTTAAATATACTAGTATAACTGATATTGTTTCAAATGTTGGATAAAGTATTTCAGTGTTTCAGGAGAAATGTCTCTTTTTTCAGCAGTTAAATCTTGCTGTTAAATGACAAAGAAACCTGTGTATTGTTAATAATTTTGGCATGATCTGTTATAAACTTTAAAAAAAGTTTAAAAAACTGTACAGTATATTAAAATAATTTCTCAAATGATTTTAAAAAGCTGTTCTAACAAGGTTATAGGTTGTCCATTTCTTAAACCTAAAGATTTCCAAAACACATAACAAATAATGCAATGTATGAATTGTCTTTTGAGGTAGCTCTGTGATATATGTGTCTAGGGAGCTGAACGATATATTTTTGTATATTTCTTTCCACCTAAACCAAAGCAAACTATCCTGCTTATGACAACTGAAATTTGAAAATATTAATGTAACATGCTTGGGTTTGTGTCATTAGCTTTTATGGTGACAATCTATGAGAAGCATGACTGTTAGGGAGCACTCAAGTAACCAGAACGTGCCTTCTTTAAATACATTTTCTGTCTCTGGCTTATGGGTACTGCCATCTGGAAGCTGTAGTTTGGACAATAACAAAGAGAACATGGAAATGTCATTATCTAGTTTTTTGTTTCTCCATTTATCAGAGGTGATTTCTTTTTAAGTGAAACAAAAATCCTATTTCAGTGAAAACAGTTCATTTCTCACATGTTGTCATGTCCTTAAACAGGCATGTATCTTGGTTGAAAGAAAGGGATCCTAATCTTTTTAATCCAGATAATAAATCCTGGCCCATCACTGGCTAAATGTCTTCTATTATGCTTATGAGGTCTGGAAGTTAAATGACGTCCTTTTCTTCAGATCTTTTACTTTAAGGTTGGGCTTAGCTACTTGTTTGGAAAAGAAAGTAATGAATTTTGACCTAATTGAGCAATGTAATCTTCTGAGGACTTCTAGATTTCTTCTGGGGCACAACTGTCTGCAGAAGTGTCTGGATGAAAAGTTGCATACTGTATGAAAAGATAGTACAGCCTGTTTTAGGCGTTTAGAATTTCTTATCTTATCCACCGTGGTATTGTTGATGTTTCCAACTTGGTCCTCATGAGAAGGGGAAGCAAATTATGATAAATGGTATTGTGATTCAGTAAGAAATATTCAATAAAATTAAGAAAAAAACATTAAATGGCACAAGATTTCACAGTTTAAAGAAAAGTTTAATGGACAGCCACCCTCAAGATTTTTTGTAGTCCTTTAGTAGCAGAGTTTAACCCCAATGGACTGAAATGTAATGTGTCTAAAAAGAATATGGATCACATTTGATGAGCTCCATCATTAACCTGCCTTTTAGGAACAATAAAGCTTACCAGAAATTATACTTTCTTTGTCAGTTACACAAGATCAGATTGTCACAGAAAGCAATGACAACTTTCTGTAGGTTTATTAATAAAATTATTTTGACCTTCCCTATCATAGTTTGTAATATGCAACTTTTATAATCATTTGTTGCTACCCCTGCACTGTGGATTAAGTGTAATTTTGCGTGCTAATGATGTGTCCTAAGTGTTTTGTCATTATATTGTCCACTTGAGAATTAGTCTTATCTTTATGTTGTATGTTTACATTAATGTTTTATTAACATGAGCTTCACCAAATCCGATCCCATACAACTAATTTATGTTCTTACTTACTTATTAAAACATGCAAATCAATAATGTTAGCTTAAGATATTAGCTTAAGACTCACTGACAACATCTAACTTTGTGATCCTTTTCAGAATTTATGAGAGAGTAATCGAAGCACCTTCAATGGATATACCCAATGGGACTACTTTTTGGTTAGGTCAAAGAAACAATGCCCATGGTGCCTTTAAGGTATGTTTTTAAATATTTGTTATCCTCATCATTGTCAGTAAATTCTTTAAATATTATAGATGACCTTCCTCCTTTATTTTCTGTACAGTAATTATTAATGAGATAATTTTAAAGATTTAAATTAAGAATTTAAAAGATTTAAGTAATGCTTTTTTATTATTGGCTAGTTCAAGACAATTTAAATATATTCTAAATTTAGGTTTACTTTCATATTGTTATTCAGCCAAATTTATAATTATCTGGATTTCAGTGTAAGACAAAATGCAGAGAAATTATTAAGCTTATGTTCCAAAATAAGAAGATCTCTATTTACTTTTGATTTTTTTGATTTGATTTACTTTATTAATCCCCAAGGGAAAATGGTCTTTTTGCATTACCTTTGTAGGTCAGAGTGCAGGATCAGCCATTTCCATGGCTCCCCTGGATCAATTTCAGGTTAAGGGCCCTGTTCAAGAGCTCAACAGAATAGGATCCTATTCCTGGGTTGACTAAAAACCTAACTTTTGCACTGTTGAAGTAGTCCAGTTTTTCAGTGCTGCCGTAATGGAACAGAAGATCTTTTCTTGCGTGGGACTAGTGGGCATGACAGAGTTTTGGATGGAGTCAGATCAGGGTCACAGTGTTTCAGTGTTATTGAATTTTGGATTGTGAATAAAACAGACAGACATGTGACTTGTATAACCCAATCCTCTATCCACTTTATTTTATTTTTGGCAGACTTACATTCTTGAATACTGTCATTTGTTTTGGCAAATTATTTTTCAAATTATTTAACAATACAGTTAAAAAATAGCAAATACTGTAATGTATGACTCAGAAAGTGGTTCGTATTATAAAATAAAATAGCAAATAAAACAAAATAGTTCAGTATAGCCCTAACATTCTTACTTTACACTTACATTTTTTAGATCAATTTTTTTTTTATTTTGAATTGAATAAGTGGAAAAAAACAATCAGGAATCATGGAAAACCAAATTTTACCAACGTTAGGCAACAACAACCCAGCCATGGTTCCTATATCCTAAAATAGCCCTGTAAAAGGGATCCATATACAATTAAAATTCACTGATGCTTGTGTAGACAAGTGAGAGAAGCTACACAGACATAGCAAGATCTTGTCCTGGGTACATTTCAGACAAATTTTTCTTTTTAACGATTTTTAGTTGAATTATTGCATGCTCAGATAATCTCCAACTTTTCAGTGACCCTGTCCTAGGAAAGTGGGTTAAGAAAATGAAAGGATGGATGGATAAATTCTCCACCAACATTCAGAGTCAGAGACTACATCAGTGAATATTGTTTTGTAAGTTAAGATTCCTGTTTACTTATCATAATTGTAAGAAGAATTTCACCAACCCTGAATCTATTTAGCCTAGACTGATCTCTACTTTTATGTAGATCTGCTCACAAAATACAATATTTGCCCATAAGAAGGTGAGATGTGAGAGCACTTTTTTCCTCTTAATATCATGATTGTGACCTTCAACATTCCAGCATACAAAATTTATCGATTGATCAGAATTATACTGTTTCTGTCTTCTAGGAAATTTTTCTAAAAATACTCGTAGATAAAGGGAGATCATTTGAAATTTAGCTTTATCTCCAATCCTTACAACCACAACCAATAACTTATACAGTAATGGTATATGGAAAAAAAACAACAAAAATTAACAACTTGCTGTTGTTCCTTACTCAGTTTTGGTTAAATCCAAGACTCTCTCTGATATAATCTTTCAGTTATACTGTATATGTCAATTTGAGTTTTAATATTCAGTAAATAAACTAGTCAACCCAAATATAACAGCCCTGTTCTCCCTCATATATGTGTCACAGAATTGTCCCTATTTGAGTGTTAGGACATGTACCCTGTGATGGACAGATACAGTATGTTATCTGAAGTTGGTTCCTGCCATTATAGGCAGACATTTTCTGTGCATGTGTAATAGAATAAGTAGATGAATAGCTTGATGGGTAATTTTAATTAAATGTACTACATTAAAAAGGTTAATGAGATGCCATATAAAAATTGCCATTACTGCATCCATACATGTAGTGGCCTCAGTCTTTAAGATTTTTACTGGAAGAGAGCACACTATTACTTGAAAGTAAAAAAAGTACCGTCTTATTGGTGTTGTTAAGAATGTAAACTATTGTCAATACATTATTTGCACCAATCTGTTTCCATTCAAATAATTTTGTTGAAATAACAAATATAATTGGAGGTTCAATAGATTGTTGTTATTATCATTTACTCAGCCTTTACAAGAACATACGTCTTTAGAAATTGTGAATCATTCCTGCAGGCTGGCTGCAGTGTAACAAGTAAGAAATTACCATGTGCTCAGCCAGCATTTCCCCACTGGAATGATGGAATGTTCATTTATTATTTATCACATTTATTATACAGTTCACATCATAAATACATCAGTGTGTGTCAGGGCACTTTGGAGACTACTCTGCCTGCAAAAAAAAAAAAAAAATCTGTTTATGGTTGCATTTGACTAGGTCTGTTGCTTTAGAAGATGGTAGAACGTAAGACCTGTCAAATTTTTGCAAATGACATGCTCACATTCATGGTAATGGGTGCTTGTAGTTTATCACAGCCATGGAACATATTTTATATAGCTACTGAATTATGCGTTTTTCTCTCCTTTTGAAAGACCTGTGTGTTGCCCAGGTGTATTAGTTACAATTTGACAATGATAATAATTATATTTGTTATTGGCTTCCATCCTAGTAGAGCCCTGGAAAAGGGTGCTACAGTTTAATTGGTTTGATTGATTTCGAAAGCCTTTGAACTAGGTTAAGGTTTCACCCATTTCATCATGTATGCTTTGATTTTTTGAAGGTGTAACATTAATGAGGACTAGGGAGATAGCAGAAGGGAGCTGATAAAGTGGGGATTGAATGAAATACTGAAGGAAAAGAACATGGGATGCCAAGTGCACTCTAATTCATTTACTTCATTCTACTAGGGCATGGGTTTGGGTTAAGTACAGAACTGCCAACATTTGTTCAGTTACAGGGGGTGAAAGGTACTCTCATTAACCTTTAAATATTAGTTATTTCTTTAAAGCAATAACTATAAATATGAAATGTATTAATTTTAAATTTTTTGTATCAGGTTTATTAGGGTCTTGCGAGGAATCAGGACCCTGTCTAGTTATATATGTTATCTTGCACATGATGCTGCTAGCATAGATTCTGTCCCTTACAAATGTGAAATGAATTAAGCAGGTTTGAGAATGTTATATTTACTTTTTGAGGTTGAAGTCAGTGTGAGTCAGAGCTCATTACAGAAACATTGGTAACAATGAAAGTAAATAGATTCATTTGTAATATAATGAAGAAATATACATTTGTATACGCTAAAAATTGAAATAATGTGAACAGTGAAATCCAGGGATTATAAATTCCCTCATTTTCAAGTATTGAAAAATTCTGTTAGTAGCATTTGGTCTTCGTAGAAAATCTGAGAGTACTCAAAAGTATTAATATATGCAAAAATTTACTTTTCAAATGTGAATTGTAGCAAAAGAATTAATTTTGCTGAATTATAAAGAGACATTAGAACATTAGAACACTCTAGATGAAAAGAGGCCATTCAGCCCAACAAAGCTCGCCAGTCCTATCCACTTATTTCTTCCAAAAAAAATCATGTCCCCAACGTCTTACTGTCTACCACATTACTTGGTAGCTTATTCCAAGTGTCTATCTTTCTTTGTATAAAGAAAAACTTCCTAATGTTTGACGATCAAAGATAACCATAACTGAATGAATGAATGCTTAGTATTAGTGTAACTCTGAGGCTAAGGATCTGCCCTGGTATCTGGAAGGTTGCCAGTTCAAATCTCTTTTACTACCAAAGGGGATCCTATTCTGCTGGGCCCTTGAGGAAGGTCCTTAACCTGCAATTGCTCCAGGAGTGCTGTGCAATGACTGACCCTGTGCTTTGGCCCCAAGTGGTATGCAAATGCTAACAAATTCCTCATGCAAGAAAACCATAGAAAACTAGCATGAAGTGAAGTATAGTGAACTGAATGCTTTAGACCAAGGTAAAACACTTCAGAGAAATCCTACTACTCTAACACAAGTAATTGGTTAGTCACAGGATGTTTAATCCTGCCAGCAAAAACAGGGTGAAAGGCAGGAACAAACCCTGGACAGGACACCAGACAATTGCAGAGTGAACTCACACACATCCACACACCAAAGGCACAATAAGGCCAGTTTAGCATTGCCAATTCACGTAACCTGTCTGTGGAGTGAGGGAAAAAGACTGGAGCACCCAGCGGAAACCGATAAAGGGCTGTGGGGGGTGGGGAATGGAGGGGACATGCAAACAAGCACCTGGGACATAAACCATGATGTGCTTACAACGAAGCAGCAGCGCCACCATGGAGTGGCCATAGTGGGTGCAGGATTTAATTCTAGCCACTTTTGTAATTAGTAACAAATACTTGATGCTAAAAGTGCACACTTCTCTTGCTTTACTTTTAATTATTTTATTTATTATTATTCATAGTCCTTAATTTATTCAGTTTTTCATAACCAGCAGCCAAATATTAAAGAAAAACAACAAATGACCATCTATCTCAAAGGTCTCACAGTCTGTTTCCTCTGCCATAAATTTCTTAATTTCTGTAACCCCAATGTTAAAAAAGTCTGGCCTTGATGCTGACAATCTTAACAATTTCTGGCCTATTTCCCACTTACCTTTCCTGTCAAAAGTTCTTGAGCGTGTTGTAGCTTCCCAACTCACCAATTACCTAACCTCTAATAATTTGATGGAACCCTTTCAGTCTGGTTTCAGGGCGCGGCACAGCTGTGAAACTGCTCTGCTACGGGTAACCAATGATTTGCTTATGGCAGCAGACTCTGGACAAACTAGCATATTAATTCTGTTAGACCTCAGTGCAGCATTTGACACTGTTAGACATTACATCCTACTGTCCAGAATGGAGAACATGCTGGGTATCTCTGGCACTGCCCTCCAGTGGTTCAAGTCCTATCTGACTGATAGGCAAGAGTTTGTTAGTCTTGGCAACAGCAGATCCAGCTCAGCGCCAGTCACACAAGGAGTCCCTCAGGGCTCTGTCCTCGGTCCTCTGCTTTTCTGTATTTATATGCTTCCCCTTGGCCATATTATCCGTAGTTATGGATTGGGTTATCATTTTTATGCAGATGATACTCAGCTCTACTTCAATGTTAAAAGTGGAACTTCATCAGAGCTTTCTCAGCTCACAACCTGCCTTAGTGAAATTAAAACCTGGATGGAGCAGAACTCTTTAAAATTAAATTGCAATAAAACTGAACTCCTGCAAATTGGGACTAAAATGCAACTTAATAAAATGAGCTCCTTCCCAGTCCATCTTGGCAGTGATCACATCAGACCTGCCTCTACTGTAAAAAATCTTGGTGTCATTTTTGATTCCTCCCTCATTTATTCCGCCCACATAAATCACATTAAGAAACTTTCTTACTTTCACCTCCGTAACATATCCCGTGTTCGCTCCTTCCTCTCCTTCTCTAATGCTGAGAAACTTGTCCATGCTTTTATCACATCCCGCATCGATTATTGTAATTCCCTACTGGCAGGTGCCCCTTCTAATCTTATATCACAGCTCCAGCTTATTCAAAACTCAGCTGCAAGAGTCCTTACTCGAACCAGCAGCAGCGAGCACATCACACCCATCCTGCTCCGTCTTCACTGGCTCCCTGTGTCCTACAGAATCGAATATAAAATCCTACTAATAACCTACAAAGCTTTAAATAACCTCGCACCAAACTACATCAGTGACCTTCTCCATCATTATGTGCCTGCCTGCCCACTAAGGTCCTCTGATTCTGGTAATCTTGTTGTGCCCCTCACTAATCTACACTCCATGGGTGACAGGGCCTTCAGCTGTATAGCGCCCAGACTCTGGAATGACCTACCAAAATTAATCAGGTCAGCTGACTCCATGAATTCTTTTAAAAAACAACTCAAAACTCATCTGTTCAGGACGGCTTTTAGCTCTACTTGACTTTATTACCCTTCTCTCAGTTTACCTCTCTGTCAAGATGCCAATGTAACCTGTATGTGTGTGCTAGACCAGGGGTGGGCAGATTCAGTCCTGGAGGGCCGCAGTGGCTGCAGGTTTTTGCTCCAACCCAATTGCTTAATAAGAAACCCTTATTGCTCAAGTAACACTTCAGCTTCACTTTAGTTGTCTCGCTCGTTAAGATTTTGAACCCTTATTGCTTATTTTAGTCTTAAACAGCTGTAGTCTTGATTTTTAATTGTTCCTAATTAGCAATAACAAGCAAATGACAAAAGAGACCAGCATTTCTCCATTTACCTTGTTACCATTTACACATGTGTGTATTTATCACGCACTATTTGATTTAATTAAATACTTGGAAGGAAAGTGAAGAGAAAAAAGTGAAGCACTAAGAATTACTCATCTGTTTTAGACTTCAAAGCATTTGGATGATATCCTTAGAAAGGAAAATAAATCTAGGATATGAGAATGACCTGACATGGCAGAGTTAAAGCACTAGCAATCCATGCAATTAACTAATTGACAAGGATTTGTTTTTAATCAAGCAATTGGGTTGGAACAAAAACCTGCAACCACTGCGGCCCTCCAGGACTGAATTTGCCCACCCCGTGCTAGACCATCAATTATGTTGTCTGTTTTTTTTTCTCAGAATTTACTGTCTTAATCTTCTTTATTTATTTATCTGGTTTGTACAATGCTATATACTGTATATTCTGCCGTTCTTTATTTATTCTGTAAGTGCCTTGAGCATGGGAAAGGCGCTATATAAATAAAATGTATTATTTATTATTATTTTTAATCAGGAATTGATTGTTGTTGTTTTATTCTATAGCTTGTTAATGCTCTCATTCTGCCATATATTTCCAAAACTATATATATACAGTATATACTGTATATCATTAAAATATGTGCTAGATCAGAGCAGATCAATATTTTTATTGTATGATGGACACATACTGTATGTACATATGAGGTCAAGACAGCTGGTCATTTTTAGCTTCCTATGCATCTTATTATTGTTTAGCTGCTAGAAAAACTTGAAGTTTGTTCCTGCCTTGCGCCCTGTGCTGGCTGGGATTGGCTCCAGCAGACTCCCATGATGATGTGTTAGGATATAGTGGGTTGGATAATGGATGGATGGATGAAGTATTCAGTTAGCAGCAGTAATTGATTACTAATTATGAAAATGGCTGGAAAGAAAACTTGCAGCCACTGTGGCTCTCCAGGATTGTTTTGTAAACCATGCGGTCCCCATGAAATATTACACATCTTTGTTTTTTTTTCAATAATGAATCAAAATATGCCAGCTCTATGAAGTGTATGATCCTTTAATATTTTATACCAACAAGGTAATCAAAATAAAACACTTGACTATCAATTAAATACTTAGCAATTACATAAGATACAATTGCTAAAGTTATTTATGTGGGCTTTAGAAAATGAAGTATGTGCATTGGAGTTTTTTTTTCCATGAAATTCTTAATGGCATACACCAGAATGTTAATAGCAATATGTTATTATGTATTATTTTCTGAGAGAAATAAAAAAGACCATAGAAACACATTGATCATTGTTTAATTATGAAAGTAAGCCAACCTTTTGATTTTTTTTTAAATGAGGATTGATCTTCATCTCCACATAAAAGAAATTTATTCAATTTCATGTTTTCTAGTATATTGCCATCTCAATTAAATTGGCACAAAGTATTCTAAAGAACAAAATTCCCATAACCTTTTCTGTTGGGTAGCTGACTCGTAGATTAATAGACAAACTCCAAGAATTCAGGTGGACTAATCTCAGCACTTATGAGAAAGTCACGCAACAAATTCTCTTTAGAGGTGCTGTGATTAAGTCTATAATGAGTAAGTGTACTTCCTTGCAGGCAGCAGGAAAACTAATATCCTTTTTTATTATTGTTGACTTTTGACAGCTTTTTCAGCATTTTTTTCTTCTATTTCACTTGGGGTAAAGTATTATTAACCCAAGGTGTAATGCTGAAAGGATTTTCTGAACAACCAATGTTGCTTTTTGTTGATAACGTACTATATATAAAAATGTTAGGCTTAATCTTACCTCTTTTATGCAGTGGGTGCATTTTTGAAAGTGAAAATTGGTGAAATTCAGTGTATATGATATTGTAAAATATTAATATAAATATCATCATGAAGTATTAGGCATTATTGAATAAAATTTAGATACTTCATTTATTTTTCTGAAAAATAGACTTGCTTTAATGAAAAAGTGAAATACATAGTGTAACAAAAGGCAATATATGGCCGCCGACCCGACACAGACAGACATGAGAGGCACACTTATAAAAGAAATAAACTTTAATTTTCTTAGTCTGTGGGCTACGTCTTCCCCGTACCCACAGACACAGCACAGTCCCACACTAAGCACAAACTCAAATAAACACCAATCAAAATCTCTCTCTTCTTTATCTCCTCCACTCCTCTCCGGCAAGCTTAGTCCCTCTCCTCCTGACTCTGGCTTCCGGAGTAGTGTCTACTGGTCCTTTATATAGGTCACCCGGAAGTGCTCCAGGTACTTGTTGACCCGCTTCCAGCAGCACTTCTAGGTGTGGCGGAAGAACTGCCCACACAGGCTCAGGGACAATAGCAGCATATCCTGGCAGTACCCCCAGATCCCAACAGGGCTGTAACGAACTCCAGTTCCCATGAAGCCCTATGGGAGTCCGAGGTATTGATGCCATCCAGGGAGTTTGCCATCTACCGTTCCGGGAGAGGTGATTCTTTGTCCACACTTGCTCCCCTGG